>NW_024581114.1:2492853-2501349 GCF_017639235.1 Corvus kubaryi | reverse complement strand
AGGAAAGAGATGGGAAAGAAGGAAGGAAAGCGACGGGAAAGAAGGAAGGAAAGAGATGGGAAAGAAGGAAGGAAAGAGACGGGAAAGAAGGAAAAGCTCCCAATGGATGTTCCTGTGTCTCTGTTCCTGCCCTGACCTTGTCCTTCCAGAATCTCCTCGGAGAGGGGCACGGGCAGCTTCCCCCTCCTGCAGCCCGCGGCCAGGGCACTTCAAGCCTCGTAAACACCCTGCATCTGAGGGATTGTCCCCGGGTCACCTTGGCGGTGACACCAGCCCCGCCAGCTCCTCGTCAGGGACACTTTGCCCTTTCCCATCCTGTGGAGTCGCTCCAAGGCAGCTGAATCCCCCCTCCTCCCGGCCGGGTCGCTGCCCTTTGGTCCCCACTAAAAATAACCGGCGGTGGATGTGTCTGAGCGTGCTTGGAGGTTAAATAAAGCTCCTTGTGGCCTCTCCCGGCCTTGGGTGCAGCTCTGCCTGGTGCTTCCCCCCAAAAATGGAGCTTTCCATGCTCAGCGCTGGTGGAAAAATAATTCCCAGCTGGGTTTAGAGTGGGAAAAGCTGCCCAAAAAGCGATGTATGCGAAAAAATTCGCGCTGATCCCTCTGGGTGTCTTGGGTGCCACCAGGAGCACCCAGCACTGGCTTTGCTCAGCACCTGGAGGAGTTGTTCCACTTCCTCCCTTCTTTTTCTGGATGCTGGAGGATAAAAGGGGATCCCACAGACCCCAGGGGCTCAGCATTCCGCACATCCCACGTGTGCCAAAACACGGGGAACACCAGGAGCAGCGAGGGGAGGTGGAGCCAGAGCAGGAGAGGTGAAAACTGCCCCTACTCCGATTAAATCAGCGTCCCCGTGGCTTTATTCCATCGCTCCATGAAAAATCCTGGGATCACACCGCACATCCCACTGGGTCAGGGCTTTGTTTTAGGATTCCCGAAGAGAAAGTGGAGTTTTTGGTATCATTTTTTGGCCTCCTCCTGTGCGAGGGGACAGGTTTTAAATTGAATTAGCCCAAGCCCAAGGTCACAGTCTGAGCCTCCCTCTGCCAAGTGATCCTGTTTTGTCTTCCCAGGGAAAACCTGGGAACTGCCCCTGTGTGAGCAGCCTTGATTTATCTCCAGGTTTGGGGTCTCTGGATGTGCAAACAGCTTTAAGGAGCACACGATAAACCAGGGGCTGCTTCCAGAACCGGAGTTCAACTCAGCTCCTGCTGCTGCTGATTGATTTTGGTGCTTTTGCCCTCACCCCATCCCACCCCCGCAGCTCAGCGTTCCCTGCCCTGCCCCTGGTGCTCCTGAAGGATCCAGGGAATCCCAGCAGAGCCCCTGAGCTCGGGATTTGTCGCTGCTTTAGCACCCGAACGCTGCCAAAAACCACTCGGGCTGCTCCGAGCTGCCTCCGCTGAGCCTCCGTGGATTCTCGGGTCTCTTTTCCATCTGCTCTGCTCTATTTTTATGGCTTGGCCTTGGGATCTTCCTCTCCTTTGGAAGCGAGGCTGTTTACAAATATTTGCCTGGGAGAAGTTCTGCCGTTCCTGCAGGCGGGAGGGGAAAGCGCTGAGCTCTGCACGGGCAACATCTGGATCCAGACGTGAAGGGGGATCGATCCAGATGTGAGGGATGGATCCGTGGCAGGGGGTTGGGATGGGATCATCCTTCCAGTTCTGTGATTCCAGGATCTTCCAAGGAGCCAGAAAGACCCAATTTGCCCCCCAAAAAGAGAAGGATTTTTCACCCTGCTGGCACGTGAGGGATTGACAGGGAGTGGGGAGGCAGAGGTGAGGGGGATGCGGGGAGGAATAATTTTATTTATGGATTATTTCGTGTTAAACAGCAGAGTGGGGATTGGGAGAAAATCCCTGTGGAACACATTCCATGTACAAACATTCCACGTTTATATTCCCACATCCCCCACAGCCTTTTCCATGGTGTCGCCAACGTGAGACGAGGATGTGAAGTAGGTGGGTCCCTTCCAAACCAGGATATTCCAGGATTCCACTCTTCTCCAGCTGCAGCATTTGAGGAGCAGGCAGAAGTTTTACCATTTCCACCCCTGCCCCCACCCCAGTTTGTGGCCGCTCCGGTGAGATGCTCCCAGCAAAGAGGCATCTCCAGCTGGTGGGGGTCAGAATTCCTAAAAAACAAAGCTGGAAACAGACTCTGATGGCTTCAAAACCTCAAAGGCCTCTGCCTGATCCAGGGCTGACACTTTTAATGCCGCTGTTTGGTTTAAAGTGGATTTTTAGGGTAAAACTCCTCCCTTTTTAAAGCCCTGGCAGCTTTGGCAGAGCCACGACCCCAGGAAAATGAGGAATTTGGACCCGGCTGTTGCCTTGACCTTTTGGGAAAGGCTGTTTTTTTTGGGGAACACCCCCATCCCAGCCAGCATTCCCGAGGTCTGGGAGGTTCCCCGATTGCTTGTGCAGCTCTGCAATGGGCTCGTGTTGCGTTTTTAATCCGTCTGAGGATGTTGTAAACGCAGGTGCGGGCCCCAGGCCACGGGAGAGAAGAATTAATAGAATATGAAATGGGAATGATTCTCTTCTTCCTTGTGGAAGGAACATCCTGTGCTGCTCCCAGGGGATGGAGGGGTCCCTGTTAATTGGGAATACGAACTCCTGGCCGAGCAGCTGGACAAAGGAGGAGCTCTCCGAGCTTTAATTCGTGCGGGCCCTGCCCTCGCTGTTGCAGCAGAGCTGCTGCCCTGCCCTGCGGCCGGGATTTATCTCGGGGCAGCACCATGGGCTCTGGGGCTGTGCTGGAAAACCCCTGCCCCGAAGAGTAAATCGGGGTAACCTTGGCATAACCTCCTGCAGCTGGAGAAAAGGGTTTGTTATCCACACAGAAACGTCTGTCCCTGTCCTGGGACGGGGGTGACAGCCGCCCTCCCTCCCCACGCTGCTTTTTCACACTCCCGGCATCAACCCGCGAGCTGATTGTTAAATTTTATTTCCTTTCCTACCGGCTCTGGTTGAGAAAAGCTCACCTGAGCCGGGTCGGTGGCGCTGGGTTGGATTTCCCGGTGATGGATGTGCTGCTCCCATGGAATGGGAGAGCGAGATAGAGCAGGAATTTGGCGCCAAGAGCCCGGCTTTGAAAGGGCCGCATTCCAGCCCTGCCTAAGAGGGGCTAAATGGGAAGATCTGATTAAGCGTCTCAGTGCGGTGACCCTGACCTCAAAGAACGCGCCGAGGCTCGGGAGGAACTTCATTTCAATTAATCAGCTTAACAGCCCGAGTAAAGCTGCCTGCGTCCATTGAGCCGGGCTCCCGCTCCTCCTCCTGTTCCTCCCGAGGGCTCCGGGATGAGCCATCCAAAGGGCCAGGGTGGCTGTGGGATTGCCCGAATCACCGCCCTGGAGCTCGGGGATGCCCTCATCCCCCCCATTAGCAGCCTTCGGAATATCAGGGACACAGCCCCAGAGCCCCCCATCCCTCTGTGACCCAGCGCTTTCCCACCTCCCGAGGGAAAAGGGACGTGCGGGATGGCAGGGATGGCTTTGCCCCCCTTTTCCAGCCTCTCCTGCGCTGCCCTTTCCCTCCCAGACAGGGAAGGGGAGCAGCAAAGCAGCAGGGAAGGAGATGTGGCTGCTGTGAGGAAACAGCCGTGGGAGGCAGGAGGATAATCCCAGAAAAGTGTCACAGAATCATGGAATGGAAATGAAAGGAGCCTGGAAGCTCCTCTCCCAACCCCCTGCTCGGTGGGAAACTGGGAAGCAGAAGGCAAAGGCACCAGGACAGGCGCTGGGAAGGGGAAAAGACTCATCCAGAACTTCCAGTGCTTTTCCAGGTGGTTTTTCCTTTTGCCACTGGCGGCCTGGGCAGGCCCAGGAGCTGGGAAGGGTTTTGCTTCCTGCCCGGAGCCCTGGGGGAGCCTCTCCCCGCTCCGGACAGGATTTCTCGGGATGCCCATGGGGTCACGGCGCTGTGGAGACACAGCTGAGCCCTGGCCGAACATTCCAGCGAGTTTTTTGCGCCTGGAACTCCGTTCCCGGCTCCGTTTCGCTGGAAATGGCTCGTTAACACCTCTCCCCACATCCTTTCCCATGGAACGAGGCGCAGCTGCTGCAGCTCGGGTCGGATGAGGAGGAATCTCCACTTCTCCCCGCTGTCTCCTTCCCACCCCTCCTTCCCCCACCACACCCCGATCATTCCATGATTCCCGTGAATTCCCGGCCGCCTGAATTCCACCGAGCCATTATCGCTCTGGCGCTGCGTCCATCCCCTTGGACTTTTCCCTCTGGGAAGCCGCGCACTTTGCCCTTTCCGTGCACTTTTAAAGGGATAAGGGCAAATTTAGAACCCTCTGGAAAAGCGGCCGCACCCGGAGCCTTTGGGGGGGGGGTTCGGGCTCGGCAGCGCTGCTGTTGCTGGGGAATAACCTGGAAGGGATGGATTGGAGGCTCCCGGGTACAACCCAGGGATGGAACAGAGCTGGGCATCTCCTGAAGCCACCTGGGCTTCACGGCAGCGACATTCCTTGGAAAGATCTGGCATTTCTGGGGCGCTGGGAGCAGCACAATCCCGCAGCCCCCGAGGCCCCGAGCAGAGCAGGTGGCAGTGGTGGGCACTCACCCTGCCCCGGGGGGCTCTGAGGGGTCTCGGGGGGCTGAGGTGACGCCGTGCTGGCATCCCGGGGTGTCACTCCAGAGGCAGAGTGCTGCCAGACCGCTTCCCCCGCGCCGGGAGCCGCGTCCCCGGGGAGCGCCGCGCTCCGTGCCGTGTTTGCACCGCTGCCGTCGCTCAAAACCCACTCAAAAGGAGAGGGTTCTGCTCTGCCTGCACTCAGCCGTGACAGCCTCGCTGCTGGCCTGGCTGCCTCGGGAATAAAGGGAATTCGCCGCATCTCGGGGCGATCTGGGGGGGACCGGGCAGTGAGAGCCAGGCCGGGGATGCGGGGCTGCCCCAGGGAGGGATTTGGTTCCAGGCAGGCGACAGCCAGGCTTTCATCTGCTCTTCCGAGCCTCCTTCAGACAGAAGAGGAGGGGTAGGGCCCGGCTGTGGGGGATGGAGGAGAATTGCTGTAACATGATTTTATGTCTGTGATTGCATAACAAAACCTCCTGGGAACCTCCTGATTCGAATGGATCCCTCGTTCTGCCGGGGCGATGGAGGGCTCTCAGACTGATCGATTGCCCACGCTCTGGTGCGGAGGAATTGCTGGGCTGGATCGGTACCAGGCTCCGAGCAGCCTGTGCTCCTTTATCGAGCCGCGCCTGAGCCATCAGGAAGCTGTAAAAAGCCTTCAGGAGCCGATAATCTGCTTTTTATACCCCCAGCACACACAGCCACAGGCCCTGTTCTCACAGAAGCTGCAGCCTGGTTGTTAATAGGAGCAGACCTTGAAAGATGGAATTGCATTTCTATTCGGGGAAAAAAAAAAAAAAAAGTAATAAAAATCCCTGTGTTTGTGTCATTGGATGCTCTGCAAATATCAGCTCGTTCTCTGAACTGGGAAACGCTGCTGGTCCCACCTCCCTGCCCACCCACCAGGACAATCCCCAGGGTCCCAGGAAGGGGGGGGGGGGGATCAGGGAAATCAGGATCCCACAGACCCCCAGCCAAGGTGGGAGATGCCTTTGGCACTCCCACATCATCTCCTGCGGATTCCAGGACAGCCCCACCTCACAAATTTGGAGCGGAGCGCACAAAGCTTCGCCTTGCACCCCGAGCATTCCCTCTTAATGGTCTTTTCTCCACACCGCGGCCTTATTAATTGGTGACAATTGGAAGCGGTTCATTCTCCGTGTGCGAGAGGCTGCAATTGCTTCCACTTGGCCACGATTCAAGTGCCGGGGGTGAGTCAGAATGGGTGGCAAAACTGTCTTTTCCTCAGTCCCCCTGCTCAGTGGCAAATAAAAAGCCACAACCCCGAGTTATTCTCTTTTATGAGGTGGGCATTGTGAGGCCAGGCAATTGAATTTACAACAGCATTGAGTATCAGAGTCTATCTGGCCCTGTCAATGAGAGCGCCGGGGAAAAAAAAGACACACATTAACCCTCAGCTCCGAGTTCCCAGGCGCTTCAATAGGGCTCCCAACTTCCCAAAGAGCCCGCTGCATACTCGATGAGACCCTTTATACCTTCTAATTACCCTCCTGACAATAGGGACAGACTCTCTCGCCGCTTTTGTGGGCCCGAGAGTAACTTCTGTGCAGCCCACCCCCACCCCGGCCGGCCCCGGGAGAGGTGGGAAGGAGGGAAAGCTGGAGAGCAGCCGGATTTCGGGAGCAGGTAGCAGGCACGAGGTGTTTCCTCAGCTTCCAGCAGCAGATTTTGTTTTAGGAATCCTTCTTCTGCCTGCAAAACTCAAGAGATTTTTAAACCCCCCCCCCCATCACTTTCCCACCAATTTCTTACCCAAATCCCTTCCAATTATCCTGAAATAAGGCCATAAAGTGCATTCCTATTTTTTTTTTTTTTTTTTTTGCACACAGAGGATGAGCTCGTCCTTGCCCACTCTCGAACAAAATGAAAGGGTGGGGAAAAAAAAAAAAATCTATTTCAAAGAGTTCCTTTATTGAAACACCTGCATAATTTTTTTTTTCTCTTTTCGTTTTTGGAAGTCTTCGACACAGGCACGCACACACCCACAGACCAACGGGATACAAACAACTTTGGCATTATAACTTTTTGAATATTCGTTACAAAACTAGTTCTCGTTTATTATTTTTTTTTTGTTTGTTTCTTTAAAAAAAGTATCTCAAATAAAGGCATTTTAAAGGAGTAAAAATACAAGTCGAGATCCCAACCTCTGAAAGTAATAAATAGCACGTTCATAGCGAGGTCCTTTTCTTCCTTTCTGCTTAAATCTGCTTAAAAAACCCCAAAATATAACAGGGGCTCCATACAACGGAGCCAACGAGAGTTTGGTTGGTTTTTTTTTTGGAGAGGGGGAATAACTTGAAGGAAGTCACCAGGGTCTCCAGACGGATTCACTGCGCTCTCCAATGGGGCTCCCGGCCTGGGACGCTGGACCGATGCTGCCCCCAAATGATGTCAAGCCTTGCACCGGCGATGCCGAGGGGGTGGCGGCCGCGTTCCCCGAGCCGCCGCCCGCGGACACCGGCACGTTGGCGTTGGCATAGAGAGGAATAACCGGTCCGGAGCTGGGAGGGAAGGCTGGGTTCGGGATGAGGAAGGCAAACTGGCCGTCGGTGGCCGGTACGAGCTGGAAGCCGCCGTAGACCTTGGGGGACAGCGCTTCGGCGGGGTTGAGTTTGCAGGGCACGGGCACGGCTCCAGCTGCGGCCGGGGGCAGCTGGACGTGCAGCGGCTGCTGCGCCAGATGTGCGGGCTGGGCGGGCGGCGGCGGCGGGGGGTAGTTCATGGCCACGATCTGGCCCAGGCACGCCGAGAGGTGGCTCAGGAGCCGCGTGCGCACGTCGGTGTTGACCCCTTCGCAGGTGGACAGGAACCGGGTCACCTCGTTCATGCACTCGTTGAAGCCGGCCCGGTACTTGCCGAGGACGGTGGGGTCGGCGCTGAGCGCGGCTGGAGGGGGAGGAGGAGGGGGTGGCAGATCAGTGGCAGGTTCGAACTACCGGCCCCGGTACCCTGTCCCCAGTCCCTAACTCCGGTTCCCGGTCCTCTGTCCCTAATCCCGAGTATGGAGCCCGGCTCCCGCTCTCTCGTCCTCAGTCCCCAGTCACTGCTCCAGAGTCCGGTTCCCGGTCCCCTGCCTTCGGTCCGGATCCCCGTCCCCGTCCTCTGTCCCCAGGTCCCTGTCCAGATCACGATCCCCGTCCCCCGTCCCCGGCTCCCGGTCCCCATGCCCGGAGCCCCCGGGGCCGGCACTCACCCGTCATCTGCGCCCGCTGCAGGTTCCGCAGGTGCTTGACGGTCATCTCCAGGATGTCCGCCTTCTCCAGCTTCGAGTGCCGCGAGCTCTGCGGGACAAGAGCGGCTCCGTCAGGGCTGCCCGCGGCCGGGAAAAGCCCCCGCTGTCCCCGGTGTCCCCGCAGCCCCACTTACGTCCTTCTTGAGCGCGTCCAGGATGAGCGTCTTGAGCTGCCCCAGGCTCTCATTGATCCGCGCCCGGCGCCGCTTCTCCATGATGGGCTTGGACGACTGCGGGGAGAGCGGAGCCGGTCAGCGCCCCCCGCACAGCCCCGGGACCCCCAGGACCGCACCCATCCCCCGACCATCACCGACCTCAGCACGGCCGCGGGCTTGCCGCCATCCAGCTCCGCCGCCACCGTTGCTGCGCCCCGACCGGCACCCTCCTCCTCCATTTACCTTCCGGTGCTCGCTGGCGCTCCGCGGCTTGTCCGGCGTGTGGCTGGCGCTGGCGGGCGCGCCGGCGATGGGCGACGCGGTCGGTTTCTCCATGCCCGTGTCGGCGGGCATGGCTGGGTACGGTACGGTGAGAGCGGAGCGGCGACCGGGGAACCGGAGGGAGTGAGGGAAGGAAGGACGGACGGACGGAGGGAGCGACGGAGCGCGGCGCGGGAGCGAGCGCGTGCGGCGGCAGGCGCGGGGCGCGTGCGGCGGCGGGC
>NW_024581114.1:2479653-2487853 GCF_017639235.1 Corvus kubaryi | reverse complement strand
CCCCCCCCCCGCCTCTCCTTACCCATCCTGAAGGAGAAAAATTGTGAAAGCTCTCAGGAAAACACGTCCGGTTCTCCCGCTGAAAAAAAAACGAGGGCGACCCGGCTGAGTTTGCGGGAATTCTTTGGGAGGAGAAGGGAACCTCACACGGAATTTAATCCCCGTTGTTGGCCCGGCTCCTGCTTCGCTTTTAATTCGCTCCAGTGAAAAAGGAAAGGAAAGGAAAGGAAAAGGAAAGGAAAAGGAAAGGAAAAGGAAAGGAAAAGGAAAGAAAAGAGGTTTGGAAATAAAAGGGGGGGGGGAAGGAGAAAAAAAAGATGGAAAAAAAGACGGGGAAAAAGGAAAGAAAAGCACTTGGAAGTATTCCCATCCTCCCGGCTGATCAGATCCCGGGCCTTTCATCTCCGGAGCAATTTCAGGTGCTTTGCCACATCCCGGCTGCCAAGAGCACCCAAGGCAGCCGCGCTGGAGGAAGCAGCCTCATCCTCCCGCAGACATCAAAGGCTCCAGGAGAATTCATTTATTTCAGGAGCCTTTTCCTCTCTCTCCCCAACGCACACGTGACCACAGGAACAGCAATTCCGGGCTGAATTATGATTTTTGCTGTGTGGGAGGTGTTGTTTTTTTTCTGGGGGAGTCCAAATGGCAACAAAGTGGAGCCCGTTCCTCTGGAAAAAGGGCACCGAGGTGCAGGTTGCATCCCTGGGGAAGAATAAAGGTTATTAAAGGGCATTTGGAGTGTCATTGCAAAGGTTCAGGGCTCGGTTTCCTTCTGAGAGCAATAAACCGCTGAACAACAGCCCCTTGTGCAATCTCCCTGAAAAATAAGGGAGGCCGTAAAAATCCTGGGAGGAAATAAGTCATCATCATCATCAAAATAATAATAATAATAATAAAAAAAAAAAGCCCGCCCCTCCCTCGGCAGCTCATTCTGAACGCGTTAATTACATAATTACGCCGAAAAAAAAAAAAAATGAAATGTCACGAATGGAGAATTTAAGCAGAATCCCCAGCGAGTGCTGCAATTGCCAGGCTGGGAGCAGCTCTTGCCGGCTGCGCTGCTCTCCAGAGGGAATTCCGTGGGATAACTCGGGAGAATTGGTGCCGCTCTGAACTCCTGACATCACTCCCAGCCCTGCTCCTCCGGTTTCCAGCGTCCTCAGGTTTCAGAGCTCGGTGAAACCTGGGGAAATCTCATTTCCTTGAGCTCAGGCGAAGCCGGAATTCTGCCCTCCCCCAGGACTGGCGTTTTGGTTGTTTATTTTTGTTGTTTTCTCCCCACCTATCCCACATTTAGCTGTGCCCAGGGACATTTCCCATTCTGCGGGGTTTTGCGCCCTTTTAGCGGCCATCGAATGGGGACGGGATGGGGACACAAACACGGCCCTGCCACCCTCCGCCGGAGCTCCGCAGCTGTGGCCAGCTGTGCCTGCCCAAACTCCCCAGCCCTGCAGCAGGAAAACTCCCCCTGAGCCCAGAAGGAGCCCAGAAAATTCCCTGCTTGCAGCCTGGGAGCGGGAGGTGGGAAAAGATCCATGGGGACGTGCCAAATAAATCCCTGGGAGTTTTGCGGGATATCGGGAAAATGCTGGGATATCAGGGCGAGGAGTGGTGCTGAGCAGAGTCTCCCTCTCCAAGGCTTTTCTCCCTCTGAGCAGCTTCTCTCCTGCCCAGCCCATCTTTTACACCTCTTTTACACCTATTTTACCTTCCCTGCAAGGTCCGCGGGAGGTGCCAAGGGCACAAATGCCAGGACTGGTGAATCCTGGAATGGCAGCTGGCACTGCATCCCTTCATTGGCATTTATCCCGCTGCATTTATCCCCTCGCCGCTGGAATTGCGATTATTTCACCCTCCCCTCCTGCAGTTCCTCACTTGTAGCCGGTGCTGCCCTGCCCTGGGATAATTTGGGTTTTCCAGCTTGTGCTGGGAAGTGAAAGCCTTCAAACAGCCTCTGGATGGAGACCTGGGATTTTCCTTCTTAGGGCTTACGTGCAAAGTCCCTGTGATTCCTCTCTGGGCCTGGCCTATATATTTAATCTTGATCCCTTAAAAAAAAAAAAAACCACCTCGTGTTCATGCATGTCGCGTTTTTAAATAAAAACAGCTTAAAAGCTTTGAATTCTGGCGGTGTGAGACGGGTTATTAACCCCAATATCAGCGCTGAGGGGACGAGGGCCGGCCGAGAGCAGCGCACAAACCGCTGGTGGCCGTCCCCACTTGTCCCTGCCCTGCATCCCGCTCCCTTTGATCCCTAAACCCGACTTTATTACATCCAGCCCGCTCGAAATTTGGAAACGCCACCGAAAAGCTTTGCGGCTGAGCGGGGGTGAAGAGGCTCATGAAAGGCGCGGGGTCCCGGGGGGCTCGGCGGGGCTTTTGTCGCTGTCCCCGTGCCCCTCCCTGGCGCTGTTTGCTCGGGGCATTGTTGGGCAGGCAGCTGGGGCTGCTCGGCCTCTCCAGCGCTGTTTGCCCAGGGATTGGGCTCCAATCCCGCCGGGATTTCCCCCGGCCTGGATCCCCCCGCGCCATCCATCACTTTGGGATGTGTCACGGGGAATGCGGGCGGCTGGAATGAAGACATTAAGGGCTGGCAGCTTGCGAGGAGCTTCTTTAGCGGCCCATAATGGGGAACAAATTACAGCGCAGCCTCCGGCCCCGAGCATCCCGGCAAAGCTCCCGTGGCCTCTTTTGTCCCCGCGGAGCTCCCAGCACTAATCAGCTGGCATTAATTAGCACGGTCACTTGAGCGCCAAAATCCAACCGCCCAAAAAAAAAAAAAGGCCCAGGAAGGGATTTGGGGGAACGCGGGGCGGTTTCTGTGCATCCTGGCCCGTTCCTGCTGTGCTCTGCTTCTCCCGTCCCTCCCGGGCCAGTTGCAGTCACTTCCAACAGCATCAGGCCGCGGAGGATCCACAGGCTCCGGCTCCATCTTATCCGGGATCTGGGTATTCCCAGGTGCCTCCGCAAAGCTCCGGAGCCCAGGCCGGGTGTCTCCATCCAGGGGCTCTTCCACCTTTTACTTGGATGGGATGTCGGTGAAAAGAAATTCATGGGAAGGGCCGTAAACACTGGAAATGGGCAGTGGGGGAGCCGCCATCCCTGGAAGCGGTCGGGGAATGTGTGGATGTGGCTTGAGGACGTCATGGGCAGGGTGGCGGTGCTGGGTTGATGGCTGGGCCTTGAGGCCTTTTCCAACCTTTAAAATTCCATGATTCCCTGATTCCATGGGTCCATGACCGTGCCCCAAGGTGTGCCAAAGGCCTGCCCCGTTCCTGGGTTTCGCTCTGGATTCCAGGCTGGGCACGTTCGCCGTGTCTGCCACGCTCTGGCTGCTCCATCATGGAGCAAAATCCCAGCGAACCCAGGAGCTGTCGGGGCTCCTCCAGCTGAGAGTGGAGATATTTCCAAGAAAATTCCTGTCTGCACTAATTAACTCCTCTTCATCCTGCCCGCTGCTGCTGAGGACATCCTTTTGAGGGCTGGGAACGCAGCGATGGCAACGCCGCCGCAGGAATCTCGCCCCGTTAGAAATGGAGATTCTTTTTTTTTCTTTCTCTTTTTTTTTTTTTTTACTCTTTTTCACGAGGAAGCAAATGGGCTTTAATTTCTTTTCTCCCCTCCTTTCCTCCTTCCCCGCCCTTGGAAATTTTCCTAAAAGGAAATTGCGGCGGCGTAGACAAAACCTCCTTTTTTGAAGATTTTTGCCCTCGTTTTGTCTCTCTCGGTGCTGAGAGCTGAGGAGGAGCCGCCACAGAATAGCCCAGCTGATTGAGACAGATGTTCCCTTCTTCTGCAAGTGCCAAAAACTCTGCCCAAGCACGGATCTGCTGACTTACCCTTCCCTGGAAAACATCTTGAAAAGGCGGCGGGGATGAAAGGAGGGAGCGGAGCCGCGCTGTGCCCACATTTACCACAGCCCAGCGCCACCTTCTCCCACCCAGGGATCCCTTTCACGGCGTCCTGGTGGTTTGGGGACAGAGAAAAGGGGCTGACTCGCAGCCGTGCGTGTGCGGGAAGCAGAAAACTGAGTCGGTTCCCCGCGGCTGTGAGGCGGCCTGGGGCGGAAAATCTCCTGGGGCAGAAAATCTCCGGCCACGCCTGGCACTGATCCGGCTCCGAATTATCTGAGGAGTTAAAGCCGAGCACGGTTCCAGCTGCTCCGGATGCAGAGCCCAGAATGTCTCCTGGGAGGCGGCGGTGGTGGGGATGGCACTTTCTGGCAGGGCGTTAACTGAGGATTTTTGAGTGGCACTCAATTAAAATCTCACAAGGGGGGATGGGGTGATGGTGCCGTTCCTGTGTCCTGGCCCTGCACAGCCCCATCCCTGCTGAGCCTGGAGCCGGGCACGGCTTCCCGAGGGATTCAGCCTCTCCTGGGTGAGGTCCTGGTGGTTCACTCCTCCTTGGATGGGCGCTGCTGCTTGCCGAGTTTGGGAAAGCCCAAACTTTAGCTGGGAGTGAGGGAATGGTGCTTCCTAAGGGACACAGCAGCACAAAAAACTCACGGAAGTCCTTTTATCCCTCAAGTTTCTCCGCAGAGCAGGTAAACCCCATCCTCCTCTTCTACTCCCCAGCCCTTTCCCCTTGAGTTTCCCTTAATCCCATGAAGTGTCTGTTCCCATACCTGGGGGAAAGGTGGTGGGGAAGAAAAAGCCGTCACCGCTATTTGCTTTTCTTTGACCAGATCCGTCATTTTGCCATCTGCAGGCGAGCGTGCTCCCCCTCAATGGGGTTTGTTTGACTTCCCTGCTAAAAGGGTCCCTGGTTTTTTGTTGGGTTTTTTTTTTCCAGGCCCTGTCCACAGCTTTTCCCCCCCGCCTCATTCCTTTCACTGGGGCTGTTGATGAGCTCGGCCTAATCAGATTAACTCAACCCAGACACAGCAGTGGCAGTTTATTCTCTTTTAAAAGGACTCCAGGGCTTCCTACAAACTTTTTGTAAACTCTTCATCTCCGGCTCAGCTCCTTTGTAAGCGGGATCCAATGGGGCCTTTGAGAGCCCCACGCTCCCGGGCATCGAGGAGCTGTTAGAATGGGTCACTAATCCAAAAGAGGGGAGAAATTCCTTTAAAGCCTCGAGCCGAGGCACGGGGAACCCGCGGGAAGAGGGAATGGAATTCCCGAAGAGCCGGGACATTTCATTCCAGGCCTAAAATTGATATTCTGGGGAAAGCCCAGCTTGTTTAGGACGCAGCTGTTTTTCCCTGGAGTTCTCCAGGTGCTGGGACACACTTTGGGATCTGTCCTTTGCCCAGCCCACCCTTCCCATCAAACAAACCTCGGGAGAATCAAGGAAAACAGAGCAGCAGCTCCAGGACTGATTTGGAGAGTTCTGGGTTGCTTTTCTTTCGGCAGGCACCAGGAAAAAATCTGTTTGGGACCTTCCTGCGCCAGAGTTCCTGACCTACATCCAGAATCACGGAATCATCGAGGCTGGAAAAGCCTTCCAAGGTCACCAAGTCCCAGCCGCGCCCAGTTTGTCCCCACCTTGTCACCACCTCCAGGGATGGGGACCCCAGAGCTCCGTGGGCAGCACATTCCAAACTTTAACAGCCTTTCCATGACGAAATTTCTTTTGATGTCCAGCCTGAACCTCCTCTGGAGCAGCTCGAGGCCGTTTCCTCTCATCCTGTCACTGAAATAAAGATGAGGGCTCCTTGCTGGGAGGTGTTTGGGGCCGGGTCCTGGAATAACCTGGGACAGTGAGAGTTGTCCCTGCCCAGGTGGAATGGGAAGAGCTTTAAGGTCCCTTCCAACCCAAACCATTCCATGGTTCCGTGAACTCCCATCCCCTCGGTTTCCCATTTCTCCGTGTATAAAAATCCTGTATGGCCACACGTTTGAGGTTCCTTCTATCGGCGTCGCTCCAGACCTTTTCCTCCCAGGATTTCCCCTTCCGTGGCCGCCCTGGCTTCGTGATTGGCACCTCTGAGCGGGCTCATTGTGGGGAGGATTTCATGGCATTCACGGCAGTTTCCACCTCTTTAGAGCCGCACAGAGCAGATTAACGCTGTGGCTTCATCCCCCTGCCATTGTCCCCGCGGCTCCGAGTCACTCCGGGCCTTTGATAAAACTCGCCCCAGTCAGAACCGAGCAAAGCAGACCCCACAAAGCACACAAAGAGCGCAACAACTCCCTCAAAAAAAATTCCCCATTGTCTCCCAGGAAAATGGTGGTCATTTTTCATGGTATCAGCTTCATATTAAAAATTCAATGGGATGGCAAAAAGAGTTGTCTTCGCTGGGAGGGACGGGCAGGACACCCGGTCTGGGCCACCTCCCGGTGGCGGTGACAGCTCTGCCCCTCCCTAGCTCGGGGGCTTTGCAGCTCTGAGCGTCACAGGGACAATGGGAATCCGCTCCTCGTGGAGCTTTTTCCATCCCCGCGGTAGGAACCTGAATGCTCCAAACGCCCTTTGAGCAGGGAAGATGTTCATTTTTGTCCCCGCTTCTCCTCCTGGAGGAATGGTGCCTGGAGTGAAAGCTGTTGGGAGATAAAATGGGAAGGATCGAGAGGAGGATTTGGATTTTTAAGTAGAACTCAGTGGATTGTCCCTAAACTGAGCGTGACGTGGCTGGTGGCTCTAAGGGACATTGGGAAGGGCGGGGAGAAGGAAAATGGACACGTCCAGAGAGAAGCGGCCAAAACCCCGGGAAGTTCAATCTGTGAGGTCCCTAAAAACAGCCGGTGGGGCGGTGACATCAACCCAGCGCCCCCGTGGCCACCCCCAAACCTTGTCCCCAGGTGCTGCTCCCAGGGATGGTGATTCCCGCTTCCCTGAGCAGCCTGAAAAGGGAAATACTGGGACTGTGGAAGGGCTTTTCTCAGGAAAACTCAGCCAGCCCATGTGGCCAGCTCGAGGGGACATGGAATTCTCCCCTTTCCAGGCTCTTCCCAAGTGTCCCAGCAGCTGCCTGCTCAATCCAGAGGCTCCCTGGGCTCCCCCCGCCCCAGCCTGGGATGTGATCCTGGATCCACAGCCTGGCTCTTACCCCCAAGTTTTAACAACAGGAAAGCTTTTGTTTAGAAAACAAACAAACAAACAAACAAGGAAAAAAAGGGAATCGGGGCTTGGGAAAGCCAGGATTTGTCCCGACCTCATTATATGCTAATTGGGATTTTAACAAGCCTTGTCCAGTCCCGAGCAGGTGCCCGGTGACAACGTGGCTGTGACTGAGGAGCGAGTGGCGACCTCAGGAGAGGCTGGCAGAGCGCTGGGAGCCGGCTCCTCCCGGCCGAGCGCTGCCTGCCCGTCTGGCTCTCCATGAATAATTAACTAATTAATTAGACACCTCTCTGCTGCACGTCACACACGGTGGCAGCTCGGGATTGAACCTGGAGCTGGGCAAAAACCGGGAGCTGGGTCCGGGCTGTGCAGAGCTGGGGCTGGAATGGGGTGGGAGGAGCGTGGGGAGCCCTGGGAGTTTTGGGGAGCGCTCTGGGATCAAACCCTGGAAGTGCGGTGTGGATGGATATTTGGGATCTGGATATATGGAAACGGTGATCCTGGGCCATGGAGACACTCATGGAGCTGGATGGGAATGGAGCAGGAGCTGGATGGGGAATGGAGCAGGAGCTGGAAGGGGAATGCAGCAGGAGCTGGAAGGGGAATGCAGTAGGAGCTGGAAGGGGAATGCAGCAGGAGCTGGAAGGGGAATGCAGTAGGAGCTGGAAGGGGAATGCAGCAGGAGTTGGATGGGGAATGCAGCAGGAGCTGGAAGGGGAATGCAGCAGGAGCTGGAAGGGGAATGGAGCAGGAGCTGGATGGGGAACGCAGCAGGAGCTGGATGGGGAATGCAGCAGGAGCTGGAAGGGGAATGCAGCAGGAGCTGGATGGGAATGCAGCAGGAGCTGGATGGGGAATGCAGCAGGAGCTGGAAGGGGAATGCAGCAGGAGCTGGATGGGAATGCAGCAGGAGCTGGATGGGGAATGCAGCAGGAGCTGGATGGGGAACGCAGCAGGAGCTGGAAGGGGAATGCAGCAGGAGCAGGATTGGGAATGCAGCAGGAGCTGGATGGGGAATGCAGCAGGAGCTGGATTGGGAATGCAGCAGGAGCAGGATTGGGAATGCAGCAGGAGCTGGAAGGGGAATGCAGCAGGAGCTGGATGGGAATGGAGCAGGAGCTGGAAGGGGAATGGAGCAGGAGCTGGATGGGAATGCAGCAGGAGCTGGAAGGGGAATGGAGCAGGAGCTGGA
>NW_024581114.1:2471684-2479643 GCF_017639235.1 Corvus kubaryi | reverse complement strand
AAGGGGAATGGAGCAGGAGCTGGAAGGGGAATGCAGCAGGAGCTGGATGGGGAATGCAGCACGATGGGAATGCAGCAGGAGCTGGATTGGGAATGCAGCAGGAGCAGCTGGAACAGGAATGCAGCAGCAGCACGTGCGGAGGAGAAGGAACGTCTCCTCCAGGCAGCTCCATCCCCTCTGAGTTCCCTGCAGGCTTCTCCTTCCCCGGAGCCACCCAGCACGGAACGGCCCCGGCTCCGGCTCCCGAGGTCTGGCAGAGCTCCAGCCACGAACCCCCGGGTGTTCCACGGGATGCTCCGGGAGATGCCTGGAGCCGCCAGCGCTCCAAGATTCTGCTCCGGCACTGGCTGGCAGCTCCCAGCACCACACCACGGGCTCAGCACCCCCGTGGGCTCGGAGCCAGCCCCTGGAAAGGCAGCTCAGGGAAGAGGGAGCTGGGGCAGGGCGCTGATCTCCACGGAATCGGGCGGCATTTGGAATTGCAGCCAGGCTGGAGCGGCTGGCGGAGGCTGGGGAGGCTGCGGGCTTTGCCCGGGGTGCTGTGAAATGCTCCATCCATCCTCTCCCAACGTGCCGGGCATATCAACACCACCTTCCCCAGGTCTCTGCTGCGTGGCAGGGGGAGAAAGGGGCTTAATGAAAAATTTAAAGGCCGGCGTCTTAAAATAAATTCCAATCCCAGCTGAAATTTCACAGCGGCTGCTGAAACGTCTCTGGCTCCCCTTCCAAGGGGGAAAAACAATTGCTCCCCTTCCAAGGGGGAAAAAATGGGCCTTGCTGGGCTGGGGGGACACGGAGCCGGCTCCTCCCGAGGGTGGGAGGTGAGGGATGTAATTAAAAGCCCCGGGGGAGAGAGGAGGGAGAGAGGGAAGAACAATAAATGGACGCCGCTTATCTCGCGGCTGAGAGCTGATCTTGCCGGACGTGAAACATATGGGATTTTCAATAATGGATAAACACTTCCAAGGAGACCTGCAAATGCTGGCTTTTAACGAGCTGGCAGTACCTGAATCCCCCCGAATTCACCTTTCCTCTGCAGCCCCAGCAGTCCCCAGGTCCTGTCACAGCTGCCACGGACCTGAGGGCTCCAGAGGGGGAATAAAATTCCCCGAGCTGGATTTGGGCCAGGCCAGGCCAGCAGGGCCAGTTCCCTTCCTCTGGCAAAAAAAATAACACTGTGGGGTCTCGAATTCCCAGCACAGGTGAAGCCCTTTGGCTCCACCAGGACATTTCGTGTCTCACACGGCGTTTCTGGCAGCCCAGGGGCCCTCAAAGCACAGGATTGTGCCGATTTTTCAGGTGCTGCCTCTGGAAAATTGATGGAATTAGTAAATGGGAGTTACCCCACGAGCAGGGCTCAGGTTTTGGGGTGACAATCAGGAGAAAACGTCCTGGCACCACCCTTCCTGCTGCTCCAGGAGCTCTCCGGGACCAGCACCAAATGTCTGTGGGCACCAGGGGAACTCTCATCCCAGAAAAAAAGCGGCTCAGTCTCCCAAACCCGGTGCCTGGGGAATGCTGAGCAGCTGGAGCCTGTAGTTCCCATCTAAACCATTCCCAGATATAAAAACAGGGAATGCCTGAGGAGGCAGAGGGAGGACTTGGCTCCGCTGACACCTTGTGAGGTCAAATGGAGCTCAGGGAACTTGGAGATCCTTGGGGGACGGATGGGATTTCATTTCAGCTCCGGGATCATTCCTTCTCCCTCCCCTGGGAAGCAGCCGGAGGAAGCAGTGCCCATCCAGCAGAATCCCTGGGAGCAGGGTTGGCTGGAAGGGAATTAGGGAAGGCTTCCCCTCCCTTCCCACGGGCAGCCTGGGAAGGGGAGATCCCACCCAAACCCCGGCTGCACTCCCGGGGTCGATCAAGCTGCTTTTCCCCTTGGAACAGCAGAAAGAAGGACAATTCGTGGCTTTAGGCTGAGCCCAGAGGAGGAGGCGGCTGGATGGGGGGCGGGCACAGGGTGGGCACCGGGGGTGAAACGGGGCTCGGGTGGGTTTGGGCCCCGCTGGCGGCTCTGGGAGAGAATTCATGTTTTAACCACTGGGTGAGGGCCAGGCCAGCGGCCTGGGAGGGGGCAGTGCCCAGCTCCTCTGCAGAGGGTTACAGCAAATCCACTGCGGAGCTCAGCCCTGGGCTGGCACAGATCCGCGCGGATCCCTCGGAGCTTCCCACGCGCTCCGGCCGCGGCACCGTGCTCCCTCCCCATGCCCTGATCTCCGCTCCTGCTTGAGCCCAGAACCATCTCCTCCATCCTCTGGCATCACCTGGTGCCCACCGAGGGCTCGCCCTCACCCTCACAGGCCTGAGTTTTGCGTTTGGGGTCAGTTTTTTGTGGGGCCAGCCTCCCATCCGTGTCCGGCGTTCCCTGGGAAAGGAAAAACGCCCTGGAGCTGATCCCACGTGGAGATAAAGCCGAGCCTGGGGAACTCCGGAGCTGAGCAAACCACGCATCCCCAGCTCCTCTGGAACCCACGGAATCTCCCCATTCCCACCTTCCTTCCCTGCCATTCCGGGGGCGTTTGGAGCGAGCTGGAAACATCCCGGTGTTTGGGAGGGCCGCCCTCTTTTGTGGCAGCTCGTTAGGGGCCAGCAGTGGCCCCTGCCCATCTGTCGGCTCCGGGCAGGTACCTGGCACCGCGGGCTGGGAAAAAGGCGCTGGAGGATCCTTAATCCGCTCAGGCTCCGGCAGAGGCGGCGGCGGCACTTCCCAGCGGATAATTACAGCGAAGTGACAGACCCAGTGAGTGGAAATTGATGAATGTAATTAAAATCCCAGGGGGAGAGAGCGAGGGAGACACAGAGGGGCAGCGGAGGGAGGAGAAGCGGGGAGGAACCGAGGGAGGTGTTGGGATAGGGACGCTGGGCTGGTTTAATTAATGAAATAAAAAAAGCCTAGGAACTTATTATTGATCAATTCTTGCGTTCTCCTCTCTTCTGCTCGCCTTAAAAAAATCAAATCGAATCACGGATTTCGAGCCTGAAGGACAAACAGAACCAGCAGCTCCGAGCTGATGTGCGAGCCCAGGCTGGCTCCAGCCCTTCCCACCACAAAGCCTCGGCGATGCCCAAGGAAGGGCCCTGCAGGGCCCTGCCCAGCTCTAAAAGCTGCCTCAGCCTCCCAGGGATGGAAACTGGCCAGGGCTGCTTGTTCTCCCTCTTCTTTCCTCTTTAAAATCCCTTTCCCCCCCAATTTTGGGATGTCTTTTAACGACCTTTCCCCTTTGGAGAGCTCCGGAGAGGTGGGCGAGGGTTTTTTGTTGGCTTTGCCGTGGGTGAGGCTGGTGCTGAACAGGCTCTCCAGGGAAAATAATGGAATGCCAGGGAATGGGGCTGTTTCCCTGGCCCTGTTGCTGGAGCCGGGGTGGGAATTCCAAGGGGGATGAATGAGCTGGCACGGAGCGTCTGCTCCCACCTCGGTGCCTCCCGACCACCTCCAGTGGGGTTTCAGGGCTCAGGGAAGACCAGATTCCGTAGGGAAGGAGGGAAAGGAGAGGGAAAGGTTCGTGTCCTCGTCTTGAGGAGACCTTTGCCACCCCACGGATCAGGTCTGGGATGAGCTCCCCACTCCCAGCACGAGCGTTTTGTCCCTCCCTCAGGATCTCCGGAGTGAGGTTTTGTCCCCACCCCCCTCCCCTGCCCTCCCCGCGCTGGGGATGGATGGGAAATGCGAGGAATGCTCAGATTTTACTCATTAGCCCAACCTCCCGCTGGCCCTGGTTTAAAACAACCTGCAGGGGCTTCCCTTGATCGGTGATGGATGAGTGGCAGCCATGGGGCAGGGCAGACACCGAGCCTGCCTGGGGCCGGGCTGCCTCCCCTTCCCGGTTTTCCTCATCCTCTGGGACTGGACGTAATTTACTGGGATTGTCTCCGTGTGGGTTCCTTTCACCGTGGCCAGGCTTGCCAGGGACCAGCTCAGACCTTTCCATGGTGTCCGTCTGGTCCAGCTCGGCTGCTTCCTGCCCTTTGGGTTCCCCAGGGCTCTGGGAAGGGGAGGGGAGACGTTTTCCAGAGAGATGAGCGCCCAAGGGATCAGGGAGGGCAGCGGGGCCTTGTTTGCCACAGCTGATCCAGCTCAAGTCATGGAATCACAGAATCCCAGACTGGTTCGGGGTCTGGAAGGGACCTTGAAGCCCATCCCATTCCATCCCCGGGACACTCCCACTCTCCCCGATTGCTCCAAGCCCCAACCTGGCCTCGCTCCCCACTCATGGTCCTGCTGGAAACCTCTGGAGCCCAGCTTGGACCTTCACTGCCAGCGATTACCAGAGCTCCGTGCTGCCAATCCCGGGCTCCCCGCAAGCCCGGAGGTCCCTGCCCGGCAGCGCTGGGGTTTGACCCTGGCTCCTGGAGCACGGGGATGTCCCGAATTCGCTCACGGTCATCCCTCTGCCACCTGCAGAGCACCAGGAGCGAGCCGAGGGCGCTTCCCCCATCACAGGAACGGCAGAAATCTGGGAGAACAGCGCCGGGATGCGCCGCCTGCCCCGGAGCCGCTCCGTGCCCCGGGAATGGCTGTGCCAGCCGGGATTCCGCTGCCCTCTGGAGCGGGATGTCCGCGCTCGGGGTTTTGTTGTTGTTGTTGTTGTTTCAGGGGACGGGGCGGCTGCCGCCGGGGTTTTCTTGGAAGCGCTTCCCTGCGCTTTTTGACGGGAAGAATCTGGCGTTCCATGAAAGCCCCGCGCTCGTTACTGAGCGCTCCAGCCCTTCAATTAGTTTCATTGGATTCCCTTTGATGCTTTTGTCCGCGGACGCCTCCAGCGCGCACAGGGAGCTGCTCCACCTCTCCGGGGCTGCCCCACTTTGATCTCCCGGGGCTTCCTGCCCCTCCCCGGGCGCTGGGACTGAGGCATCCAGGCACGGCATCCCCTGCCCGGCCGCTGGCACCGCGGCTGCGGCTGCTGCGCGTCCCCCCCCCGTCCCCACCCCCGCCCCGCTCCTGTCGTCACCCCCATCTGTTCCAAAACCAATATTGACTCGGGAGCGGCGCGGCCTCCCCGCCAGGCCGCTTTAATCAAAGCTGGCCCCGGCAAATGAAGTTTTCCCGAGGAGGTCTCCAGGTGCTCGGGCTCGCCGAGAGGGACACAAAGGCCCGAGCGGCGGGGGGCGGCTGCTATGGCAAAGAGCGGGGCCCGAGGGGATGCCCGGGGGATGCCCGGGGTTGGGCGGGGGCTCCGGGAGCGCAGACAGAGCTCGGAGCGCGGAGCCAAAGCACGGAGCGTTTGCGGAGTCATTGAGGAGGGGAGAGCGGCGGGGAGAGGAGGAGGGGGAGTTTCGACACCGAGGGAGGGGAGGTGGAGAAGTTTCGGCACCGAAATTCCTTCCCTTGGGAATTCTGCAGCGCCGCGTGGCAGAGCCCTGCACCAGAGTGCCCCAGTTTGCCCACAAAGCCTTCCCTTTCCCATTCCCTTTCCCTTTCCCATTCCCTTTCCCTTTCCCATTCCCATTCCCATTCCCACTCCCACTCTCCATCTCCCAGTTTGCCCACAAAACCTTTCCCATTCCCATTCCCTTTCCCTTTCCCATTCCTTTTCCCATTCCCATTCCCACTCCCACTCCCACTCTCCATCTCCCAGTTTGCCCACAAAACATTTCCCTTTCCCTTTCCCTTTCCCATTCCCATTCCCATTCCCATTCCCTTTCCCTTTCCCATTCCTATTCCCATTCCCATTCCCACTCCCACTATCTCCCAGTTTGCCCACAAAACCTTTCCCATTCCCATTCCCTTTCCCATTCCCATTTCCTTTCCCTTTCCCTTTCCCTTTCCCTTTCCTATTCCCATTCCCTTTCCCATTCCTTTTCCCTTTCCCACCTCTCCCATCCCCATGTTTCACAGAATCACTGCAAAAGACATGGAAAGGTTGGAAAAGACACAGAAAAGCTGGAAAAGCTTCCCCGGGGAGGGCAAAGCTGCTCTCCAGGCAGGCTGGGGCGAGGCTGGGACTGCTCCCTCCCTCCCAGCTCCCGCTCCCATCCCGCCGGGAATGCGCCTCCATCCCGGCCGGGATTATTCCCCCGTGGATAGGGTTCAGTGGGACTGAAAGGGCCGCACGCCCTGGGTAATTTGTCGTTTGTCGGGGCTGGGCTGACATTTCCCTGGAGCCGGGGCGCTGAGGAGCGAGGAATCGCTCCCTATTGTCCTTCCCGAGGCGCTCGGAGCTTGCCTAATCGGGGGCATTCCTTCCTCCCGGCACTTCCTCCGCCACTTTCACCCATCCGGGATCGGCGATTCGGGAACGGCGGCCTTGGGGTGACTGCGCTCCCCGCTTTCCTAGCGGGAACATCATCCCGAATTTTGTCCTGCCTTGTTCGTGAGCGGGGTTGTGGCGGTGCGGAGCTGCCGGGTGGCCCCGCGGGGCTGGGCAGGTTCTGCTGCCGATCGCGGTGTGTCCCCGCCTGTCCCCGCAGCTTCCAGCTCACCCAGGAGCGCAGGGACACCCAGCTGTGTCCGTGCTGGGAGCAGCTCTGCTGGGAGAGCCGGGATTGTGCACCTGGGCAAGGGAAGCTCCGGGGTGGCCTCGCTGCGGCCTTGCAGTGCCTGAAGGAGCTGCAGGGAAGATGGAGAGGGAATATTTGCAAGGGATGGAGTGACAGGAAAAGGGGGAATGGCTTCCCACTGGCAGAGGGAAGGGTTAGATGGGATATTGGGAATAAATTCCTGGCTGGGAGGGTGGGAAGGCCCTGGAATGGATTTCCCAGAGAAGCTGTGGCTGCCCCATCCCTGGAAGTGTCCAAGGCCAGGTTGGAGCAACCGGGGACAGTGGAAGGTCCCTGCCCATGGATGGGGATGGGAATGGACGGGATTTAAGGTCCTTCCAGCCCACACCATTCCATGATTCCATGGTGTGACGAAGAGGGGCCACCCGGCCCATGCAGGAGGAGGTGGCACAGGGGAGGTCAGGCCCTGCCTGGGCACCCCCTGCTCGGACACTTCCCTGCCCCAGCGACGCAGTAACAAGGAATGGAGCTTGGCTCTCCGTCCTCGCTGGGATGGATGGGGTGAAATCGGATAAGGGAGCAGCAGGAATGTGCTCAGCACAGGGGAGAACCCATGGGAAAAAGGGCAGCAGGGATGGGGCTGGGAGAAGCCTTCCTGGAAGGTTTTCCTTGCTGGTGTCTGCCCAGGGCATCCCAGGACATTTCCCAGCCATCTCTGGAGCCACAGGGCCACCAAGAGGGACACCTGAGCCTGGATTCAACAGGACAAGGCCCAGTGGGAATTATTCCCCCTCTGAGCAGGTGTAGAGAAACCAATTTCCCAGGAATCCTTCTCCTGCCTGCCCTCAGAGAGTTCCGAGCTGGAACAATTCCAGCCCGGAGCAGTGCCATGCAGATGGGAGGATTCCAGAGGGAGGAATCCCACCGGAGAGGCTCTGGGCTTCACCAGATCCAGGATTTCTGCGTCTCTCTCTCCCTACCGAAGGTGCAAACTCTGCTGGACGGCAGCCAGACATCGGATAAACATCCACCCTTCCAGCAGGCAGGAAAAAGGATGTGCAGGAGGAGGAGTGGAGACCCTCTGGGAAGCTCCAGAGGGATGGGAAGGGGTGGCGGAGCCGCGGTGCGTTCACTCGGTGACAAAAGTCAGGCGGGGACACGCACCCCGTCACCGCAGCAGCGACAGCCGGGAGCGGCTGCTGGATCCGCGGCGCCTGCATCCATTTGGGAAAGGCTCCGCCAGAAATCCCATTCCCTGCCGGGCAGGAGCGCGGCCGATCCGCCCCAAAGCGCGCCCCGAGCGAGTCAGGGCAGCTCCGCCGGGCTCGGAGCTGGAGGGGAGACAGGGCAGCAATCAGCGCCATCGGGCCGGGCGATAACGCGGCTTATCAGGCTCCAGCCCGCTGCTGAGTCAGCGCCAGCATCGCCCTCCAGCCTGGCCGGCGAGCGGGGCTGCTGCCGGGCGGGATCCGAGCCCCTTCCCGCTGATAATGCCCCGGGAACCCCACAGGGATGGGG
>NW_024581114.1:2471582-2471674 GCF_017639235.1 Corvus kubaryi | reverse complement strand
GAGCCCCTTCCCGCTGATAATGCCCCGGGAACCCCACAGGGATGGGGCTGAGCCCCTTCCAGCTGATAATGCCCCGGGAACCCCACAGGGAT
>NW_024581114.1:2461979-2471182 GCF_017639235.1 Corvus kubaryi | reverse complement strand
GCTGATAATGCCCCCCGGGAACCCCACAGGGATGGATGGGGCTGAGCCCCTTCCTGCTGATAATGCCCCGGGAACCCCACAGGGGATGGGGCTGAGTCCCTTCCAGCTGATAATGCCCCGGGAACCCCACAGGGATGGGGCTGAGCCCCTTCCCGCTGATAATGCCCCCCGGGAACCCCACAGGGGATGGGGCTGAGCCCCTTCTGAACTGACAATCCCCCCGGGAACCCCACAGGGGATGGGGCTGAGCGCCAGGGAGCCGCTGGGAATCCTCCGGGAGCATCCCTGGCCCGGCTGTGCCGTTTTCCAGCCGGGAATGCTCGGCTGGCTTTGGCCACCAGCTGGCGGCTGCCCTTGGTGGCACCGTGCCCGGTGCCCTGGATGCCACCGGCAGCCGGGAGGCGGCTGCAGGGGGCAGGGGGAGCGGGCAGCCCGGTGTCCCGGGGCTCCGGGATGAGCGGATGGGCAGAGCACGGGGCCGGCAGGAAGCGGAGCAGCAGGAGAGGGAGAGACAGGAACAGGAACAGGCAGGGACTGTCACCTTTTTGGTGGTGACATCCCACCAGCAGAGCTCCCGCAGCCTCTCCGTGCAGGGAGAAACCCGGTTCTGTGATCCTGTGAATTCCGAGCGCCGCTGAATTTTGCTGGAATGCCGGAAATTGGCACGGAATTCATGTCCCTGCCCTGAGCAGGCCCGGCTGCGTTTTGGTCCCCCCTGCTAAGGAATCTCAGGGAATTTCTCCTCTCTCCCACTCCTCCCATTCCCACGGCAGCACCAGCTCCTGCATCCCGGAGCTCTCCTGCCGGGAATAACTGGGAGTGCTGGGGGAGCTCAGCAGGATGACAATGCGGGTGGGAATGCTCTGGAAAAGCTCGGAGCGTCCCATTTCTCTGCAATATTTACTGTCTCCACCTGGCACTGCTGGATGGGATCAGGAATGCTGCCTTCCCAGGGCCTAAAGTTCCCAAATTTCAGCTTGGCTGATAATTTAAAGCCTGTGACCCGCTGTGGGTTGGAGCTCGAACAGGTCTGGAAAAGGCAGAGTGGTTTTTTTTGCCGAGCACAAACTCAGCTCCGTTTCCTTCCTACTCATCTTTCAAACCTCCCCAGGTTCTTCCCCGCCGAGCTTTGCCGCGAGCCTCCCTTCTCAATCCGCCACAATTCCCAGGGTTTAACAATGGGATGAGAGACAGATCCGAGCAGGAAAACCCCGGCTCGGAACGCTCGGTGTCCTGGCAGCTGGAGCCGCCGACACGGGGGGAGCAGAGAGGGTGGAAACTCCCAGCCACACACTTCCAAAAAAATAAATTTCCTGCTAAAAAAAAACCAGTGGGAAAAGCTCACAGGACGGTGAGAGGAGCTGGGGACCCGGAGCAGCTCGTTCCAGGGGATCCCAGCCAGCACCTGCACGTCGTTCATCTTCTTTTATTGCTCTCTCTCGCTCCTCGCTGTATTTGAATGCAAAGCCCGATACCCCCTCTGGAAAGAGACGTTTTCCAGGCCTTCCCGAGGGCTTGGGAACGCTGCTGGCCCTGACTTCTGGCCAGATAAATGGGCAGGAGAAGGATTTTGGGCATCAGGGGTGTGATGGAAGTGTTTTCCCCATCAGAACTCCCCTCATGCTGTCCCAAGCGAAGCCTGGGCCGCAGGGTTGGGATCCCGACCCAGATTTTCTGGAATTGCACCTTGGCACCTGTGGCTCCGCTCAGCCTCAAGGAAGCGCTGGAGTCTAGGTCTGAAAATCTGGATTTTCTCCCACTTCCAGGATTTTTTTGTCCTTACAGCCTTCACCCCGAGCTTGGGGGGAGGCAGTGCTGGGACAGCCTGTCCCAAAATCCCCTTCCCAGTGGGGTCCAGTGTCCAGCACAGAGGCAGAGCTCCAGAAAATCCATGGCATTGCTGTGTGCGACCATGGAGCACAGGAGTGGCTTATCCCAGATGCTGGAAGGACTGGGATAAGGGGATAATCCTGCTCCCATCCCGGGGGGCAGCAGGTGGGGTGTGACATGTTTGGGGCTAATCCCTTGTCCCTATTTTCCTCTCGGCATGGGAAAGCAAATCACCCCTTTTAATCCCATTTTCCAGCTCCCCCTCCAGAGGGGGCCCAGCCCTGGGTGAGGATGCCTTGGCTGCCTGGCTCGGGCTGTCCCCTGACCCTACAGAGGGGATTTTCCCAGGTAGGGGCTGGTGACAACGGCTGTGGCCACGGAGTGACCACAAAGCAGGGAGGAGACACACCAGGGAAGGGGGAGGAGCAGCCCGGGCTCCTCTGGGCGCATCCTTTGCGCCTGCGACTGGATTTTGTCTCCCCTCTGGGTGCCAAACCAGAACTTTACCACCGACAGAGGCTCCTGCCCCTCTCACCCTTCCTTGTCCCTGATCCCAGCAGAGCCAGGATCCCAAAAAACACTGCCAGGACAGCGAGGGGAGAAAATAGGGGAGCTTTGCCCAGCCATCCCCTCCCACGTCCTTGTCTCGGATAACCCCTGGCGACCCCAGAGCATCTCCCTCCCTTCCGTCCCCATGCCCTGGGAAGCCTCTCCTCCCTCTCCAGCCCCTCCCGCAGCCGCGTTTTGCGGCTCCTCCGCCGGCAGCAGCAGCTCCAGACTCATTTCGCGGCCACACGCAGAGCCGATAATCATCACTCGCAGTCTGCCACCAGCCTGGCCGGCTCCGGGGAGGGGTGGCACTGCTGTCACCCCGGCGCTGGCCCCGTCCCGCCCGCAGCAGCCCCCGGGCAGGGGCGGAAGGCTCCGGGCGCCGCGGGGCTTGAGGAGCAGCCGGCGTTCCGCAGCCACAGAGCCCCGCACGGCTCTGCCGGGGGCTGGGGAAGGTGGGCGGGGTGGGACTTGCACGACCCGGAGCCAGCAGAGGCGTGGGCAGCAGCATCCCCGGGATGATTAATGCGGGGGGAGGCGGAGAGAGCCCAGGAGGGAGGGAGGGAGGGATGGCGGAGACAGCGACAGTGACAGCGAGGACCCGCCTGTCACTCACGGCGACAGTTCCCCCCCGCCCCGGGAGATGATAAATCGGGTTTGCCACCGGCTCCCACCTCTGCTGACTCCAACCATGGGGTACCTGCGCGGCCGGCGCTCCCACTCGGAGATTTTCCAGGGTTTATTTGTTGGAGAATGGTAATTCACGGGAGAAAATGGAAAACCTCGCGCGGCGCCTCTCCCACCGCAGGTGCCTCCCAGGTCCTGGCAGCTGAGGGGTGAAGCGCGCCAGGACCAAGCTGATCCCTAAAACCTCGCTTCCCGAGGCTCTGGAGAGCCGGATCCTGCAGAATTCCCTCTGCAGCCCCCGGGATGAGCGTGGGGGGCAGGAGTGGGGAAGGGGAAGTGTGGGATGAGCAGAGGGAACTTTGCAGGGAGCAGCTCTGGGGTGCTCTGGGGATGCTCCTTCTGGTCCAGGACCTGGCAGGACCTGGCAGCTCAATTAAGTGACTCATCAGCAATCAGTGGTTCCTCCCTTCTCATTATGGCAGGACCTGCTGCCGGCCCCACAGGCCGGGAGCCTCCGTGGGAGCCTCTGTGGGATCGGCAGAGGAGCTCCGGTTCCTCCCGGGGCTCCACGAGCAGATTCCCGGGTTGGGATCTGCGGCCGCCCCCTCCCCACCGCTGCCTGCGTTTGGAATATCAGGTTCTCAGCGACTGCTGACGGTCTCACCCCCCAAGCTGAGGGGGAACAGGGCCCCCAGTGGGGCGGGCAGGGACCCCCTGGGAACCGGGGTTTTTCCCCGGGGTCGGCCACAGCTCATTCCCGGCCTGCGGGGGGATGGATTCGGCCCGGGACGGCGGGGACAGCCGGGGCTGTGAGGTCCGGCTGGGCTCTGCGGGGCTGCCCCAGCCCACGAGGAGTCCCGGAGCCGTCCCGGAGCCATCCCGGAGCCGTCCCGGAGCCATCCCGGAGCCGCGGCCGCTCTGCGAGTGCCCCCGCGCGGTGCCGGGCTCGGGTTGGGGATGGAGCCGGGAAAAAAGGGTGGAGATGCGGGTAGGGATGAAGCCGGGCTGGGCTCCTCATTTGTCTTTCCGTTAATTGGACCGATCCCGCTGCTAAACGGGCAGCTTGAGCACGAACAGCCCGGCCCGTCCCCTCCTAGGGTTGGGAAGTGCAGGAATCACGGAACAATCAGGCTCTTCCTCTTCCTCGCTCCCTCGACCCTTCCCAGCCCTTCTGTCAGATGGGAATGGGGCCCCCCCAGTGGGGTTCGCCCGCCGGCCCCGTCCCCATTCCCTGCCCCTTCTCCTTCCCCTCCGCCCGGCCTTTGTGCCAAGCTGGGAAAGCCGAGCACGGCCTGGAAATCCCTCCCTTAACGGAGAGGATTGGGAATTCTTGGCTCTTTATCCCATCCTCTGCTCGCCTGGATTTCCCTCCTCCACCCTCTCTCGTTCTTTGTTTTTCAGTTTAGGATTTTTTCCCCCCAATTTTTCTCCCTCGTGCTCCTCATCCCCGTTTTTCCTGCGCCTTTTTCCCTCCAAAAAATCCTTTCCTGTTCCCCTCTGGTGGCCACCAGGGGCCGGGTTTTGGCTCGACAAAACTTCTCAGTCCCGGGGGAGGGTGTGTGAAGCAACGGGGCGCCCATGCATCAATTAATTGGGAAACGATGCACAAATTAATTGGCCGACATGAATAAATTAATTCCCGTGCATGAGTTAATTGGGCGCTCATGCACGAAACAGTTGGGCGCTCATGCGTGGCATAATTGGGCGGCCGTGCAGAAATTAATTTGGCACGCGTGAATGACGTCATCGGGCGACCGTGCATGAATTAATTGGGTGACCGTGCATAAATTAATGAGCGCCCAGGTGTGATGCCAAGGTGGTCCTGGCTGGGAGCAAAGAGCTCCCACATGAACTCGTGGAGCGCTCGAGCACGGCCTAATTGAGCAATCAAACATGAATTAATTGCGTGGGGCTCATCAGGTGCTGTGCACGTGCTAATTGGGCCCTCGTGCATAAATTAGCGGGGTGGGGCTGGATGGATTTGGGATCCCCCTAAGGAAGCTCCCCAAAATTCCCTTCTTGGGGCCAGAGGGGTTTTGGCAGCGGGAGATGTCAGCTGGGTGAGCTCAAGCAAGAATTCCCAAGCGTTCCCTTCTCCAGGCTGCATTCCCGAGCTGTCCGTGGGATGGGGAGGTCAGGGCTCGGCTGGAAGTTTGGGAATCTCTGCTTCACTAATGGATCCGTAATTCCTGTGTCTGGAGACTCCCCTGGTTTTGGGAATCTGAACAAAACCCACCCAGGCCGTTCAAACCAACTCAGAGGCACTTGGGGGATCCAGAGGGGGGAAAAAAAGCTCAGTAAATTACGCTTAATTAACATTTAATTAATGCATTTGGTGGCTTTCCGTGTTCCCAGGCAGCGCCCCGGGTCTGCCTCGAATGACAGAAGCAGAACTCATGGAGGTAGAAATCTGGGAACCTTTCCGTGCTTTCCAGCGGGGATGGATCCCCTTTTTCACCTTTCCCATGGGATGTGAATCCTGGGATAGCAGGAGATGTCCCTGCCCGTGGCAGGGGGTGGGAACACGAGGGGCTTTAAGGTCTCTTCCCACCCAAACCAGTCTGGGATTCTGGGATTTTATAATCTCCTGGAAGCCTGGGATTTTCCTGCACGTCCAGAGGTCTGGAGAGAGGGACTTTGCATGGGCGGAGCGAGGCTGGGAGAGGTGGGAGAGCTTGGAGAAATCCTGACTCCAAGTCCTGGGACACTCCCGGCGCCACCTGTGACAATTCCTGGCGGAATTCTGGCCGGTTGGAATCCTGACCGTGTGCTTCCTGCTGGCTCCTCTTCCCCCAAAAAAAACCCCACAGATCACAGACACGATCTGACCTACGGGAATTGTAACAACTCCCCAGCACAGCACTGGGAATATTCTTATGGAATTCATAGAGAAATTCCCGAGCCCAGTTCCTCCCCGTGGGACACTGGAAGCGCATCCCAGCCTCTCCAGGCTCGACCTCCCTCTCCAAACAGCTCACGAGCGCCGGGGTTTGGGGTTTTTTTTTCCCCCCTTCCCTTTCCATATGGTGTCCAGCCCACCTTGGGCCAGATTCCCGCCTGGCAGACAGCTGGGAACAGAGGGAAAACAGCAGCCGCCGCTCCTGGAGCTTCCAAAGGGCCGCAGCAGGACGGGAGAGGGATGCAGCGCCAGCAGCGTCTCCCTGGAAACCGCAGCGTGGGAGACACAATGCGCGGGGTCCCTCCCTCCTTCCCTCCGCCTGCTCTGTAATTCCTTCCTCATCTTCCTTTGGATGAGGCTGAGGAGTCCCCCCCCAGCCCCAAAGCCCGGCCTTTTGTGGGTTGGTGACACCCGGCCTTAGAAAAGCTCGGGTTTAAGGCAGCTGCTGCCGTAAGTTATGGAGAGGCCTCGCCGGAGGGGGAGGGAGAGGGAAGGAGGTCATGGAAAGGGTGCCGCGTGCCCCGGAGGGGATCCTCGGGAAAAGCAGGGTGGGAAAAAGTCCTCGGATCCCGTTTCCTGCTCTTTCGGCTCTTCCCAAAAAGAAAAACGGTGTTTAAGTGATGTGTTTGAGACGGGGACATCCAAAGGCGCTCCAGGACGGCTCCACAGGCTGGAAAACCGGGATGTCCCCAGCCTCCAAAGGCACATCCCAACCGGTGGGTTCGGGGAGAGGAGGGACAACAGCCCCGAGGTCCCCGCGGAGGGCGAGCTCATTGCTGCTCCCAAGCCTGGAGCTGCACCCTGGGAGAAGCTGGGAGGTGGAACCAGGAGGGAATTCTGCCCTGGTGCCAAGAGAGCCGAGGAAATCCAGCTCCATCCCTGGGGGATCCCTGGGAGGTGGAACCAGGAGGGAATTCTGCCCTGATGCCAGGAGAGCCGAGGAAATCCAGCTCCATCCCCGGGGGATCCCTGGGAGGTGGAACCTGGAGGGAATTCTGCCCTGGTGCCAAGAGAGCCGAGGAAATCCAGCTCCATCCCCGGCAGATCCCTGGGAGCACCTTCCCGGGGCTGCGGTGCTCATTCCTGGGACACAGAGCATTCCCAAGACACACAGCATTCCCAGAACATCCTGAACCCCCTGTTCTGGCCCTGAGCCCCATGTCCTGCTCCTCAGCAGCGAGGATGGAGGGAGCCGCCTTTGGAATCCCACTCCAGAGCTCTCCGGAGGGGAAGGAAAAGCTCCTGCTGCCTCCTCGTGTGCAGCAGAGCTGCAGCCTCCTGCCCTCGGGAGCAGGGACAGGCTCGGGGTGTCCCGGTGTCCCTTTGGAGCCCGGCCCTGTCCTGCCTTGTGGTGCCTCAAAAAAGGGGAAGTGGCCACCGGCATCTCCCACCCCCCAAAAATGGGGAGAAAAGGTTGAAGTAAAGGAAAATATTCCTGGCAAAGTGGGAGAGAGTAAGGCCGTGGCTGTGGCAGGGCGGTCGTGGCCCAGTCAGGTGGCTCAGCAGAGATTTGGGGTCTCAGGGGGCTCAGCAGAGATTTGGGGTCTCTGAGTGACTGGGGCTCTTCCCCTACACCCTGCAGGTCACTGCTGACCCCAAGGCTGGACAATGACCTCCCCTAATGCCAGGCCTGCTCCTCTCCCCCGTTTCCCTGTTGGATAAACCTTGGAGCAGCCTGGGGGGAGCAGCCAGCCCCTCCAGGCTGGAATTGCTCGCAGGGAAGAGCATCCAACCTCTTTCCCAGAAAAAACGGACCCACCCCTGGAGCTCAGCCCAGCCCCATCCTTTGCCTGCTCCCTTTTTTTGATCCTTTCCCCTTCTTTTTTTTTTTTTAATTTTTTGTTGTTGTTTTTATTTCAGAAATGAATCTTAAAACCTGGAATCACTTTTCCCTTCGGGGTGGGGGATTAAAATCCTTCAGCATTCAAGCTCCCGGAGCAGGAAGCAGAGGGGATTTTTTTTCTTTCCCATCCGATTTCAGCTCGGGAAGCCGCGGCACTGAAAGCCCCCGGCTCTGAATGCCCGCGGGCCCTGAATGAGGAGCCTCTCAATTAAAAGTTTCCCATTGACGCCGCCTGAATGGAGACCTCGCTGGGGAATTCTCCGACCCTCAATGGCCCCGGCCCTCATCAAATCTTGAGGGGCCAAAAGATTTCCCACAATATTTGTACACCTCCCTTTGTGGGGATTTTTCCCTCCGCTGAACCAGAAACCTTTAACACATCCGCTCCCAACGCGCTGCTCATTAGGGCCGGGCTGGCGACAGTGCCACCCCCGCGGCCACCAGGGCCAGCCCGCGGGGCACGGGAGTGGCCACCTGCTTGCATTTATCCCAGCCGAGCCGGGAATTCCATGGAAAAACGCGAGGTGGGGTAGGGGGGGAAAAGATGGGAGCGTCATCCCAAGGCAAAATCCCGGCGTTGGGAAGGGTTTGGTGGCATTTTGGTGGCACTTTGGTGGCACTTTGGTGGCGTTTTGGTGGCCCCAGGCAAAGCAGAGCTTCCCCTTCCACTCCCGCCCGGCACAAAGGGGACTGAAATTGGGGACAAAAGCTCCGGGACGCTTCAGGGCCCGGCTGACAGCTCTGATTGTCACAGCCTCATTAACGATGCTAATTAGCGCCCACGCCGCGCGGCCCGGCGGGGGTGGGCGCGGGCAGCGAGGGGTGGGCTCTGCATAATTTATTCTCAATTAATCTCATTAAAGGGGGATAAAAAGAGGGGGAGAAAGGAGGGTGGGGATGCGGCGCGCCGGGGGAGAAGCTGCTCCGGCCTCTCCTGCTTCCGTGGGACTCGTCCCGGTGTTCCAGGTGGGGACAGGAGGGGTTGGAGGAGGGAGCTGAGGCGGCTCGGGGAGAGCTGGGAATGAGCCCGGGGTGTCCCCACATCCTCACGCCTTCTCCTCAAGCCGCTTTCCATCCCTGCCTTGCTCCAGAGCGGGATTGGAGAGGCTCCGTGGGCTTTTCCTGGTGCCTGGAGCAGGATTTCCTTGCCCTGCCTTCGTGGCCAGCTGGTTTGCGGCCTCAGATTGGCGTGGATGGGAATAATTCCATGTTTTTCTCCCCCCCCCCAGGATGGAAATAGTTCCGTGATTTTCATCCCCAGGATGGAAATAACTCCATGATTTCCACCCCCAGATGGGAATAACTCCTGGATTTCTGCTCCAGGATGGGGATAACCCCTGGATTTCTGCTCCAGGATGGGAATAACCCCTGGATTTCTGCTCCAGGATGGGGATAACCCCTGGATTTTCCCTCCAGGATGGGGATAACCCCTGGATTTCTGCTCCAGGATGGGAA
>NW_024581114.1:2453421-2461969 GCF_017639235.1 Corvus kubaryi | reverse complement strand
AGGATGGGGATAACCCCTGGATTTCTGCTCCAGGATGGGAATAACCCTCCAGGATGGGAATAACCCCTGGATTTCCCCCCAGACTGTGGCCAGACAAGCCCCTGCCCCACCCCGGTCTGAGTGAGGGGCGCAGGGGGTGCGACCTGGATTACATTAGAGTTTAAACCGACTGCCCAGAGCCTCAGGAATCCCAGGAAATTCAGACATTCCGGCATAAATCGGGGTCAGAGTAAAGCAGAGTGAGGAAAGGGAATCCTAGCTGGGTTTCTCTGCCTGCGTTTTCCCCCCTTCTCTGAGAACCTTCCCTCTGCTCCACAGGGGCTTCGTTCCACGAGCTCGGCTCTGGCCGTGGCAGCTCGAGCGTGAGGTGGAAAGAGCCTTTCCCGAGGGCTCCGTGGAGAGAATTTCCCGGAGAAATCCCTGGAGAGGGACGGGGCATGTGAAGGGTGGGAGCAGCAGCTGGTGCCTGACGCCCCCGAGGTGCCGCTGGGGTGGGTGGGAGCATCTGGACATCAACTGGGAGGTCTTTAAGATCCCTCCCAACCCCGATTTTCCCATGATTTTATTGTTTTCTCTCTCTTTTTGCACCGCTTTTCACCTGCTCTGCCCCGGGCCGTCGGGAATGTGGGGCCTTTCCCACCTGGAGTTTGTGCTCCTACCTGGAATTCGTGCTCCCACTCAGAGGTGAGGAGGGATCTGGCTCTCCTCGGGCTCAGAGGGAAGGACAGCACCAGTGCTCCCTGACTCTGCCTCCTGGGCAGTGCTGGGGGCCGGGAAAGCCACATCCCAGTATCCCTTGGAACAGAAGGAATCGCCATTCCCGCCCTGCAGTGACCGGGAAGTTGGGAACAGTGGCTGGAAACTGGGAACACCTTCCTGCAGCAGCAGCAGCAGCAGCAGCAGCGCTGGAGTCACCGGGATTTATTGAGGGGATCAGGCACCTGTTCCCGGCCCTAATCCCGTGCTGATCCCACTGCTGGCTCCACGGATGCGGGAAAACCTGGGAATCACCTGGGCTTGGAGACAGGGAAGGAAGTTCAGTCGGGAAGGGGGGAGCAGAGCCAGGCCAGTTCAGCAGCTCCGCTCCCACCCAGGAATGGGGTGGGACAACTGGGGGGGCTCATCCTGGAGAGGGAAGCTCCAGGGAGACCTTGGAGCCCCTCCCAGAGCCTAAAGGGGGCTTAAAACCGGTGGGAAGTCCCTTTTTCCAGGGGCAGATGGAGATAGGACATGGAGAAAGGGTTTGAACTAAAAGAAGTGAGATTTAGATGGATTTTTAGGAAGGAATTCTACGCTGGGAGGGCGGGGAGGCTCTGGCACTGGTTATTCCATGGAAGCCCCATCCCTGGAAGTGTCCAAGGCCAGGCTGGATGGGGCTTGGAGCACCCTGGGACGGGATAAGGGGATGTTTAAGGTCCCTTCTGACCCAGCCCATCCCTTTGCCCGCACCCAGCTGGGATTTAGGAGCCTGGGGATGGAAGCCAAGCACAATTCCAGGCTGGGAGTCCCTCCCAGCCCGTCCCGGGGCCGCAGTGCTGCTCAGGGAATCCAACAGTAGCCCTGGCAGAGCTTCCCAAGCCTTCCCGGCCTGCCCTGCCCTCCCTGGGGAGCCATCCATACGGGGGGCGTGAGGGATTCCCGGTTCCATGTGCTCCGCAGATGTCTGCAGCACGTGGAGGGGAGGATTCCGAAGCCAAGGGAGGCAAATAAATAAATTAAATAAATTAATTAAATTAATTAAATTAAATTAATGCCCGCGTTGAAAAAGCTTTAATCAGCCCTCTCGCTCCCAGGCTTTGATGCTTTCCCCAGCCTCTGGAGCTTCCCTTGGGCTGCGGGATGCAGATGGGGCTGAAGCTTTGAGGGATCGGGCTCGGAGCATCCCAGGAAGACCCAAGGGTTTGTGGAATTGGATATCCAGGCTCCTGCCTCAGGGGGAGGTTGGGAAGGATGGAGAAATCCCGGTGTCTCCATCTCACCCACGGAGAGGGTCAGTGGGAGTGGGAAGGGATCCACAGGGATCCGAATCCAACTTTTATCCCTGCCCAGACACCCCAACAACCCCACCCTGTGCCTGGGAGCGGTGTCCAAACGCTCCTGGAGCTCTGGCAGCCTTGGGAATGTCCCCATTCCCTGGGGAGCCCAGTCACCCTCTGGGGAAGAACCATTCCCTAAAATCCATCCCAGCCTCCCTGGCACAGCTCCCGCCCTTCCCTGGCTCCTGTCCCTGCCACAGAGAGCCGGGATCGGAGCTGTCCCTCCTCTTCCCGTCCTCAGGAAGCTGCTCCAAGGGCGCACACGCCAACATCTGCGAGCCAGGAGCTGCTCCAGCGCCCGGGAAGGCGCCCCGCGGCTCCATGGATCGGGAACAACCCCGCTTTTTATGGAAGCACACGGCTGACAGCTGGGGGAACGGCGAACAGCGTTGTCCCAGCAACGCCTCGTCCCCGCGCCGGGTGTCCCGCTGGGAATGCCATGGGACCGGCGGAGCTCGGGAATTCCGAGGCCGAGCCCTGATGGATGGGCCGGGCTCCTGGGGAGGACGGGATTAAGGAGCGCCGTGGCCCCGCTGTCCCCTGGCACCGAGCCCCGAGGGACGCTCCGATGGCTCCGTGCCAGCAGCCGCCTCCCCGAGGAATCCCGGGAAGCTGCGGGATTTTGGCTCCCGGCTTCCTCCTTCCCTCGGACAAGAGCGGGGAGCTGAGGTTTGGCTTTTCCCCGTTTCCCCTCTTTTCCCACCGCATCGCTTCCCTCATGGGGCCGCGGTGCCTCATCCCTGTGCCAGGGGAGGAGAGGAGGGCAGGGAGTTGTGGCTCTTCCTTGGAGATGGGGCTTCCAGGCTGGAATGCCGAGGGCAAAGGAATTCTTTGGGGCAAATATTCGGCGTTTTGGAGGCACCCGATGTGTTTTCTTCGGGCGCCGTGCGCCCCAGCGAGGGGCGGGCGCGTGGAATCGTGGAATGCTTTGGGTTGGAAGGGACCGTGGGATCCCGTCCTGCCACATTTCCCACACCTTCCACCATCCCAGGCTGCTCCAGCCTGGCCTTGGACATTCCCAGGAATGGGGCAGCCACGGCTTCTCTGGGAAATCCATCCCAGGGCCTCCCCAGCCCCCCAGGGAAGGATTTATTCCCAATATCCCACCCGAACCCCTCTCTGCCAGCCTGACCTGGCGGTGCCCTGGGAGCTTTAAGGGCCTGGAAATTGGGAATGTGCAGGACCTGCCCTGTGCCCTGGCCACCCTCTCACATCTGGGCTTCCCGGGGGGCTTTTTGGGAATGGGAATGCTGCCAGTGGATCCCGTCCCCTCGCCGGTGGCCGCTCCAGCTCCTTGCTCTGTGACAAGCAGGACCAGCGCCAGCGGGAATCTCCGGAATCCCTTCCCAGAGCTCTTCCCGCTGCTTGGGACAAAACAATTCCCGAGTGCAGAGCTCAGCCGTGTCCTGCTCCTGTCCCCTGTGGAGCGGCCGGGAGCTCCGGGAATGCGGCGATCTGGGAATGCGGAGGGAGGGAATCCCGCTGGTTCCTGTCCCGGCTGATGTTTCAATAACGCTGCTGCCTGAGATGAGCTGAAGCCGGAGCTCCGTGTGCTCCAAAGGCAGCGGGAGTTTGGTTTACAGCCGCTTTTATCCAGCTTGGGGACAAGGAACAATCCCAGGGATGTGGCGTGGATCCATGGCCGGGCGGCCGGAGCCGGCTCCGGGCAGGGATTGGGGTCGGTGCTGCGGAGTGACCGCCCCGTCCCGCGGGGCTCCCCCCGGCTCCGGGCAGCCGCGGGCCGCTCGTGCCCTCTGCCGGTCCCTTCCTGATGATTCCCGGTGATTCCCGGTGATTCTTGGTGATTCCTATGCGCTGCTCCCCGGGGAGCGGGGATGGATCCCCTGGTCCCGCCTGTGGCTCCCTGATTTATTAAATCCCGCTTGGCTCGGCCCTGCCCGTGCTCCGGGTGCTCTGCGGAGCTTGGGAGAGCATCGGGAACGTCAGAGATGATCCAGAGGGGATCTGGGCTGGATTGGGATGCAGGTGCAGCCCAGCCGTGGGAATGCTGAGTGACAGAATCCCGGAATGGTTTGGATGGAATGATCCTTAAAGCTCATCCCATTCCAGCCCTGCCATGGGCAGGGACACCTCCCACTGTCCCAGGCTGCTCCAAGCTCCGTCCTTGGACACTTCCAGGGACGGGACAATTTCTGGGCGTCCTCACAGGGGAGCTTTTCTTCCTCGAATTCAACCTAAACCTCCCAATCCACGATCCTATGGTTGTCCCATGGATCTGCTGGAGCAGCACTGCCTGGAACTGCCCTTTCCCAGTTCTCCTGCAGCTCCTGCTCCGGGATGGGGATGGATATCTTGGAGTGCCCGAATTTCCCTGCTCACATCCCTCGCTGGCTGCTGCTGGCAGGACCTGTGTGCCGCGGTTCCCGGGGCGCGGTGCCCGCCCCGGGGTCCCTCTGCTGCTCCACAGCTTTTTTCCAGGCGCGGCGCAGTTTTCCTGCGCTTTTTCCTGGAGCTGCAGCACAGTTTCCATCCACGAGAGGCCACTTTCCCCTCGCGTTTGCTCCTGCGGCGCCAGGGAAAGGTTGGGAAGAGGGATCTGGAGGTTTCTCCCAGTTCGTGGCTGGTTGGGCTCTCCTGCCCGGCTCCTTCCCGGCTTTTCCTCACTGCTCCATGCCAGGAGGAGAGGAGTTGGTACGAAACTCCTCCGGAGTTTTTCTTGGGGTTTTACCCCCTGCCCGGCTTCCTTAAAGAATTCCTTTGGCGTCGCAGAGCAGCGAGAGCCAGGTGGGACCAGAGAACCCCTGGAGGTTTTCATCCCAGGTCAGCAAATCCAGCGTCTCCCGCCGTGGGAAAACCTCACCTCGGAATCCCGGAATGGTTTGGGTTGGAAGGGACCTTACATCTCATCCCATTCCAGCCCCCTGCCCCTTCCAGTCCACGCTTCTGGAAGCATCTGGACACGATGTCCTCGCGGATGGCCCTGCAGAGAGCTTGGAGCAGATCCCAGATCCACTGCAGTCCCTTCCAAGCTTTCCCAGCCCGTGATTCCCACTGTGCCCTGCTGGAATGACCCGGGGAAGGAGGGCAGGAGCCCCTTCAGGTGGCTTTTTGTGCCCAGGGGAGAGGAGGGCACCGGGAGTCAGAGTGGGAAGAATTCAAAGCTTCGGGGGGCAGGAGGGAGAACTTCCCTGGGCAGGAGGGAGAAATTCCCTGGGCAGGAGGGAGAACTTCCCTGGGCAGTGCCCAGCCCTGAGCAGAGACCAGAGAGGGGTGGGGATATTCCAGAGCCAGCTGGGCACCATCCCGTGCCCTGTGCTGGGGGATGGCCCCGCTGAGACGAGCTCTGGGGTCCCTCCCAGCCTGAGCCATCCCGGGATCCTGTGAATCCCGCTGGGGAGCCGAGGGAGGCTGGGCTGGTCTCACCCTCCCCATTCCTTCTCCTCTCCCGAGTGTCCCTCCTGTGCCAGCACCTTCGTTATCCCAACCCCCCCCCCCCCCATTTCCGTGCCTATCCCAATCCCTGGGAGTGGAACCCTCGCACGTCTTGGCGCTGGGGCTGTTCCCACTGCTCAAGGTTTATGGGATTTCGCTCCACTCAGCTCTGCCGCTGCCAGGGGCCCCAGCCAGCCCTTCACTTTAGCTCCATTAAATCTCCTGGCTCAGCCCCGTGCTGATCCTTAATTGAACGTTCTCTGCCCGTCTCCCTGCTGCGCATCCAGCCTTGGGCTGCTTCCAGGGCTGCGAGGAAGGGGAAGGATGGAAGTGGCACTGGCTGAGCCGGGGATGGCGCCTCTGAGAGGGACCCACCCTCAGCGGGGCTGGAGGAGGGGAGTGAATCCCTTTCACTGAGCTCCTGAGGAAAACGGGATCAGGTGACAGATCCTGATGGCACTGAACAGGTTTCCCAGAGAATCTGTGGCTGCCCCATCCCTGGAAGTGTTCCAGGTCAGCTTGGGGCAGCCTGGGATAGTGGGAGGTGTCCCTGGAAGGCAGGGGTGGAGTAGATGATCCCTAAGGTCTTTCCCAACCCTACCCATTCCCTGATTCCATGAAAACAAGTGAGGGGATTTCACCTGGAGAGAGCTTTGCCTGCTCTGCTCCGGGGCCTCTTCCCTCAGATCACTCTGGCACATCGGACTTGATCCCTTCTGATCCCAAATCCAGGCCCAGCACTGGGATTGGGTGCATCCTGAGGCATCTCCTTGGCTTTGGCAGAATTTCGGGAGCAGGGGAGGGGGCAGAGATGCTGCTCCCAGCTGCCCCCAGCTCCTGCTCTGTCCTGGAGTGGCCTGGACCACCCAAACTGGGAGAAAACCAGTTCAGGAAGGATCAGCTCCGCTTTAAGCTGGTTTTTGGCTGGGGTGGAGCAGGATATCAGAGAGTTTCTGTGCCGGGCCCAGCAGCAGCAGCCAGCCTGGTTTGGTCACGCTTGCTATAAAAAGCAGAGGTATAATTTAATCTTTGCTCCCTGCCAGCCTTTCCCAGGCCGAGCTCAGCCCTGCTGCTGCTTCCCTGGGAGCAGCATCCCTGCAGCGGCCGCCTGCCCCTTCCCTGGCGATTCCCAGGCCGCTCCTGCTTTCCAGCAGTGGGTTGGATTGACTGGATTACAAAGCCAGAGGAGAGAGGGAGCTGCTTGCAGCAAATCCGGCCTGACTGGACTGGGAGCAAGCCCTGGGCAAGGCTTTGGTGCCAGGCTGAGCTTTGATTCGAGCTCAGCAAGGCCGGATTTGTTTCCCTTTCCTCCTCCCATCAAAGCCTCTGGATTCAAACCTCTGCCTCTGCTCCATGCTGGAATATTTTCCTTTGTTTTTTTCCCCTTCTCGGCCATCCAGTGAGTGGGATGGGACCACTCCCAGATCCACCAGCTCTGCAGGACAGGATCCTATTCCCAGTCACGGGATGGGTTGGGGTAGAAGGGGCTTTTGGGATCATCCCATTCCCACGGGCAGGGACACCTCCCACTCTCCCAGGGCGCTCCGACCTGGCCTTGGACACTGCCAGGGATGGGGCAGCCACGATTTCTCAAGGAAATCCATCCCAGTGCCTCCCCACCCTCACCTAGATCTCTTTTAGCCCTCGAAAACGGGGGGGAAGCGATCCAGAATCCCTCCTTGGAGTGGGAGCAGAGCTCCAGTGGCTGCCATCAGCTCACCCAGAGCCTCCCTCCTGCCCCAATCCCCTCCTGTGCCCCCCTGGCAGCAGCGGCAGAGCCCGCGGAGCTCCCCGGGCTGTGAATGGTGCCACTGTCCCTGCCCGGGCACGGGGACACGGGCGGGGCCGAGGAGCTGCCCCGCTCCCAGCGCCGGGAATGGCCCGGCTCGGCTCCGCAGCCGGGATTATGTGTCTGGACAAGCCCTCGGCAGCTGTTTTCCAGCTCTCGCCTAACAAAGAGCACTTTCATGGACAAGAACAGGACCGGGCTTTGCAGCCGAGCCGGGAGCAGAGGGGCTCCGGAACCCCCCGCGCTGCCCCTCGGGGGGGTGTGGGCACTCGGGGTGGCACCCACGGGCAGAGACAGGCTCTGTCCCCCTGGCATCCCCCTCCCTGCCGGCCCCAAAACATTCCCGAGCTTTCCTGGACGCTGCACCAGCCCCGCTCTTGCTGCTAAAACCGAGCCCAGCCTGCCCGGGGCGGGGAAATTCGGGTGCTGCCGGGTGGGCTCAGCTTTTCCCCCTCACAGCCTGCACCCTCCCCTCTCCCCGCCGCCTGTTCGCCCCTTTCCCAGCTGGAACACCCCGGCGGAGGGGGAGAAGGGCCAGTCTGGAGGGGCTGAGTCAGAGCAGCCCTAATGGATGAGGCTGCAGCTCCCTGGGAGCACTTTGGATAATTGAAAGGCTCTGCCAGGATGCGCTGCCCTGACAGCTCCTGAGCAGCTGACGCGGAATCCGGAGGCTCCGGCACTGCTGGGCTCGGCTCTTGGCTCCTCTCCCGCTCCCTGCAGCAAACTCGGTGGCCTTGGTGGGACCGGGGTGCTTTTCCAGGTGGTTTTTAGCTCAGCTGGGAGTTTAGGGCAGGTTTGGGGACTGGCAGGGGTGAGGGGGCTTCCCTCGGGTGCGGCAGCGGAAGGAAAATTCTCTCCCGTGCCCCAGACTGGATTAGCAAAGGAGTTTTGGAGGGGAAGGAATCAGAGAATCATGGAATGGGTTGGGCTGGAAGGGACCTTTAGGGGTCATCCAGTCCCACCCCCCTGCACTGAGGTTTCCCCCGGATTTTTCCCGTCCTCTCCCGCCGCTTTTTGTAAAATTCGGATTCAGCGCTTTACAGCGGATCCAAGAGGCAGATCCAGGGAAAGGAGGGTTCTGGGAAGCCCACTGGGCACCAGCCAGGCAGGATATCCTCATCCCTCCATCCCTCCATCCATCCATCCATCCATCCCTCCATCCATCCATCCATCCATCCATCCCTCCACCCATCCCTCCATCCATCCATCCATCCATCCATCCCTCCATCCATCCATCCCTGTGTTCGTCCATCCATCCATCCGTCCATCCATCCATCCATCCATCCATCCATCCATCCATCCATCCATCCCTCCATCCATCCATCCATCA
>NW_024581114.1:2440765-2453021 GCF_017639235.1 Corvus kubaryi | reverse complement strand
TCCATCCATCCATCCATCCATCCTTCCCTCCCTCCATCCCTCCATCCATCCATCCATCCATCCATCCATCCCTCCATCCCTCCATCCCTCCCTCCCTCCATCCACCCATCCATCCCTCCATCCATCCATCCATCCATCCTTCCCTCCCTCCATCCATCCCTCCCTCCATCCCTCCCTCCATCCCTCCCTCCATCCCTCCACCCTCTCTAACCTCCCTCTGGCCATTCCTTGCCTTTTCCCGACACTGCTGCATCCCTGCAGAGGGGATTCCTCCCCAAATCCCGCTCATTCCCAGGCCAGCAGGTGCAGAGCACCCTCAGCTCCCATTTTCCTGCTCCCTGCACGGCCTGAGCTGAGCCAGGAGTGAGGCTGGCAATGATTCCCGGGCTTTTGCTGCCCTCCCAGTGGAATTTCAGCCTCTCTGGGACAGCACCCTCGGCGCTGTCCCCATTTTAACCAGGAAAAAGCAGGAGGAAACCGGCCAGTGCCTGGCCCAGGGGCAGAATCCCGGGAAGAGCAGGCAGGAAGAGGTTAAACCCCACTCCCCGCTCCGTGTGTGTGCGGAATGACGAATGCAGAGCCGAGCTTTGGGCAGGCTGAGATCCCCGGCGATGAAATATTCCCTGGTCATTCCCGGTGTGTGACTCACAAACTGATTTCAGAGAGAGAAGAAATCTTTTCAAAGCTCAGTTTCGATTCTTTTTTCTCTTTTATTCCCCTCCCTTCTCTCTGTTATTTTTTTTTTTATGCCCACGCAGCAGCTGCAGGAAGGGTTTTGGATAAAATTCCGCACAAAAGCCTCGATCTCCTGGAGAGCCTGGCCCAATAAATCCTGCTTGGAGCGCGGAATGGGGTTAGGGGAGTGTGAAACCACGGTTTGGGAGGGCTCAGTCCCTCCGTGCCCACCCCTGGGCATTCCAGCCCTGCCGGGAGAGGCTCCAGCAGCTTCCCAGGGGTTGCCAAGCGCCCTCGGAGGGACTGGGAAAACCTTGGCTCCTTCACTCCTCCAAAAAAAAAAAAAAAAAAGAGGGAGAAAGGGAAAATCTGGATCCCTGCATGCTCTGAATCTTAATCTTGTCTCTTTCAGGTCGAGTCCTGCTTCCCAGCACGCTCCGTGTCTTCCATCGGGGAACTCCGGGAAGTTTTGGGGGTCTTTATGGGATCAGCCAGGGCCAGGGATGGCTGTGCCCGCTTACCCCACAGCCCTGGGCACCCAGGAACCTCCTGGGATGCCCCCTGCCAGCGCAGGGAATGCCACTGGTGGGAACTGGGACTGCCCTGGGTGCGGCATTTCCCAGATTCCCGTGGTTTTAAAGAGCTGGTGGCAGAAGGAAATCAATGGGATTTGCCCGGAGGAGCTATGGCTTCATCCCTGGAAGTGTCCAGGGCCAGGCTGGAGCAGCCTGGCACAGTGGGAGGTGTCCCTGGAAGGCAGCGGGTGGGATGGGGTGAGTTTTAAGGTCCCTTCCCACCCAAACCATTCCAGGATTCCCCATTTCCCCGGGACAAGATTCCATGGAGGAGCAGGGCCGGGTTCTCGGCTCCTTGGGATGAATTTGAGCCAAATGTGACATTCCAGCCATCCCGGAGATGGTGACATCCTCCAAGTGTCCTTGGCATGGCGTGGCCAGCCGGGAAATCCAAACCCAAACAGCTGGGAACACACTGGGACAGGCCAGGGAATTCTGGGGTGGGATGGGAGCAGGGCTGGGAACGTCCCGTTCCAGCTGGAGAAAATTCCCAGTGCCCCTTACACCGAACGTGGGGTCCCAAATCCTCTGGAATTTAAAGCAGGGAAGGTTTTAGGTGTTCTACTGCAGATATTCTTCCTCTCTGCATCCATGGCCCCCACATCAAATCCAGGGAATTCTGGGGTGGGATGAGAGCAGCGACTGAAGATGCCCAATTCCAGCTGGAGAAAATTCCCAGCGCCCCTTACACCGAACGCTGGGTCCAAAACCCTCTGGAATTTAAACCAGCAAAGGCTTCGTGTGTTCAATTCCAAATATTTTCAGCCCCACCCCTCTGCATCCATGACTCCCACCCCAAATCCTGCTCCATAGCCCTGCCCCAGGGCTCTCCCTCACCCCCTGAGCCTGGAAGAGCCGAATTTCCCCCTTGCTGGGAAGGCAGAAGTGCTGCGGCTGCACTTTCCCTGCCCAGCTAATCCCATTTGTCTTCCTTGCTGCTCCTGAAAACCTTTTAAGGATTCCCAGCACTGCATCCGAGAAATCCATTTGCCGGCTCGAGGCAGCCAGGAGGGGAATTTTGATTTCCCAGTTATTAGTGGATGACAAGGTGAGGGAACCGGGGGAAGATTGATCGCCCAGAGAAGCATTTTCACTCTCCCCAATTAATCCTGGCCTGATTGTAATCAATCCAGGGAGGAATTAGGTGGGAACGCTTCCCTCTGCTGCTGCCTGTCGGGGTGGAGGCGGGGGGGAATGGATGGAGAGACGTCTTTCTCCTGGAAGTGGCACAGGGAAACCCACTCAGCTGGGATTTCTGGGTGGGAAAAATGGCTATCAGGGGCCAGGAAAGGTTTTTCCTCTCTTCTCCCTGCACCCAGAGCAGATTGAGGCCATCAATCCACATTAGGGAGGCTCCATGGCCACGGAGAATTCCAGCAGGAGGAATTCCACTGGCCCCCAAGGCGTTGTTGAGGATGGGATTTGATCCCGGGGCATCCTTTGCCCTCAAGTCCACGCTGGATTTTCCTTCTGCTTCTTTGCCTTCTCCCCTTTCCATTGTGGTTCACGGAGCCCTGGTGCTTTTGTCCCCAAGCTGGGGTTAAGTTCTGAACCCTGCCGGAGGTTCAGCCCTAAACTCAGCCCTAAAACACCTGCAGGGGCATGGGGAGCTCTGATCCTCAGGATTTGGGCCCAAAAGTCCCCCAAATCCCTGGGGGACCCCAGCCCTTGATCCCAGCCCAGGCTGGATTGCTCCCACCCTGTCATTACAGCCCAGAACCCGCCGTGGTTTGGGGTTTTCTCCCGGAGTCCCGGCAATTTGGGCACATTCAGCACAATTCCCTGCTTTTCCTGCCTGTGCAGCAAAGCCTGGATCCCAGTGGCTCCCATCTGGCATTCCAGGAGATCAGCCGGGAATTTTTAACCCCGTTTTTACCCCGCTTTTCACCCAATCCAAGGCTGCCAGCCCCATTTGGGGAGGAAAACGCTGAATTCTCAAATCTGCCTCTCCAGGATGTGACAGACCCCTGGGTGTTCCTTGATTTTTTTTTTGGAAAGGCCCAATTTTCCTGTCCCCCAGCGCAGCAGAGGGACAGAGTGACCCCTTTGGATGCTGCAGGGGCCGAGGTGAAGCTGCTGTGGGGTGAAACCCCCGCGAGCGGGGCCTGGCCCAGCCCTCAGCCCCGCTCCAATTAACAGATTTACTAATTTGGGAATCATTACCCGGGCAGACACAGAGCATCCCAGGAGCAGCCGCTCCGGAGGGACATCCAGAGGGTTCCTAACAGGGCACAAAAGGAGCTTGGCAGCAGCAGGAAGAACCAGGAGGGATTAAACTTGAAAGAAGGGGAAAGGGGGGGGGGGGAAAAATCACATTAAAACACGTCTGGGAGCTTATGGAGACGGAGCAGGAGGGAAGGGAAGCTCATAGGGAAGGAAATCGGGATGGGGACACTGGAAATTGGGGATGGGGATGCTGCTGTCATCCCTGGGGCCGGGTTTTGCTCTCCGGGGCTCCGAACCCTGAGGGGTTCCTGCTCTGACCTGTGGGCAGCTCCAGGCCCTCCCTTCCCTTCTCCCCTTCTCCCCTCTCCATTTAGCCCCCACTCCCTCCAAAAAAACCTTGGAATCCCCACCCCAAAATCAAGCACAACCATGAGGAAGCAAACCCTGCCTGATTCCTTGCGGATTTTCCCAGGATATTTTGATTTTCCACAGCCAGAGCCAGCCGCCTCCAAGCACATTCCCGGAAGTTTTCCTGAGCCCCAGGTTCACCAGGAAGAGCCGGGACAAACCCCAGTGTTTTGTGTATTTTTGGGAGCTGCTGTTTATTTTTTCTGGGCTCTGATTTGCCGAGGAATTCGCCTCAGTTTTCCCACAGAAACGTCCCAGGTTGGTTTTTTTTTGCCTGTTCCTCCTTTTATCAGCGTGAGGTCCAGCGGGAATGTGCTGCTCCCCAAAAGGGTGCTCGGGGTGATTTTATTCTTTTCCTGCCTTTTGGAAAATCCTCCTCCTTATGAACCCCATAACCCTCCACGATCAGAGCGAGCTGCTCACGTCTCACCTCCACCAAAAACCACCCCTCGAGGCCCAGTAATTCCACTGCAACCACACCAGATTGGGGCAAAAACATCAAAACAACAACAACAAAAAAAGCTGTGAAATCCATTTCTCTCCTCACATCCCAGCCCTGAAAGCAGATGGAGGGGTGGGGCTAAAAGGAGACAACTCAAAACCACAAAATTGTCCAAATCCAGCAGAAATAATTCCTGCTCTCTCCTCCCCACGAGGTGCTGGAGCAGGGAGTCCCAGCTGGTTCCTTCCACCTCGAGCTGAGCTTGTTCCTGGGATTTCCACTCCAGCAGAGCTCAAGGAATACAATAAAAATTAATAATTAAAACAGCAGGGGAAAAAAGAAAATCAGCTGCCAGGGCAGTGAAATATTTTTAGCTGATTGCTGGAGTTTATAACAACAAAAGAAATGGAGTAATGGAGCTCCTCTGCCAGGATTTGTGGGGCCTGGGCTTGGCTTTGGGGGATGGAGGCTTCCCGGTGCCCCCCATCCAAAAATCCAGGTTTTTTGGGGAAGTTTTCTGGTGAGAAAATGGGATGATGTGGATTTTCTTCGAGTCACTTTGTGCTGGAGCTTCTTGGGGTTTTACAGGAGCGGGAAATCTGGCAGGTTTGGAAGTTATTCCCTACTGGGTTTCCTGCACACCTGAGCAGGCTCTGGGCCACTTTTTTTGGGGGGGGAAAAGGATCTCCCTGAAAACGTTTTCGATAGGGCCTGAAGCCACCACTGGTAAGGATTTTATCCCTGAGGTGATCAAACCCTGCCTGCTTCAGATCAGGAGCCTTCCCTCGGCGCTGGGCTGGGGAATTCAGATTTCCGGGGCAGAAATGGAAGTTTTGAGTGGAAAGAATCCTGGGAGGAGCTGTGGGGTTACCAGAAGAGCCCCGAATGACTGTGGGAACGCCGCAGAAAATGTCCAGGGTGCCTTCCCTGCAAACCCCACAGGAACTGGGATACCTCCAGGCAGATTTATGGGATCTCTGGCGCTCCTTTTCAGGGAGCCTTTGGAACACTCAGCAAGGTTCATTTGTTTCTAGAAATGAAATAAACGAGAGGAGGAGAGGGAAAGGGAGCGCGACATCCACAGGGGCAAACAGCACGGAGCGCTCGGGATAATTTAGGGACGGTTGGGGAATTTCGGGAGGGACGGGATGGGGCTGCTGGTGAAGCTTGCTCGTGGCGGGAGGACACGGGGACACGCCATGTGTCACATCCTGTGCTGGCAGGTGCCACCCGGCGTGGTTAAACTTCACCCTGGGATCAGCAGCTCGGCCCGGGTCACACGCGGGGCTTGTTTAGGGCGAGCGAGTGGAACAGCCTCGTAAAGCGCCTCCGGGGCCGGCTGATTTATGGAGGGCACGAACAACATTCCCTCCCCCGGTGCCACTTAACTCTTCATTTATATCTGCCCTAATTGCTCGGGACATCTGGGGAAATCGGCCCGCAGCCCCCGAGGGGAGCCGGGGCACGAGGTCGCGGTGCTGCGGGGGACGGACGCCCGCAGTCCCTGCGAGAGTCCCAGGCCAGGCTGGACGCGGCTTGGAGCAAGCTGGGGTGGGGAAAGGTGTCCCCGCCCAGGCAGGGGATGGCATGAGGTGGTTTTTAAGGTCTTTTCCCACCCAAACCACGATTCCACGCGGGGCACAGCCCCGGGCACCGCGGTGACAGCGATGTGCCCCGCGATGGAGCCGTGGGGTCCCTGCGGAGCAGGACCAACCCTGCCTCAGTTTCCCCGCAGGGAAAACCCGGGAGTGGAACTGGGGGTGTCCGGGAGGGAAGCGCCGGGGCGCGACCCCTCTTTGAGCATCTGTGGGGTGCGGGATGGAGGGGACGGGGCTGGGGACAGCTGCTGCTCGGGCTGGGGGGTGACAGGGAGGGAAAGGCCGGGGTGCCACCCCTCTTTGAGCATCTCGGGGGTGCGGGATGGAGGGAGGGACAGCCCGGGACAGGGTTGGGGACAGCTGTCGCGCAGGGCTGGGGTGGCGGCGGGGCCGGCTGCGGTCCCTACACCTTTAAAAGTCTCCTCACGTTGCGGCGCTGATTATCCATTAACCGAGGCGAGCTCCTTTCCTGGGGGCGGCGTTCGCACCGAGCGCTGCCAGCAGGGCGGGCGGGCGGCCGCGCTGCCTTCCTCCCTCCCTTCCTCCCTCCCTCCTCTCCCCCTAACCCCCGCTCCCTCCTTATCAGCAATTCAGATTGCATGCAAATCTGCGCGCTTTCTTCCAGGGCCACGGCAGCGAGCGCCGAGCGCTTCTCGGGGAGCCAGATCCCTCCTCCTCCTCCTCCTCCTCCTGGGATTTTCCTCCTTCTCCCCTCCCCTGCTCTCCCCTCCCCTCGCTGCCTCCCTCCCTCCTCTCTTTCTTTCCTCCTTTTCACCTCCTGGAACAAAAGTGGCCCTTTCGGCTGCGCCAGCGCTGCCTGCGAGCGGGGCCGCTTTGTCTGCGCGCAGCGCCGGGGCACCGGCACCGCCACCGGGCCGCCACCGCCGCCGGGACCATGGGGACACCGCGGGCGGCCGGGGGCCGGGCGCTGCTGGCGCTGCTGGCGCTGGGAATGGCACTGGGATTGGGATTGGCGAGCTGCCCCGAGCGGGAGCTGGAGCGCAGGGAGGAGGAGGCCAACGTGGTGCTCACGGGCACGGTGGAGGAGATCATGAACGTGGACCCGGTGCACCACACCTACTCCTGCAAGGTAAAGCCGCGGGGGGGAACTTTGGCCCCGTGCGGTTTGGGGTGGAATTGGGGGTTTTTTAGGCTGCGGAGCGGCTCCCGCAGCTGCGGCCGGCGGAGGGGGGGGGAATCTCCGGAGGTTGCTTTTTATGGGCATTTCCCTCTTAGGCGAGATGCGGAGCTGCCTCCCAACTTTCCGTGCCCGGCTGCCGGGAAGGTGCTGGGAGCCTCTCCTGCCTCCAGCCGCTGCTCGCTGTTGACTTTAGCAGCATCTCGAGTTCCTGCAGCCCGAGCTATTGTTTAACCACCAACCTGGCCTCGGGCTATGGGGTTTTGTTATCTCCCCCCGAAGCTACGAGGCGGCGAAGTCCCGAGCAACCTGAAATCCCACCCGCCCGCTTGACAGAAAACGTGCCGGGCGCCTTAACCCTTGCCGGGGCAGGAATCTCGCCTGCAAGGACACGCTCTTCCCTTGCCTTCTCCTCTTCTCCCCATTCCCCTTTTCCTCCAAAAAAAAACCCCGCGGTTGGCGCCGAGCAGGGCCGGGGGTGATGCTGTGGTGGCAGAGGGGAAGGCGAACTTTCCCTGGAGCATCCCCCGAGCATCCCCCAGCCCCTGCCCGCCCAGCTGGTGCCCGGTGCCCGCTCCCAGCGCCCCCCGACCCATCTGCACCTCGCGGATGGGATCGCAGCCCCTCCAGGCGAGAGCAGGCACCGTCTGTTTGCAGTGTCTGGCACATCCTGGGTGCTCCGCGGAGAATTAATGAGCTGCTGCCAGCAGCGGGGCACAGATGCCTGTGGCCACCTGAGGCCGGCGCGAGGTTGCCACGCTGGTGGCGAGGCAGAAATGCCCGGCTGAGAAAGAAAATCCCTTTTCTCCCACCGCAGACTCGCAGCGAGGTGTCTGCCTGGCAGAAAATCAGCTTGCAGCAGCAGGGCAGGACTCTGGGCCAGGGAAAGCTGGGATGGGGAAAGCTGGGATGGGGAAAGCTGGGATGGGGAAAGCTGCCTGCTCAGCAGCTCTGCCTTTGCAAGGTGCAATCCAGCCCCATCTGGAGCAGCCGGGATTGAAATGGAGCTGCCCGTGGTGGCTTTGTGAGAAGCACAATTCGTATTCCTGAAATTGGGAAGGGAATCTCTTCCCAGCGTTTCCCTGAGCAGTGCCCAGGAGAGGTTCGTGCTGCTTGCTCTGGAGTTTGGGATTTTTGCTCCTGCCCATTCCTGGTCTCCTCAGAGCACAGAAGGGCTGGGATGTGCTCCTGAGACACCATTCCAGCCCTGGAGTCGTGTAAAAGGGAAAGCAGGAAAGCTTTCTCCCCATCCCATCCCGGCAGTGCTGTGACATTCGGGAATTTCCCCAGGACAGTGGTTCCCTGTCCCTTTCCCTGCCCTTCAGCCCATCCCGTGGCATTTTTAGTGGCGTCTCACGGTGTCTTTGCAGGGAAAAAAGCTTTGGAATGGGATTTGGGGTGTCCCAAGGAGCTGGACGCAGATAAATCTCCCGTCACTGCAGTGACTTGGGGATGTGCAGCTTTGCAGCAGCTCTTGGCTTCTCGCCCTCCTAACATCTCCCAAACTCTTGGAATTGTGTGGATTTGGCTGGATTGGCCACCCCTACCGTTTATTTTGTTGCGGTTTTGGGGTTTTTTTAACCAAACACCTAAATTCCAACAGCAACTCGGGATTAAACCTGACCCCCGGCTCCTGCTGTCCTTGCACTGCCCCTGCAGAGCTGGGATAAATCCAGGACCTTGCTGCTGAGGAAATTCCTGCCCCAATCCCCGCTGTCCTGCCCTGGTCGCTGCTCCCCAGACCCCGCCGTTATCTCCTGTCAGGTTCTTCCTTATCAGCAGAGGAAAGGCGAGGGCCCAGCGTGTGCGGGGAGTTCCACACCCAAAATCCCGAGTATTCCCGGAGCTGGGTGGTCCGGGAGGGAGCGGGCACGTGGGGATCTGTGAATTCCTCACTGGGGCATTGTTCTCCCCAGCTCGGCTCCCAACCCTCCCAGCTGAGGGCTTTGATGGACGCCGATAAGCGCGAGGAGAAACGTGAAGTTAAGGTTAGATAAACACCCCGAAATCGCTGCCAGCCGTTCCTGCGCTGCCAGGGGAGCTGGGGAAGGCTGACAGCATTCCCAAAAAGTGGCTGCCGTGCTGTTTTTCCAAGGGATTTGACACTCCTGACTGCAGCTTCTGACTTCTTCCCAAAGCTGCTGCTGCGGCTCGTCTGTGCTGGCATTGTCCCTCCCTGCTCTGACCCCCTGAAGCGCCTTTTTCTGGGCTATCCCGATGTGTAGGAAGGCAGCTGCTATTTATAGGACAAATCCAGGTTCTGTGAGTGCTGTAGGAAGCGTGGAAAAGGATGTGGATCCTGTTCCGGACAATAGAGGCCAGGTTTTGGGGGGTTTTTGTCGGGAGTTGCTGGGTCCTGGGGAAAGGGCAGGGAAAAGGCCCAGAGAGGGACAAAAAAAGGGAGAGGAAAGGGCTGGAAGCGGAGTGGATTCTGGCTTTCATCTCCCAAAACTGCCAAAATTCAGTGGCGACCCCGAGTGACAGCTCCTCCAGAGGGGACTTTGCTCCAGCTTCTCACCCGGCTTTGCAAAGCCAAGCCTGGCATTTCCCGCAGCGTATTCCCGGCGGGAATGTTCCTGCACAGGTGGTCCCCTTCCCCATCATGGGATACACCCCGTGGCACGTTGGAAAATCCTTTCATTTCTGTTTATTTCATTTGTTTTCCTGCCCTTAAAACCCGCCCGTGCAAGGATCTGCCTGGATAAAGTTGTGGCTGCTCTTCCTCTGCCTCCCCGGCGCTGCAAAACCCCCTCAAAATCCAGCGTTTTCTGCTCTCCCTGGAAAAACAGAGCGCTCCGGGGAAGGGTCCTCCTCCAAACAGGTCCCAGCCCCACTTTTTCCTCCCTCTCCCTTCCTCTTCCCCGCGATCCTCGCTGCCGCCGGTGAGTCAGCGGTGACAAAGTCTTAATTGTGCGGCGCTGATGAATGGGATGCCCGCAGGTAACTGCGGGGCTTTGGTGCCTGCGCATCCATTCATTAGGGAGCAGGGCGGGGAGGAGGCCGCCGGACTCTTGATGTTCTCGGGGAGTGCTGTGGCCTGGCTCGGAGCGCAGCAGCCACGCCAATTAACGCCAATTAACGCCAATTACCATCTGCTGCTGAGCTGGGGGAGAATTCAGCTATTTTTTTTCCCCCTCCCAAAAAGAAAAAAACCCAAAACCGAGCTGTGAAAAACGCCCCGCGCGCGCCTTTCAGCGCCAGCCTCGGGCTGTGTTTTCTGCCTGCTGGAGGAGGTTTTTTTCCCCCTTTTTCCTCCTTTGTCTGGCAGGTTTTTCGCCCTGGTTTGCTGCTCACCTCCTCCGGAGCCTGCCCTGGGGCTGGAGCAGCAGCAGGAGGAGGTGGGGCTGCGGGAAGGTGTCTTGACTTGACTGCGGGGAGAGAACAGCTCCAGCCCGGGGAGGAGGCTGGAGGAGCAGCTGGGGAGGCAGGAGGGGGTTGTGCGCGCAGGATTGAGCCCTTCACAGCTTTTCCAGGCTCACCTGGGCTGGCACGGCCGCTGGTGGCCTCGGGAGGGGCTGTCCCCTGCCACGGATGTCGCTGTGGGTGCTGCGATCCCTGTGGGATCAGGGAAGATCTCCGAGGCTTCTTCAGGGAGTCGCGGGATGGTTTGGGGCAGGAGGGACCCGCAGGGAGCAGAGTCCAACTTTTATCCCCGCACAGTCCCACCCTGGGCATCCCTGAGCGCTCCTGGGGAAGCTCCAGTGCCCCACCACCCTCCGGGGGAAGAAATGTTCCTGCTTTCCACCCTAAACCTCTCCTGGCACAGCTCCAGCCATTCCTTCAGGTCCTGTCGCTGCTCCCAGGGAGCAGAGATCGGAGCCGCCCCTCCTGAGGAAGCTGGAGCCTTTCAAGACCCTCTCATCCCACCCCCTCCGCGGCTTTGCAGGAGGTGCAAAACCTGTCCTTGGCCCTTGGCCCTTCTCTGCAGCTTGGATTTGGGCTGTGCGGGGAGGGACACATCCCAGGGAGGAATTACCCCGTGTGTTTTGGAACTGGGGGGCCACCCCCGTTCCTGCTGGAGGATGAACGGGTGTGGGGAACACGTGGCTGCCCCGAACGGGGCCGAGCTCTCCACGCCTGGGAGCAGCCGAGGCATGTGCGGCTGCTGTCACAGCCCTGCTTACACCTGGGCTGCTGGTGCAGCTCAGGTATGCAGGGGAGAAGGGCAGGGTGCAGTTGTCGGGGTCATAATTGGGGTAATTTATTGCCTTTTTGGGATGGCTGCACTGCCTGGGAGCTCAGACCCCCCCCCACCAAGGCCGGGGTTCCGCTCCAAATGTTTCACCAGAGGGAGAAAGTGTGAGGAAAACAGGAGAAATAAAGGCCTAAACTTGGTTCTCAGCCTTGATTTGTGCCTGCAGGGCACAGGCTGTGCTGGATTCGTTCCCTTTTCCTGCTCAGCAGGTGAGGCTGGCGCTGAGCAGGAGGTTCTGGCCCCGTCCTGTGGCTCCTGTGGCCACAGGGAATGTGGGAATGACCCTGTTCCTGTCCTCCCAGTGCTGCCAGGGACGCTGTGCAGGAGCTTGGCTCAGGGTGAACTTTGAAGCCTCTTCGATCAAGGCTGAGAGCTGGGCTGAAATTCAGGAGTCAGGGCTGCAAAAAAAAAATTCCGGGATTGATGACGGATCACAGGATTTGCATTCCCCAGAGCCCCCAGCGAGGCTTCAACCCCTGATCCGAACTCTGGAGCCTCAGATCTCGCCTGGAGACGCCGAGGGAGGGCATGGGGAGGAATTTGGCAGAAAAGTCTCTGTGTCTGAACAGCCCCTCGGATCCAGGGAGGGGACACCTGAAGGGCCACCGGGGCAGAGGCAGAAAACCAGGAATGGTTCCTTTTCCAGCGGGATTAGATCTGCTCTGGATCTAAATCCCCTCCTGGCCCGTGTCACCACCGCCACCCCCAGTGTCCCCCAAGGGTGGGGGATGCCTGGCTGCCCAGCCGTGTGGGAATATCCATTCCCTGCCCCTTTTCCCTCTTGGGAATGACACTCTGGAAGCGGGGACGGGTGTCCTGACTTGGAGAGGGGCTCCAGAGCCTGTTATCTCGGAGCCACCCGTGTTATCTCGGAGCCACCCCCTCCCTGAAGGCCTTGGGTGCTGAGGTGCCCTCGGGGCTGTGGCAGGAGGGACACCTGTGGTGACAGCGATGTCCCAGCACAAAGCCCCGGTGAGCTGTTCCCATTCCAGGGATTCTGTGATTCCCTGCCCGGGGGACCCTGAGCTGTTCCCATTCCAGGGATTCTGTGATTCCCTG
>NW_024581114.1:2437479-2440755 GCF_017639235.1 Corvus kubaryi | reverse complement strand
GGGGGACCCTGAGCTGTTCCCATTCCAGGGATTCTGTGATTCCCTGCCCAGGGGATTTCTGACCGGCCAGGACAGGATGGGGATGTGTCCCCTGTGTCCTGTGTGCCCTCAGAGCCACGTGGCAGCTGCTGCTTCCTCTGTGTGGGGTGGATTTCTGGGCGCAGGGGGACGAGCCAGTCTGGGGACACTGGGAACACTGGGAGAGGGGACTGGGAAGGGCTCCTGTGGCCAGGATTTATTTCTTAAGCCTGAAGTTTGGATGGATAAAGGGAGAGGGGCTCCCTTGGCTGAATCCTCCATGGTTTGGGACAGGGAGGGGAAAGAGGAGCGCAGAGAGGGGAAATGGGAGCCCAGGAAGGGGAAGTGGGAGCCCAGGAAGGGGAAAGAGGAGCCCAGGAAGGAGAAATGGGAGCCCAGGAAGGGGAAAGAGGAGCCCAGGAAGGGGAAATGGGAGCCCAGGAAGAGGAAATGGGAGCCCAGGAAGGGGAAAGAGGAGCCCAGGAAGGAGAAATGGGAGCCCAGGAAGGAGAAATGGGAGCCCAGGAAGGGGAAGTGGGAGCCCAGGAAGGGGAAATGGGAGCCCAGGAAGAGGAAATGGGAGCCCAGGAAGGGGAAATGGGAGCCCAGGAAGCCCAACAACCCCGTGACCTCTCTCCCCTTCCCCTTCCAGGTGCGGGTCTGGCGCTACCTGAAGGGCAAAGACATCGTGACCCACGAGATCCTGCTGGACGGGGGCAACAAGGTGGTGATCGGGGGCTTCGGGGACCCGCTGATCTGTGACAACCAGGTGGCCACGGGTGACACGCGCATCTTCTTCGTGAACCCCGCGCCGCAGGCGCTGTGGCCGGCGCACCGCAACGAGCTCATGCTCAACTCCAGCCTGATGCGCATCACCCTGCGCAACCTGGAGGAGGTGGAGCACTGCGTGGAAGGTGAGGCTGTTCCCGGGATTTTCCCAGGATTTTTCCGGGATTTTTCCCCTGCTCTGCGAGGGGTTGGGTGGTTAAGGGGCGTCCTGCTGGTTTGGGTGTGGTCGGGGTGGGGGTGCTGGCACTGATTTTGGGGTTGGTGGGGATTTAGGGTCATCCTGCTGTTCTCTCTGTGTGTGTTTAGGATGGGTCGCTCTGGGCTGTGGGTTTTGGAACAGACTTTGGGGTCAGAGGTTGATGGGCAGGGGATTTAGGGTCATCCTGCAGTTTTATGGTGGTCCCTAATGGGATTTTGGAGCCCCCAAAAGGATTTTGGAGCCCCCAAAGCCTTTGCTGAGTGTGTCCTGAGAGCAGAGGAGTGAACAGGGCCAGGAATGCAGGAATTCTGCTTGGACAACAGAAAAACCCGAGGACTGGCTCCCTCCTCCCCTCGGATCCACGGCAGGGAGGCCATAACCCCTTTTTCCAGCTGGGAATGCTGACGGGGGGAATGACCCCGCTCTGGGTCAGCAGCTCAAGAGAGGCTGCCCTGGATGGGCTTTTGGGAGAGGGAAGGAGAATTTTTTGTTATTTATGAAAAAAATCTGGGGCTATAAATACAAAACACCCATAAAAATAGGGATCTAAAATTCCGCGCTATCCCGGGGAAGCGCCAGTCCTGCTCCTGCCTCGCTCTGAGGGAGGAGTGTGAGTGTGAGTGGGGCTTTTGGAGCAAATTTAGGGGAGGTTTCTGCCCTCCCCGCTGGGATTTGGGGTTTTTCGCGCGCCCTGCTGGGAGCTGGGGTGGTGCTGAAGGACGGAGCAGGAGAGGAAATTCCGTGGAGACCTCGGGGCAGCCTCCCAGGAGCTGGAGGATCTCACAAGGAGAAGGGTTCCTCAGCAGGGGCAAGGAGCGAAGGGTTCAGGCTGCAACAGGGAATTTAGGCTGGATATTGGGGGAAAAACCCTTCCCTGCGATGTGGGGAAGCCCTGGAAGTCGGTATTCCATGGATTCCCCGTGCCTGGGAGTGTCCCAGGCCAGGCTGGACAGGGCTTGGAGCGCCCTGGGATAGAGGGAGGTGTCCCTGCCCGTGGAATGGGATGATCCTTAGGGTCTTTTCCAACCCCAACCATTCCACGCCGTCCCTTCAGGCCCTCAGGAGCTGAGGAGGGATCGGGATCCATGGATTTGGTGTGGGATTGGGACAGGTGGCTGGGGCTGGCCCCAGCCCTTCCCTCCCATCCAGCATCTTTTGGGAAGGGTTCTGCTGCTGCTCCTGGGCATGTCTGGACTCTTCCCTCCAAGCTTTAATTCCCAATCCACAGGGATACAAAGGATTTCTTCTCATTCCCTGCCCTGTGCCAGCCACTGATTCCTCCCAACAATTCCCGGGATCATTTCCTGCAGACTTTGTCCCTTCAACTCAGCAATTCCCCCTTCCCCAGGATGCTGCTGCCGTGCCAGGGGGGCTGCTGTGGGAATGTGGGAACTGGGAAGGGCTGGAAAAGCACCTGGACACCCCACCTGTGCCGGAGCTGATTTCTCCCAACCGCTGGAATTGCGAGAAATCCCAAAACCGGGGGGGCTTTGAGTCGCTCCCACCCCAGGGAGCTCCGGGTGCTGCTCAGGGCAGGTGGGATTTTTATTTTGGCATCCAGCTGACACGGCAGCCACTCCACTCTTCCTGGGAAAGCCATTCCTTTGGGTCATATTCCATGGATTTCCCACTCTTCCCGCACCTTGGAAGTCCCGTTCTCGCTGTGTTGAGTCCCCTCCCCTTGAGCCCTCTGCAAATCCCTTCCAGCCCACCCAGCTCCTGGAAATCTGGGAAAAGCCAGGCTTGAGGAGCTGCTCCTGCCACCCTGGTGAGCATTCCCGAGCTCCCAGGCTGGGAATTCAGCTCCAGGACTCGCTTTCCCATCGGATCCTCCAAGCAGAGCTGCTCTTTGCTGCACTTTGGAGTTTCCAAACAAACCTTGGAGGGCTTTTCGCAGAAGGAATTGGAGGAATGGAGGCAGCTGAGTGGAAAAACGAGGATGTTTGGGAGTTTATCCTCGTGTCCTGTGGCTCCAGCTTGGAAAAATCCGAGACATCTGAGTCTTGTCTGGGAAGGGAGGTCAGCCCAGGGCAACCCCCGGGAGGCAGCGCAGGTTGGAGGGGAGGCAGAGGGGTTCCAGGAGGTTTAATCGTGGTGGAAAGGCCTGGAGGGGAATTTTTGTGGGGTTCAGGGGCACCGGGAGCAGCTCTGGGGCTGACTGGGGACACGAGGAGCAGTTTTGGGGCTGGTTGGGGACACGAGGAGCAGTTTTGGGGCTGGTTGGGGACACGAGGAGCAGTTCTGGGGCTGGTTTGGGACACGAGGAGCAG
>NW_024581114.1:2432207-2432479 GCF_017639235.1 Corvus kubaryi | reverse complement strand
TGAGGAGCAGCTCTGGGGCTGATTTGGGACATGAGGAGCAGCTCTGGGGCTGGTTTGGGACGTGAGGAGCAGCTCTGGGGCTGGTTTGGGACACGAGGAGCAGCTCTGGGGCTGATTTGGGACACGAGGAGCAGTTCTGGGGCTGGTTGGGGACACGAGGAGCAGCTCTGGGGCTGATTTGGGACATGAGGAGCAGTTTTGAGGCTGACTGGGGACATCAGGAGCAGTTTTGGGGCTGGTTTGGGACATCAGGAGAAGTTTTGGGGCTGGTT
>NW_024581114.1:2430473-2432197 GCF_017639235.1 Corvus kubaryi | reverse complement strand
AGTTTTGGGGCTGGTTTGGGACATCAGGAGAAGTTTTGGGGCTGGTTTGGGACATCAGGAGCAGCTCTGGGACATTCTGAGGACACTGTGGGCGTTTTTGGGGCACTGCTGTGACCACAGTTCAGGAGCCTTTGAAATTCTGCTCCATGAAAAAACTCGGGATGTGCTGCAGGTGCTCCACAGGTGGAAAAAAGTCCCTTTCCTTGGAACTGCAGCCATTCCAGAGCCTTTCCCTGATTCCCATCCCTGTGGGAAGAGCTGCCCCTTCCCCGCTGCCTCTTTTCCCACTTTTCTCCTGCTTTTGCCCCTGCACAGTTCCCATTCCAGGCTCCTTCCCGAGGCTCCCAGGAATTCAGAGGGCTTCTCTCTTCCCGGGAATTTGGGAGAGGTGGCTGGGGCGCTTCCCGTGCTCTGCTCGCCCTTTCCACCCCTGCCATTCCATTGAATCCATCCCTGGCATCTCCCTGTGCTCCGGAGCAGGCAGGGAAGGGGTTGATGTGTGGGTTTTTCCCTCCAAAAAGTGGTTTTTCCTTTCCTTCCTCCTCTCCCCGGCTCTGTTTTCCATCAGAGATAACGAGAGCAGCATCAACACCTCCGTCCCAGGAGGGCCATGGAGTTCTCCAGCAGCTGGGAAATGTGGGAAACAGGGAAAAAAAAAAGGAGTGGAGAGGGGAAAATCCAGCCCTGGGGGCCCCTTCCTGCCACCTCCTCCGGGGGCTGGAGCAGGTTTCCTCTCAGGGATGCCATGGAAAATGCTCTGGGAAGAGCCTGGAGGATGGAGGAGGAGAGGAAATTCCGTGGAGACCTCGGAGCGGCCTCCCAGGAGCTGGAGGATCCCACCAGGAGAGGGGTTCCTCAGCAGGGGCAAGGAGCAAAGGGTTCAGGCTGGAACAGGGGGAATTTAGGCTGGATATTGGGGGAAAAACCCTTCCCTGTGAGGTGGGGAAGCCCTGGAAGTCGGTATTCCATGGATTCCCCGTGCCTGGGAGTGTCCCAGGCCAGGCTGGACGGGGACTGGCCGCAGAGGCCACCCAGCCCTGTCCCAGCCCTGTCCCCAACCCCAGGGTCCCTCCCCTCCGTCTCTGGCGTGGCAGAAATGTGGAACATCCCCCGGGCCTGCGGCAGGAGCCGGGAAGCTCCATTTGTTTAGCAAATTCCTGAGGAATTTTAATCCGGAGTGGGAGTGGGAGGCTGCGGCTCTGCCACGGCTCCTGGGCCCTGCTCTGGCACATCCCGCTGCCCTTCCCTGCAGGAGCAGCTGCAGGGCCAGTGTCTCCCTGCCCAGTAGCCCTGGACTGGTCAGTGGGTGCCCAGTAGCCCTGGAATGGCCAGTTTTTATCTGCCCGGGAGCTCTGGACTGGTCAGTCTCTGCCCAGTAGCCCTGGGCTGACCAGTGTCTCCCTGCCCAGCATCCCTGGACTGGTCAATGTTTGCCCAGTAGCCCTGGGCTGACCAGTTTCTCCCTGCCCAGCATCCGTGGACTGGTCAGTCTCTGCCCAGTAGCCCTGGAATGACCAGTCTTATCTGCTCAGGAGCCCTGGACTGGTCAATGTTTGCCCAGTAGCTCTGGGCTGACCAGTTTTTATCTGCCTGGGAGCCCTGGACTGGTCAGTGTCTGCCCAGTAGCCCTGGAATGACCAGTGTCTCCCTGCCCAGCATCCCTGGACTGACCAGTCCCTGTCCAGGAGCCCTGGACTGGTCAGTGTTTGCCCAGTAGCCCTGGG
>NW_024581114.1:2426361-2430463 GCF_017639235.1 Corvus kubaryi | reverse complement strand
CCAGTAGCCCTGGGCTGACCAGTTTCTCCCTGCCCAGCATCCCTGGATTTGGGAACCCTTAAGAGTGTGAGGGAGACTCAGCTGCTTCTCCGGCCTTTCCCCCTTTCCCTTCTCCGGCCTTTCCCCCTTTCCCTTCTCCGGCCTTTCCCCCTTTCCCTTCTCCGGCCTTTCCCCCTTTCCCTTCTCCAGCCTTTCCCCCTTTCCCGAGCCCTCTCTCCCTGCCCCTTCCATGTTTGCACAACCTGTCCTGGCACGGCTCCTGCCCTGCCAGCCTGGAATTCCAGCTATGCATCCCTGGAGCGCCCCAGGATCCGGGGCAGCCTCCCTTGGGAAAGGAGCCAGGAGCTCCCAGGCGCTTCCCGGCCTCTTCCAGGGAATTTGGGCAGTGCCAGAGCTCGCCGAGGGCTGCGAGGGGAAATTTGGGGGGGTGCCACTGCTGCTTTTTCCAGGGAATTCGGGCAATTTCCAGGGGTGTGAAGGAAAAATTGGGGAGGCAGCACCGGTGCTTTTTCTGGGGAATTTTGGTAATTTCCAGGGGTGTGAAGGGAAAATTAGGGGAGGCACCGGTGGTGCCTTTTCCAGGGAATTTGGGCAATTTTGAGGGAAGTGAGGGGGATATTGTGGACCCCCACTGGAGCCTCTTCCAGGGAATTCAGGGCGATTCCCAGCGATGTGAGGGCAATACTGGGGAAGCACCTGCCTTGCCCAGAGCAGCATTTTTGGGGGGATTTTCCCCAGAATCCTGGATTTTTGGGCTCTGCTGCTGTGCTGGGAGTGGAAAACAGCTGCCCTGTGGTTTTTCCACGGAGCTCTCGCAGCCGTGCCCTCCACGGGCATGGAATTCTTTCCCACTCCGTCTCCCGGATGCGTCCCGTGGCGAGGTTTGTTTGGGGTTTTTTATCTCCCGTGACCCAGCTTTGTTTTGGAGCCGCTCGCTCGGTGCAACATCAAAGGCTGGATTTTCCCACCCACTTCACTCGGGAAGAGCACGGGAAGCTGGGCTGGGTTTGGATGTGGGGAATCGCTTTGGACACCACAGGGATTCTTCCATTTGGAAGCCATGGGGGGGGAAAAACCGCCGGGAGCTTTTTGGGGAGGGGATGCCCGGCGGCAGCAGCAGCATCCCTGCCACATTCCCTTTGAACTCCAACTGCATCCCAAGGCTCCTCCCGCCTCCAGCTGATCCCACCCCGAGCTCCTGCGGCTCGTGAGAAGCCCGGAGCTCAGCGCTGCTGGCCGGGCCCCAGTTCCCAGGCTGAGGCAAGGGACAGCAATCCCAGCTGGAATTGTTTTTCCAGACTGCTCCTTTCCCCTCCCCGGCAGCTCCCGCTCAGGCTCCAGCCCTGCTCACACCCTGCACTTGCACTTTCTTTGCCCCAGGGAGCCTTTTCCAGCCTCTGGAAGCGCCCTGGCTCCCTGGAGGCTGCCAGGGATGCCTCGGGAATGTCCCATCCCACAGCTCTGCCTGTGGATTTGGGGTTGGGGATGCTGTGGGGCTCCCTCTGGATTCCCTCCATCCCAAATTCTCCTTTTCCATGGGGTTTTTGCCCTTCAGGCTGGCCTTTTCCCAGCCTGGAAAAGGAGGAGTGCCGGAAGCCAAAGGGGTTTGAAGAGGGTGCTGGGACATTCCTGCAGCTGCAGCCTGTGGATTATTCCTGCACCTCCTCCTCTCTGGGAGCATCCCACTGGGAGCCTCCCGCTGGCCAGGGGCACTGGGAGCACTGGGCCCTGGCGTTTCCACGGCCTCTGGGCAGCAGCCACAGTGAGTGACCAGCGCTGCTCCAGCCCCGGGGGAGGATGTTGGACGTTCCAGCCCCTCCGCCCGGCCCAGGCGTGGGAACCCTTTGGAGAAGCGCTGGAATCCATCCCGGGAAGCAGCAGAGGGGGCTGGAGCTGCTGCCCTGGGGATCTTGGGGACCCTCTGGCTGCCACGTCTGTCATGCTAAGAGAAGATCCAGCTCTGAATCCCGTTCCTCAAGCAGAATCCCGTTTTTTACACACAGTCCGTGCCTTCTGCTCCGTTTTCCAGTGGGAATTTTCCCTGGGACCTCTGAACCCTGGCCCCGTGCCCTGGGATCTGCAGGACGGACGCTTCCCGGCTGTCCAACAGTCCAGAGGGCTCCCAGGGGGGTGGCCAGGGTAGGACAGGGGTGGCACTGAGGGGTGGGGACTGACCCCTCTGGCTGCTCCAGGGGCAGGGAGGGGAGGTCTGGGAGATTGCTGCTGGAAGCAGGAATTTAGGGATGAGGAAGGATGCTGCAGTGGCTGTGGAAGGGAATTGGGATTGGGATTCTCTTGCTGCTTGATGCTCATAGAGGGGCATGGTCAGGACAGGAGGGAGGGAATTTTTCCTCCTGTGGCATTCCCTGGATCCCAGTGTGGGATTCCGGGGCTCTGCTCCCTGCTCTGCCAGGTGCCGCTCCCGGGCTGGCCCAGGGCTCCCGGGATTGTCACAAACCCACTTCCCTGTGGAAGTGGCGTCGCTGCTCGTGCCCCGTGCCCGTTCCTGCAGCCCCTGTGCCACGGAGGAGGAAAAGCGACTTTAAACCCCCCAAGGAGCAAAGGAAATTTCAGGAGAGGCCACACGGGTTCCTGGAGGGAAACTGGGACACTGGAAAGGCTCTGGAGCTGGGCAGGAGGGGTTTTGGGAAGTTGGGATGTGCTTCTTGGGGCAGTGTCCGTGCTGGGAATGTGGGCTCACAGAATTCCCACTGGGAGCTGATCCCGTTCAGTTCTGTGCCAGCAGCAGGAGGGATTTGGGGTCTCCGTGCTGGAATGGTGGAGGCAGGGATGAATCCTGGATCTGGCCTGGGGAGGGAAGGGTTTGTGGGGATCCCAGAGCCTGCCCGTGGCTCTGTCCCTGCGGGATAACATCACACCTGACCCCGGACTGGCGCCCTTCTGCCTCCGGCCTGTGGGATCCGCGTGGGAATGTGGGAATGTGCCCGGCCCCGTGCGTGTGCCAGGAGGGAGCTGGGAGCAGCTGGCACTCGTTTGGAGCCTGCTCCAGATGAAAGCCTTTCCCTTCCCAGGAAATCTCCCGTGTCCCGCATCTCCATGTGTCACATTCCCTGCGCCCTGGGGGAGCTCAGGGTCACCCTGGGCGCCGATCCCTGGAATCCAGGCCGTGGGTGGTGGGGTCAAGGGGGTGGGAAAAGTCACATCTCGCCTCTGGAATGGGCGGAGAATGGATAACTGGCTCCGCTGGGTCCTTCCAGCTGCACCGCAACGAGGCGTTCCGAGGGAAAGTGGGGGAATTTCGGTGGGATATCGGGAAGAAATCCTTCCCTGGGAGGGTGGGGAGGCCCTGGCACAGGTTATTCCATGGATTCCCCATCCCTGGAAGTGTCCAAGGCCAGACTGGAGCAACGTGGGCCAGAGGGAGGTGTCCCTGCCCACGGCAGGGGTGGCACTGGCTGGGATTTAAACCCCATCCAAGCCATTCCACGATCCCATAACTCATCCAGGGGGTCGGTGGCTGCTCCAATCCCAGCTCCAGCCCCGCACCTGCAGCTCCAGGCAGCTGAAATCCCGGGAACGCTCCGGGGGTGTCCAAATACAGCAATCATTGTTCCCGGGCCCAGAGCCGCCCACGTGGGAACCAACACCCCAAAATCCGTCGGAATTTGTTCAGGAGAAGCCTGGATGAACAGAGGGAGTGTGCAGTGGGGTCCCTCCCGTGGGGAAGGGGCTGGGAGAGGGATGGGGCTGCAGAGGGGATGTTTGGGGATATGGGATGAGCAGTGCGGCCTGGCCGGGGTGGTGGGGACTTTTTCCTGGAAAACGAAGGGGAAAGCAGCAGGATTCCAGGGGGGGAAAGCAGCGGGATTCCAGAGGGGAAAGCAGCAGGATTCCAGAGGGGAAAGCAGCAGGATTCCATGGGGGAAAGCAGTGGGATTCCAGAGGGGAAAGCAGTGGGATTCCAGAGGGGAAAGCAGCAGGATTCCAGAGGGGAAAGCAGCAGGATTCCAGAGGGGAAAGCAGTGGGATTCCAGGAGGGGAAAGCAGTGGGATTCCAGAGGGGAAAGCAGTGGGATTCCAGGAGGGGAAAGCAGTGGGATTCCAGAGGGGAAAGCAGCAGGATTCCAGAGGGGAAAGCAGC
>NW_024581114.1:2426176-2426351 GCF_017639235.1 Corvus kubaryi | reverse complement strand
CAGGATTCCAGGGGGGGAAAGCAGCGGGATTCCAGAGGGGAAAGCAGGAGGATTCCAGAGGGGAAAGCAGCGGGATTCCTCAAGGCACTGGCTGTGGGATGTGGATACGGGATGTGGATATAGGATGAGGATATGGGATGTGGATATGGGATGTGGATATGGGATGTGGATATGG
>NW_024581114.1:2425718-2426166 GCF_017639235.1 Corvus kubaryi | reverse complement strand
ATGTGGATATGGGATGTGGATATGGGATGTGGATATGGGATGTGGATTCGGGATGTGGATATGGGATGTGGATATAGGATGAGGATATGGGATGTGGATATGGGATGAGCACTGGGGATGCTCCCGGGGAGCAGCGAGGCGGCTCCGGCGGCTCCGGCAGCGCTGTCCCTCCTTCCCTGGCAGAGCAGAGCCGGGCACATTCCTGGGCCCTGACTTCAAAGGCTGTTGCTGGATAACAGAGCCCGGCAGCCCTGGCAACCCTGGCACGGCCCTTGGCAGCAGCTGCTGCCGCTGTTCCGGCCTCGGCCAGCCCCCGGTGTCCCTTCGGCCTCAGATTTTAGGGACAGGAGCTTTTCCCTGGCTTTCCTCGATCCTCACTGCCCCTTCGGCCTCAGATTTTTGGGACAGGAGCTTTTCCCTGTTTTTCCTCCATCCTCACTGCCCCTTT
>NW_024581114.1:2425495-2425708 GCF_017639235.1 Corvus kubaryi | reverse complement strand
CTTTGGCCTCAGATTTTAGGGACAGGAGCTTTTCCCTGTTTTTCCTCGATCCTCACTGCCCCTTTGGCCTCAGATTTTTGGGACAGGAGCTTTTCCCTGGTTTTTCTCGATCCTCACTGCCCCTTTGGCCTCAGATTTTAGGGACAGGAGCTTTTCCCTGGTTTTTCTCGATCCTCACTGCTCCTTTGGCCTCAGATTTTAGGGACAGGAGCT
>NW_024581114.1:2414724-2425485 GCF_017639235.1 Corvus kubaryi | reverse complement strand
TGTTTTTCCTCGATCCTCACTGCCCCTTTGGCCTCAGATTTTTGGGAGAGGAGCTTTTCCCTGCTTTTCCTGGACCCTCACTCCCCCATCAGCTTTTTTAAGGACAGGAGCCTCTCCCTGGCTCTGTCAGGTCCTCGTTGTCCTTCCCACAGGGAATTTTGGGTTGTGGTAGAGGGGAAAAGGGGCTGCGCTGTAGGGAACAGGCCTTGGGGGGGCTGTGGGGTTTTTGGGGTGAATTCCTCGGGGGGCTGCAGCTTTTTTGGGGTGAATATCTGGAAGGCTGCAGCTTTTTGGGGTTACCCTCTGCTCTGGGGGACTGCAGATTTTTTTGGGGGTGAATCGCAGCTTTTTGGGGTGAGGGTCCAGCTCCTCCCCAGGCCCTTTTCCCAGCAGGATTTTCCCTGGTCTGAACCAGCCTTTTTCCCTGTGTTTTTTTTTTCCATGTGCTGCCCCGTCCCCCGTGGATCGTTCCTTAGGTAAGAACATCGTTCCTCTCCTCTTTTGGGGCCGGCCCCACAAGGATGCTTTTGTGGGATTCCCAGCTCCGAGGGCGTATGTGGGAGGAGGATTCCTTGGATCTTGGATCCGCCTGTTCCTGGCAGGTGGCAGCAGGGCATGGAGGGCACAGAAAGAGCTCGTCCCTTTTGTCCCCTGCCGTGAGAAAAAAACCCCCTCTGTCCTGGTTAGGGTGTGGATAAAAATTCCCTGGCAAAAGCGGGATGTGCCCGAATCCCAGGGATCGTGAGGGTGGAGATTGGGATACCTGGAATGTTTTAAAGCAGGAGTGTTTGAACAGTGCTGCTGCCACCCGCACCGGCCATCCCTTGGGGATGGATCAGACTCTGTTCGGCTTTAGAGCTTCTTTTTGGGGAAAAAAGAATTCAAATTTGGCCTCCTCAGCCTCCCGTGAGGATCGTTAATTCTCCCTGATCCTGGAAAAGATGCCAGCTCCTCTTGCCGACCCTCCTGCAGGCAGGAATGGTGCTGATCCTTCCTGATCCTGCAGAAGTTTTGCAGGAGAGGGACAAGGAAGGGAAATTCCAGGAGCTGCAGGATTCTGGAGCAGGACAGGGAGATCCTGCTGCTGGGCACTGCCAGCCTTTTCCTCTGTGCCGCTTGCAGCCGTTTTTAACGGGCTTTATTTGGGATTTTTCCATGTTTTCCCCCCAAAACCCCGGAGTGGGCAGCTCCGAGTCCTTCCTGGAACCTCCCAGCCATGCTGGACCCTGTGGCTGACCCCAAATCCATTCCCACCTCCTGCTTTTCCATGGCTTTCGTGCCAGGCACTCTCCCAGCTGTTTCCTCATCATTCCCTTAAAAAGGCCCTGATCCCTCTGGGAGTTTCATATCCCAGGATCTGCCCCTTGGATTTTGCTGTTCGGGATGGACCTGGGAAGGGCTGGGAAGCTCCCCTGGATCCCAGCCCTGCTCCAGAAGATCCTGTGGCAGCAGGAGCTGTGGGGGCGGGGGTGGGAGACGTGCTCCCACCTCGATGGATGAGGGAGGAATTGCCCTGGGAACGCATCCTCGCCCTGTGTTCCGTGTTTTCCTTGGATTCCCTCCGTAAGCCCCGGCCTCGGCGCTGCCTGCAGTTGGTCCTGGCTTGGACGGGGCAAGAGGAAACGGCCTCGAGCTGGTGCCAGGCTGGACAGCAGCAGGAATTGCTCCATGGGAAAGGTTGTGGAACTTCGGAATGCGCTGCCCAGGGAGGTTTGGAATCCCCGTCCCTGGAGGCGGCCAAGGAATGCCTGGACGTGGAAGCGCTCTGGGGATGGGGCAGAGCTTGGACTCGATGGGCTGGGAGGGATTTCCCAGCCTGAATGATTCTGGGATTCCTTGTGGAAGTGGGAATGTCCGGGGTGGGAGTTTGGGGTTGGATTCAGGGATCTTTGTGGGTCGCTTTTAGCCCAGGATATTTCCCATCCCATCCCATCCCATCCCATCCCATCCCATCCCATCCCTCTGGAGCCTGCTTTGAAGCCCTTGTTCCTTTTCCAAGAAGGGAAAAAAAGACTTTCCTGCTGCTGGAAAGGGAAGTGTGAGCTTCCCACCCAACATCCCCTGGTAATTCCCTCCTGGAAAACAAACCCCACGTGGCTTTGGGATTTATGGAGCCTGCTCCAAATCCTCGGGATCACTTGGTCAAGGGGAGGACATTGGGAGAGCTTTGCCCAAGGTTGTGACACTTGATTAACTCCAGGAGTTCCGTGGGAAACCCGAGCCTGTCCCGGCAGCCTCTGGAGAGCTGGGAAGCGGCTGGGAAGCAGAGGAAAGCTGGGAACAGCTCCCAGAAAAGGGTTTGGTGGCCTTGGTGGCATTTTAAGAGCGCTAAAAGCAGCTCAAACTTTCATTTTTTTACTGTTTTCCTGATGCTTTGTGATGGTTCCCTTAGGTTATTCCTTAGGTTATTCCTTAGGTTATTCCTGAGTTATTCCTCCCGCGTCACAGATGCTCCAGGGAAACACAGTTTTGGCCTTTTAATGACAATTTGGAGGGATTTAGGAATATGTTCCTAAATCCAGGGCCATCTGTCCTAAACTTCCCAGGCCAGGGTCCCTCTCTTCCTGGGAATTTTAATGGGATGCGATGGGTCAGTGTTAGGAAGGGGCCAGGCAGGGAATGGGCCAAGCCTTTTATGGAATCATGGAATCCTTAGGGTTGGAAAGACCCCTGGGATCACAGAACCCGTGCAGGTTGGAAAAGACCTTTCCAATCACGGAACCATGGAATGATTTAAGGCTGGAAAAGCCCTCCTGGATCATGGAATCCAACCCTTAACCCAGCACTGCCGTGGTCGCCACCGAGCCACGCCCCAAGTGCCACCTCCGCGGGATTTTGGGACACCTCCAGGGATGGAGACTCCACCAATTCCCAGGGCAGGATTCCCTGTGAATCCCACACTTCTCCAAGGCTGTGCTGCTCCAGGGATTAGCTGTGCCTGGATGCTCTCCCCCAGCGCTTCCCAGTATTCCCAGTGTGCCAAGGATCACGGCCACCAGCACTGGGCATCCTGGAAGGGACCCTGGATGGTTTATTGGGATTTCTCCTGCTGGGATATCCCAGACCTCACTCCCAGGCTCAGGGAAGATGGGATGCGAAACAGGAATAGCTGGGGAAGAGGGATTTTGGGAATCCCACCCCAAATTCCGGTGAGGAAGAGGACGAGGGGCTGCAGTCCTGGATCAGAGCAGGATCCCATTATCCTGCCATGGGAATGCTGAACGGGTTGGAGGAGGCAGAGCTGCGGGATCGGTGCTGGAATCAGGAGGGAATGGGATGAGCAGGCTGCTGATGGAGAGGGATGAGGGATGTCATTCCAGGGTCTCCATGGAACAATTGACAGGAAATTTTCTCCGGAGTTAAGTCCCGGGAAGGAAGGCAGCTGCCCTACATGGGACTCCGGCAACGGCAATTCTCCGAAGGGAAAGGGAAATGAATTTTAATGGGATCTTGAAAGACTTTAAATTTTCATGTCCCCGTCAATTATTCAGGAAAAGCGGAAAAGTGACTTAAAAGCGGCGTAAAGAGCAGAGGAGAAGGAGAGGCCGCGTGGATTCCTGCAGGGGATTTGCCTTTCGCTCCAGTGCAGGGAAACTGGGACACCGGACACGGGAGTTTAGGGCTGAGGAAGCATGCTGCACTGGCATTCCAGGATGGGCACTGGGATTGGGATTGAGAAAACAGGAGAGTGGGAGCAGGAAAAAGCAGGAGAGTGGATAAAAAACCAGCGAAGCAGGAGCGTGGATAAAGGCCTGGCAAAGCAGGAGCAGGGACAAAGCAGGGCACCCTCAGGAGAGCCCTCCGGCCGTGCCCCCCTGCCCGCGGCGGCCACCGCGGCTCCTCCCCGCTGCTCCCGGGCTCGGGGGGCTCCTGGGGGGCTGCCCAGCGTCCTGCCCGTGGCACAGCTTTTCCTCGGCCAAGGCTGGCTCCCGTCCCGCTCCGTGCCCGCTGTCCCCCCGCTGTCCCCATCTGTGCGCGGGGCTGCGTCGCTGTCCCCGGCCGGCTGCTCCGGCCTCGCCGCCCTGCGCGGGTGCCCCAGCGCTGCTCGGGGGGCTCGGCAGCACAAACGGGGCTTTGATTCCCGCTGCCGGGAGCTGCCAGGCCTGGCTCCCTTCCCAGGAAACAGCGCCGGGCTCCAACAGAAGCGGCCTTTGTGTGAGCGCCGGGGCTGCGCTGGGCACGGGGGACACCGCTGGGAATGGGGGGACACCGCCCCACTGGGGACAGGGGACACCGCCCTGATGGGAAGGGGGGACACCGCCCCACTGGGAATGGGGGACACCGCTGGGAATGGGGGACACCGCCCTGATGGGAATGGGGGACACCGCCCCACTGGGGACAGGGGACACCGCCCTGATCAGAATGGGGGACACAGCCCCGCTGGGAATAGGGACACCGCCCTGATGGGAATGGGGGACACCGCCCTGATGGGAACGGGGGACACCGCTGGGAACGGGGGACACAGCCCCGCTGGGAACGGGGAGCCCTGCTGGGGACAGGGGACACCGCCCTGATCGGAATGGGGGACACAGCCCCGCTGGGAATGGGGACAGAGCCCCGCTGGGAACGGGGAGCCCCGCTGGGAACGGGGGACACCGCCCCGCTGGTGGCACTTGAGGAGCCCGGGAGATCCGCGCATCGCCACTGCGCCGCTCTCACCAAAAATAAAGCGAGTGCAGCTCCTCCTCTGACCCCAGCCCGGCGTTGTGCCCGGCAAAGGCGCCTTTGTCCCCAGGGCTGCGGGAGGAAACGGGGCCAGGGCGGCCGGGGTTGTGCCCCAGCCGGGATCGGGGTTGTGCCGGTGTCGGGAATGGCGCTCGAGACACGGATGTTGCTCAGGGAGGTGCCGAAGTGATGGCACCACAAAGGGCTGGTGCGGCTTTGTGTCCTCACAGCTCGGTCCTGTCCCTGAGGGATGCGTGGAGTGAGATTCTGGTGGGATTTAGGATCCGGGGAGCTGCTTCCTGGGATTTGCTGTCTGTAATCACCTCCCTTGGAGCCCTCAGTGGGCCTGGGGACGGCTCAGCCTGCCGGGATCCAGCACCGGGGGGACAGCAGGATGGCTCTGCTTCCCTCTGCTCCCCGAGGAGGGATCAAATCCAGCGCTGGTGGGGTGCAGGGAGGAAAATCGTGGAGAGGTTTGTGCCATAAATTGGGAATTCTGCAGTGGTTTTCTGTGGAGAAGTGGGAATTCAGCACGAGAACCAAGAGATGATTTAGGGAAGAGGTGGAAAATCACCCCTGGTGTGGGGAACTCGTGCAGCACAGGAAAATCTTGGCTCTGGATGCCACAGGGCCTTGGAAAGGTCTTGGATCTCATCCAGTCCCTGCAGAAATTGTGAAACCTGCCTTGCTTTGGGTCTCCCTGCTCCGAGCCTGTTCCCTGCAAGGATCTGCCAGCTCTGATCTCTTGGATTTGTCCGCTCCAGCCCTGCAATCCATGGAAAACCGCTCCGCAGGTGGAGCACGGGGATGGCTGGGGTGGGGAAGCCTGGAGCTGCTGCCACGTCCCCGACCAGCCCCGGGCTGTGGGGCAGGAGCTCCCGGAGTGCCCCGTGCCCGTTTTCCCCCTCTGGAAGCCGGGAGGGTGCAGGGCACGTAACTGTGAGCCCATTTCACGAATCATTTGGCCGCGATGAGGCAGGAAAGTGGGATTTAGGCGGAGTTTTTCCAGCTTAATCTGCCGGGATGGGATCAGATCCCTCAGCCCCCGCTGAACAAACTTTCCCTGCCGCCAATCCCAAACGTTTGTGCAGCTCAAACTCTGCCCTGAGGGGTTTTTTTTTCCCTTGTCCCGGACCCACGGCAGCTCCTTCCGAGTGTTTTTGGTGGTGGTGGAGAGGGGAAACCTCAAATCCTCGCGAAGCAATTACCGCTAATGAGACACTTCCTACACATCTGGTTCCAATCCTGGCGGCGTTTCGGGGACTTTCGGAGCTTGGGAAGGGAGGAAGGTGGAGGAATCCCGGCCTCTTCCTCTCCCTCCTTCCCGGCGTGGCTCTGGGGATGCTCCCATCCCAATCCCAATCCCAAAATCGCGGCTCTGCAGGGAGGCGGGCTCGCAGGACGCTGATGCGCTGCCAGTTGATTGATCTGTGTCTGAGAGTGGGTGTAACGTGCTTAATTAGTGTGTAATTAGCAACAGCGCGGCCCCAGACTCCCGAAAATTCCCGAATTCATTGCCGAGCGCCAGGAAAAGGGAGGAATTCGCGGGCCACGTTTGCGGAGGGATTTCAGTATGAAGTTGCTGGGAGCTGCTTGTGGCTATCCCGACTTTTCCCAGCCCCTGGACACTCTCAGGTGAGGAACACCCACCCCAATCCCATTCCCTGGAAGGCAGCAGCTTCCCTTCCGAAGGAAAACCGGGAAAGGGGCTCTCTGCCCTGCCCATGATTGCTCTGAAGCCACTTCCCAGAGCCTCCTTTCCAGGCCGGGGATCTCCAGGCAGGGTTTTCCCAAGGAACAACGTGCCTGGCTGAGCTTTGCCCCGTGCTTTGGCAGGGAAGTGGCCCGGGAGAAACGCTGGGAGTGACTCAGGAGCCGTCTCCGGGGGGTGGCCACACGTGGCTTCCCAGCAGTGCCACTTGTCCCAGACACCCGGAGTGACTCAAAGGCACATCCTGGGTGCCTCGGGAGGGAAGGGAAAAGCAGGGAAGGGCAGCTTTGTTCCGGCACCATCCTCCTGCCCTGCCTCGCTTCCCAGGAATATTCCCTGCTCCGAGCGCGGAAGCGTTCCACAGGCGAGTGCCTGACCTTGGAACGGAGCCTCCCGCTCTCCTTTCGGGTTTTGTTTTATTTAATCCCGAGTAAAACAAACTTCTCTGCCTCTCCTTGATGTTCTCAGCGGCCTCGCGGAGCCGCAGCTCCGTGAAGGGGAAAATCAAAGCCCCGGGAATTCTGCTGGAGTTGAAGGGAGGGTCAGGCTCGGGGGTGGCTCGGCTCAATTGCACTTTTGTTCTGAAAATCAGAGGGGAACGTCTGGGCCCTGCTGGGCTGGGGGGGCTCCGAGGGACAGGGATGAACGGGAATTGTGTGGGATGGGGCTGGAGTGTCCATCCGGAGCTGTGGGTGGATGTGGCTGAGCACAGGAGAGGTCTGGAGTCACCCTCGGCTTGTGGCTCTGTGGGGTCAAGTGTCCAGTCTGGCTGGGAGGGTCTCCTGAGGGACAGGGAGCCATGGGATGGATGGGAATTGTGTGGGAAGGGGCTGGGATGTCCATCCGGAGCTGTGGGTGGATGTGGCCGAGCACAGGAACGGTCTGGAGTCCCTGTGAGTGACCCCTGGCTTGTGGCTCCTCAGGGCCAAGTGTCCAGTCTGGCTGTGGGGGCATCCCAGGGCCCTTCTGGGATCGTGTCCCGCAGCCCTAAATCAGCGCCAGCAGAAAGGAAGAGAGAGGGGAAAAAAACAGCTGGAAAATATCCCAGAGCAGCCCAGGTTATTTTGGGATTTTGGATTTATAAAAAGAGGAAGGAAAACAGAAGCGAGAGCCGAGCCCCCGTGGCCTGGGGCAGGTGGAATATTTGTGGCCAGCTCGGAGTTCCAGCTCTGCCTCCCTCAGCTCCGGCCCCTCTAAATTCAAATTATGGGGATGGTGCTGCCTCCATCCGTGCTGCTGTCACCTGGCAGAGGAGGTGGCACCTCTGGCCCATCCCTCCATCCTTCCATCCCTCCCTCCATCCCTCCCTCCATCCATCCACACCCCTGGGGCTCTGTGAATACAAGAGAGGGGCCAGGGGTTGGATTCCCCCCGTGGGACGGGGACCCCGCTTCCACAGGCAGCATTCCATGCTGGTCGCGGGAGTTTCCCGATTCCCTGGATGGACAATCCAGGCTCCTCAGGGCTGTTGAAATGCTCAGCTGCCAACCCTGGCCCTGCTCTCTCGTCACCTCTGCCGAGACCTCGTTTCATCCCCTGTTCCACTTCCTTCAGCCCCAAAAGTGCTTCCAGCCCTCTCCTTCAGAGGGGAGGGATCAGGCTGGGATGGGAGAGGGAAACATTTGAAGCCGTGACAGCTGCAGGTTTAGCTCCTGACTGTGGTTTGCTTTTAGAAATTCATCCCTTTGCCCAGGAAATCCGTGGAATTTAATGGTTAATGGGAGTTCTGCACATGGGATATTCCCCAGCAGCTCCTCGAGTGCTAGCTCCTCGTGGATCAGATCCAGCGTGGTCAGGGTGGTCAGGAGTCACTGCTGGGATGCTCCTGGTGGGATTTGTGCTGTGCTTGGCACGGTTTTGGTGTCCTGGAGCTCTTTCCCCCTCGTTTTGCTGAGCAGGATTTGTGTGTGGGATCACCGGGATCAGCAGGATCCGGCTGTTTCCCGGCTGCCGGCGGATTTGGGAGCTCCTTGTGCCACTCAGACGTGTTCAAATCCGTGTGCTTGGGGGTGGGGATGGGAATGGCCTCCCGAAGTGAGGGTTAACAGGGGAAGAGCTGGGGTTTTCTGGGTGAGTTCTGGGGTTTTCTGGGTGAGCTCTGGGGTTCTCTGGGTGTTGCAGCCGAAGGCGGCAGTGCCAGTCCTGCTGTCCCTCTGCCCCTGGTCCTTCCCAGCTGGATCTGGACCATGTGGATGTCCCCAGGGCACAGCTTGGCCTTGGATTCCCTTCCGGGGCCTGCTGCACGTGGGGAAAAGAACCCAGGTCTGTTCCCTGGGAGTTCCTCCTGCTTTTCACCTGTGAGATTTGGATCGCTGGGAAGAGGGAGAAAGAATTCCTCGATCCTGCCTGGATGTGGGGCAGGATCCAGCCTGGAAAGGGCTGGGAGAGACACCTGGAAGCACCTCAGGTGGCGGAGGGGGCTCGGGGAGGCGGAAAGCTTGGGGGCCGCTCCTGTTTTCCTGCTTCTAACTGATTTCTTCTCTCCTTTTTCTCCTCCCCTGCTTTCTAAAGAACATAGGAAGCTTCTCGCCGGTAAGTGGTGGGGGTGTCACACCAAAAAAAAAAAAACAACCCCAAATTCCCATTTTCTCCATCCACTGGCTTAGTCCCTGTCATCCCCATCCCTCGGGATGTGCTGGAGCAATAGGAGCCTCCCGAGGTGTGCAGCACCCCCGGCCCCTCGGGGCTGTGCTCACACCTCCGAGCCACTATTGCTGTTAGATCACAGTTTGGGGAGCTCCCGGCTCTTCCCTCCTTCCCTCCTTGGGTTTGTCCCTGGTTTGTTCCCAGTTTGTGGTGGTGGCACCGATCCCCCGGAGCGCTGGGGGTGTGGAACTGTGATCTAAGGACTCCTCACGTAGCGCTGGGGGTGTGGAACTGTGATCTAAGGACTCCTCACGTAGCGCTTGCCTCATCTTCCTCTCCATCCTCAGCCTCTCACCTTCATCTGCGGCCTGGGGAGGGCGGGTGGAGCTCTCGGAGCTCGAACTGGGGCAAACTGGGAGGACTGGGCTGCAGAGCTGGCCTGGGGGGGGGGGGGGTTGGTTTGGAAGGAGGGAATTCCTGTCCTCGTCCTGGCTGAGCTGGGGAGCTCCAGGTGTGGGGCAAACGGAGCAATTCCTTGGGAATCTCCCAGGAAAAGCGAGGGAGGTGTGGCAGGACCAGCGGGGATGGGCTGGAGCTGGAGGAGGGTGGGCTCACACCGCGTACGAGGAAGAAATTCTTACAATGAGGGTGGCAAAACGCTGGCACAGGGTGCCCAGAGGAGCTGCCCCATCCCTGGAAGGGTCCAAGGCCAGGCTGGACGGGGCTCGGTTGCCAGAGGAGCCGAGGAGAAGGGATTGAGCCAGGAGTGCCCCAGATTCGGGCTTGGAGCTGCTCCTCTTCCCACTTTTCTGCTCACCCCAGGACCTTTAGGATCGCTGCTGACCCCAAAGCAGCTTTTTGGGGTGGTGTGGGGTGGGGCAAAGCTGTGCCAGCTCAGCTGCCCTCGGGTGCCAAAGGAGCCGGGGAGAAGGGATTGAACCAGGAGTGCCCCAGATTCGGGGTTGGGGCTGTTCCTCTCCCCACTCTGGAGCTCCCGTGCTCACCCCAAGACTTTCAGATTTGCTCCTGACCCCACAGCAGCTTCTGGGGTGATTTGAGATGGGACAGAGCCGTGCCAGCCCAGCTGCCCTTGGGCTGGGCATTGTGCTGGCAGTGCCAAGCCCCTGGAGCCGGGGAGAAGGGATTGAACCAGGACTGCCCCAGATTTGGGTTCGGGGCTGTTCCTCTTCCCACTCTCGAGCTCCTGTGCTCACTCCAGGACCTTTAGGATCGCTGCCGACCCCACAGCAGCTTTTTGGGGTGCCACAGAGCTGTGCCAGCTCTGCCCCCGAGTGCCAAAGGAGCCGGGGAGAAGGGGTTGACCCAGGAGTGCCCCAGCTGTGGAGGGAGCTCCGTAAAACCGCTGCTCCTGGGTTTTCCACCCAAATTTCCTGGGAAGCCGCACGCTCCCGGCCGCGGGAGGAGCACGGGGAGCTTTTCCGAGCCGACAGCATCCTCTGCTGGCTGCCGCTTCCCGGGCCTCCCGCTCCTCAGGGATGCAGGGAATCGATCCTGGTGCCCCTGCTCAGCTCTGTGCGGGTGCCGGGTGAGGCTAGCAGGGGCAGGAGCTGGGGGTTGGCTGCTCCCGGCTCTCCCGGAGCTGGTGGGCAGCTGGAAAAGGGTCTGGATTCCTGCGAATGCTCGCTCTCCTTGCTGTGCCCCATCCAGCGTCCAAACGCCTCTGGGGGCGATTTCCCAGCTGCTCGGGAGGGAAGGGGAAAGGTTTTTTCCCCCCTTTTATCCCACTACCCCCCCCCCCGTGGGGCCCCCCCGGCCCCCCGGGGGGGGGGGGGGGGGGG
>NW_024581114.1:2410502-2414624 GCF_017639235.1 Corvus kubaryi | reverse complement strand
ATTTGTCCCTGGATCCGTCCCCTTCCCCCCTGTTTCGCTCTTTTTTTCCCCCCTCCTCTCCCTTTTGTCTCGCCTCCCTTTCCCCCCCCCCCCCTTTTTTCCCCCCCTTTTTCCCTTCCCTGTCCCAGGGCAGGCTCAGGGGTGAATTTGGGTCATTTTTGGGCTCTCTCCGATGCCCGCGAGAGGTGCAGGGAGAGCTCTGCCCCTGCCCAGGGGTGGTGGCCACGGATCCAGGGACAAATCCCCTTGGCTCAGGGATGTGCTGGGCATTCCTATGTCCCTCCACCACTTGAGCCCCCGGGGGACTGGAATTGGGGGATTTTGCCGAGCTCCCTCTGCTTTATGGTCTGGGTCTGTGGCAGGAGGAGTTTTCTCACCAGCTGGGCTTTTGGGGCTCTACTGATGGGATTTTGGGGCTCTGCTGATGCGCGTTTAGGGTTCTGGCAGCCCCCCCAACCTGAGCCACTCTGTGGCTGCGGGATGTCACTCATTGCTTTCCCGCTGGGAAGGGATCCGGAGCGCCAGGGACACATCCTAATTTTATCCTGCCGGGGCTTTGCTGCAGGGAAATGCCCCGGGGTGGTTCCATCCCCGTTTTCTGCTGGTTCTTCCTATTCCCACCCACGACATCCCTCACATCCTGCAAGAATCCTGCGCTGCCGGCTGATCCTGGCAGCTGAGCCAGCTGGGAGGATTTGGGAGAGGTTTGGGAGAAGGGATGGCTGAGCTCCGCTCGGGGAGAGCCTGAAGGCTTGGACCAGTCGCTCCCAGTCACTCCCAGTGGCTCCAGTAGCCTCACGAGGCTCTCTCTGGTGGAGGGAAACAGCAACCACCAGATAATAAAAGTTCAGGGCGGGTTGAAGTGTTGGAAAGGTCCCGTTTGTCCCTGTTTGTCCCCCTGTTTGTCCCTTCCTCCGTGCGGGTCCCTGGAGCTGCCCTGGGCCAGCCCATCCCTGTCCGGGGAGCTGCTCCGGGCTCTGCCCCGCTCCCTTTGGAGCTCCCTGCGGCTCGGCTGGAATTCCCGGCGGCAGGAGAGGGTCGGGAAGGGCGGCAGGTGGCGGTGTGAGCCCGCGGAGGAGCCGGAGCACGGCCGGGGACCGGGGGGGACGCACTCGGGGCTTGTCCCCAGCCACGCCCCGCTGTTCCCCTCTCCTGGCGCTGATCCCGGGAGCGGTGCCCGCTGAGGGGGTGAAATCCTCGCTCGCTCCGCAAAATCCTCCTGGGAATGGGCTCCCAGCGCTCCGTGTGAGCCGCGCCCAGGGCAGCAGCTCGGCTTTGGGAAGGCACCGCTGCCCGGGATGCGCAGAGTCCTTGGAACAGCGGGAATTGCGCGGCTTTAGCTCGGAGCTGCTTCCCCTCGCTCGGGTGGCTTTGGCTTTGCTCCGAGTCCCCTTTGGGGCAGCGTTTTGTCCTTCCAGACCTTCCAAGCTCCGCGGGCGAACCTCGGTTTGAGTTTTCTGGTTTAGGGTTAAGGGTTCTGCTTTTTTAGGGGCGAGGCAGAGCCATCAGAACCTTCCCCCGGCTGCGTGGGATCTGGGGGGTCTCGCTGGGGACATCGCAGTGACGAGGCAGCAGGAGCACAGCTCTGGGGAGCACGGAGGGGTCTGCAGGGCTGGGAGAGGGGGACCTGGAGTCCCCGGGCACCAGATGCATGGCCCACTCCACGCTGGAGCTTTTTCCATCCCTTTCCCCGGCGTTTTCCATCCCCGAGCGCATCTGGAAGGCGCTGCCTGGTCCAGTGCTGGATCCGCTTCCAGACAAAGTTATTAAGTGGGGAAAACCCCTTTTTTTCAGAAGAGGCCGCGCTTATCCAGCCCTCCCTGGAGCGGCAGCGTTCATTGGGAATGTTTATTGGGAATGTTCACTGGGAATGGTGTGAATGAACATCCCCATCCCGCCCCGCACACGCCAGCCCTGGATCCCACTCCCGCTCGCTCCTCTCCCGCGGAGAGCCTTTAAAAGCTCTTTATTTCCAAGCGCTGCTCAGCGGGGAGTCAAAGCTGGGTCCTGCCAAGTGTTAAATGAAATAATTAAAATCCCCGCGTTTCTCCCCCCCCCGTCCCGCTCCTCTCGCCGGTAATTAGCCGGGAAAACTGCGGGAGGGGATGGGGAAAGGAAGAAGGAGCGAACGCCTTCTGCAGGCTCCCTCCTCCTCATCCTCCTCCTCCTCCTCCTCCACCTCCCCGGAGGAAGCAGAAAACGGCTCTGCAGGCCCTGGGTGCTGTCAGATAAATCCCAATTAGCTCCCTGCCAAACAGGATTAGCGGGAAGGGAGCCAGGTGGGGAATCAGCCTGGCAACAGCAGGAGCTGGGTGAGGAGGGGGTGACTGACAGCTGTCAATCATCTCCCAAAGCAGCTCCGATTTTTTTTTTTGCGTGCTTCAGGCTGGAATCTGGGGAGGCAGAAATGGGAAGGAATTTAAGCCGAGGCCGCTGCTGGTGCCGTCCCTTCCCGAGGGACCGGAGCGTGTGAGGCTCCCGCTGCTCGCAGTGCCCGGTGAGCTGCGTCTCCTGCCGGCTCCAGGCTCCGGGAACAGCGGGATAATCCCTCCCCTCTGCCCGGCTCCTCCAAGCCAGCTGCCCCCAGCCCCTCCTGTGCCACCCTTGGCACCCCGGCTGTGACAGAAACGCAGCCAGGAGTGGCACCAGCTCTGAGCTGCCCGCTGGCCACATGCAGCCCTGGGTGCACGGAGCACTTCCACGAAAAAATCCGGGCAGGGAGATGTGGATTAGCTGGGAGATGATGGATTTTTGCCCGGAGCAGGGGAAGAGAAGCTTCGTGTGAGGGGTTCAGTTGGCACCTGGCCCTTGTCCCTCCCTCCTCCCTCCTGGCAGCCGCGGGGACTTTGTGCCTCCTGTCCCTCAGCGGTCCCCTGGACAGCCGGAGGCCACTCCCAGGAGGAGGAGGAGGAAGGAGAGGAAGGCTGTCGGTGCAGGGGGGATGATGGGCAGTGGCTGAGGGATGAGGGATGAATCCATCCCTGCTCCATCCAGAGATAAATATCCAGGTTCTGGGCAGGCAAACCGCCCTGGATCCCTGGATTCGCTGTCCCCAGCTGCCCTCTCCGGAGCCAAAGGTGGCTTTTATGGCTTTTGTTTTTATGGCCCTTTTTTCTGTTTTTATGGCCCTTTTTTCTGTTTTTATGGCCTGTTTTTTGCCATTATGTCCTTTTTTTTTTTGCTTGGCTGGCTCTTGCTGGGTTGTCCTGCCTGGCCCTTCATTCCCCACGGACACATCCCAAGCTGTGGGAAGGGCTGGATGTTCCTGGCTGGCCGAGGGAGCAGGTGGCACACGGGGTGTCCCTGCTGTCACTGTCACCAAAGATGTGGCCAGGACGTGGCAGCTGGACAGGGGCTCTCCAAGCAGCCGGCTCTGGGGACAGGGACACTGATGGACAAAAATGCCACCCCACACGGACAGGCCAGGCAGGTGCGGGGTCACCCCAGGGCAAACAGATTCTCGGATTGTCAAATCCCATCCCAAATCCTCGCAAGGGGCGCGGTGTTTGTCCTTCCTAAGAGGATGAGGAGCCGGTCTGGCCGTGCTGGAGCTGGAAGCTCCGGCACACAAAGGCTGCTCAGATCCATGCGGGGCTGCCCCTAAAAGCGGCCCCGCAATGGCTGGAGGGGACAGAGCCCCGCAGACCTGGGAAGAAAGGGCCGCCTGTGCCGGGGTGATTTGCATGTGAAAACACGCGCGGGGAGGATGCAAATGCCCGCGCTTCCCTTTGGGAATTGTTCAAAGCCAGGCCTTGGGCCCTATCCTGGATTGCTGGGGGAGCTCTGAAGCCCTGCCCGGATGGAACAGGGATGGTCCCGGAGCGGTGGCAGCGGGGTGAGGGCATCGGGCAAGGAATTCGGCAGCTGTGTGCCAGGAAGGATGGAGGAGCTGGGAATGGAAGGATGGAGGAGAAGGGAATGGAAGGATGGAGGAGAAGGGAATGGAAGGATGCAGGAGCTGGGAATGGAAGGATGGAGGAGGTGGGATGGGAAGGATGCAGGAGCTGGGATGGGAAGGATGGAGGAGCAGGGATGGGAAGGATGGAGGAGCAGGGATGGGAAGGATGGAGGAGCTGGGATGGGAAGGATGGAGGAGCTGGGATGGGAAGGATGCAGGAGCAG
>NW_024581114.1:2398409-2410492 GCF_017639235.1 Corvus kubaryi | reverse complement strand
GGAGGAGCTGGGATGGGAAGGATGCAGGAGCAGGGATGGGAAGGATGCAGGAGCAGGGATGGGAAGGATGCAGGAGCTGTCATGGAAAAGATGCAGGAGCTGTCACGGAAAAGATGCAGGGGCAGGCTGAGCTGGCTACCAAGTGACCAAGCGGAGCAGAGGAGCAGGGCTCCTTTTTTGGGAATGTCTCGGATCCTTGTGCGATGCTCCAGGAGCTCCCAAGTGGTGCCTGGGGAGGCCTCTGGAGCCGTGACAGGGATTGGAGTTCCTGCTTGGAAAGGCAAATGTGAGGGGGGCTCCAGCCTCTCCCTGGCAGAGGGTTCTGAGGGGGCTCCTGCGGTGGATCCCGGTGGGAAGAACGGCTTGGAGAGAGTTTCCTGCTGAGCCCTCGTCGCTCCTGGGCTCTCCGAAGCTCTCCCAGCCTTTGTGTGAGTGTGAGGGGAACTTCCCAGGGGTTCACACCTCTCTGCGCCCGGGGCTCTCTGGGTGTTTGGGATGCAGCCCGTGCCTCCCAGTGCTGGGATCATCGGGATCGTGTTCTGCCAGTCCCCAGGGAGCCGGGCAGGTTTAAAGAGGAGCAACCTTGAGGTTTTTTCCCCTCTTTCCTCTGCTTTTCTCCTTCCTTGGAATTGCACCTCGGGACCACCAGGATGCTCCCAGCCCCTGGAGAGGAGCGGGGCGGCTTCGTGGGGTGGCCGGGGAGCAATTTGTGTCCATCCCACAGGAAGCTGGAGGCTCCTGGAGCCAGGGGTGCCCTGATAAGGACCACCCAGTGTCCCCCGCGTGTGGGAGGGGAGGGTGGGTGGGTGGGTGGATTCCGTAATGTTTGTGTCCCTCGGGCTCCAGGCGCATTGCCAAGGTGAGGGGAGGATCCTTGGAAGGGCTGGGAGGGGAAGCTGCCCCTGGCAAGGGTGATCCTCCCAAGTTGTTGCCTTTTGGAGGGATGGGAAGCAGGAATTCAGTGGGAAGCAGGAATTCTGCGTTCTCCGTGACCCCAGCACCTTCCTCCTGAGGGGTTTCGTGCTGCCCAGTTCCTCCCTGCTGAGGAAGAGCTCTGAGAAATGACCCAGCAGGTCCTGGTGGCCCAAATGTGGGCTGACAGCGGCAGGGAACGGCTTGCGGGGCGCTGTGTGTGTGTTTTGCCAGGAATGCTGTCCTGGCAGAGCCTCCACTCGAAGGGAGGGCAGAGTGAGCTCCTGGCAGCCTGGAATTGGCATGCGGGCACCAGGAATCCCTGCCCGGGGCTGTGGCACGGTTCTCACCCCATTGTCGGACCTTCACTTTTGGCCCTGACCTCCCTCTGGCTTTCACCCGGCTCTGCTGGTGGCACCTTTCCCATCCTGGCTGGCAGCGTCCTGCCCGAGGGAAGCAGGGAAAGGGCAGGAGCCCGCAGGGAGGGGACAGTTCATTCCCTGCGGTCCCAGCACTGGGTCCTGGTCCTTCTTCCGGCTGCTTTTGGGCAGGCTGTGCCCAGTCCGTGCCCCTCTCTTGCCAAAAACGTCCTAAAAAAATCATAACGGGGGTTTTTCTGCTCTCCCCGCGGCTCTGCCGTCCCCGGGGGTCTCTCGGGGGGCGATGCCGGCCGAGGCGTGAGCGCTCTCTCCGCCTCCCGGCATCTCGAGTGCGCGGAGGGGCTGGGCCGGGGCGCTGAGCCCCCACCCCCTCCCCCCCCCCCCCCCCCCTCCCCCCCCCCCCCCCCCCCCTCCCACCCTTCCCAGCCCATCCCGGGGGGCTGCCGGGGGTCGTGGGGGGGGGTCCCCGGCGGGGCGGAGCCGCGCTGCCCGCGCCGTGTCCCGGGGGAGCGGCTCCTGCGCGACCCCCGCCGCCCCCGCTCTTTGTCTGCGCCGCGCCCCTGCGCCCCCGCTCCCCTTTGTTGGCGCTCGGAGGGGCTCGCTGTGCCCCCCACTCGCCGGGGTCGAGCCGAGGGGCGGGCGGAGGGAGGGATGGAGGGAGGGGGGGCAGCTCCGGGGCGTGGGGCGGGCGCTCCGGGCTCGCTCCGCGCTGCCGCTCCCTTGTCTGACGCTGCGCGGGGGGCGCACGGAGACCACCGGGATTAAGGATCCACCCTCCCATCCACCCTCCCACCCAGCCAGGCAGGGCGGCCGCCGCTCCCAGCGCTCCCCCGCCGCTCCATGCCGGGCTCCGAGCGGAGCTGGGGTCTCGCCGGGAAGGGCTGGCATGTCCCAGCGGCGTGAGGCGGGCAGCTGGCCCCCTCCGGCGAGGGTGCCCGTGCCCAGCGGGCCCAGCCGGGCCCCTTCCCGCTGGCCGGAGGGTTGGGAAGGTGCCGGAGAGCTGGCGCTGGGCTCGGCTGGGCAGGGGCGGCGAGGGAGCGGGGATGGAGCTGCCGCGGCTCTGAGCGGAGCCTCGGAGGGGGAGAGGGAGCGGCTGCCTTCGGCTGGAGCGTGGCACGACTGAGCCGCACCTCGGGCTGCTCCCGGAATCCCGGGGAGTCTTGGGCTGCTCCCGGAATCTTGGGTTTCTCCGGGAATCTTGGGTTTCTCCGGGAATCTCGGCTGCTGCCGCCTGCGAGGACCTGCGGAGGGTCAGAGGCTGCCGGAGCTGTCCCGGAGGAGCCGCTGGACAGCGGAGGGAGCTCCGCGTTCCCGGAGCGAGGTCGGCGCGGATGTGAGAGGATATCCCGGAGGATACGGGTATTCCCGAGCCTGGGAGGGCTCCTGTCCCAGCGCTGCCGCCGGGAACGCGTCGCCGCCGTGACATTCCCACCGTTCCCACCCCAGCAGCGGCTCGTCCTTGTCCTGGTGGGCTCAGCCGCGGATTCAGAGCTTTCAGCGCCGGGATTTGCATTTGCTTTCTGCGGGCAGGTGTGGATTGACACCCTCCGGGCTGGACCAGGGGCTCGCTGAGCCCTCCGGAGCGGGCTGGGAGCTGTCCCCGTGGCTGCGCCACTGCCATGGCAGCGCCGGGCACAAACTCCTGAAGGTGCCCTCAGCCCGGCTGCGAGCCGAGATGGGAACCTCTGGGACAGCTTAGGCTGCCGAAAACCAGCGGGGAGGGGGGGAAAGGGATCCATGCGAGCCTCGTGGCGACCCTTCTGGGCTGGCTGGCCGGCGGGCGGGCTGTGACACCGAGCATGACAGCGTGCCAGTACCCCATGGCGCCGGGAGCCCTGGAGCGGGACCGGCTGTACCAGCACAAGGTGTCCCTGGTCGTGCGCTACTTCATGATCCCCTGCAACATCTGCCTCATCCTGCTGGCCACCTCCACGCTGGGATTCGCCGTGCTGCTCTTCCTCAATAACTGTAGGTGTCCCTGGAGCAGGGGAGGGCGAGGCAGGTGGCGTTTGGGGGGCTCCCGGTGCTGCCAGCGCGGCTTTTCCTGGAGCTCCTCGCTCCGATGGGGACAATCCAGGGATTGCCAGCTCCCTGCGTGGCTCTGCCCCACTTTCCCCTGTCAGATGCTGGCCCAGAGCTGTGAGGGCGGCTGTGTGTGGGCCAGCCCAGCTCCCACCCGCTGCTGCTCCCGGCAGGGTCCCACCCCAAATCCCGGTGTGCTGGGGGTGATGATCCAGGGGGATGTGAGGATTTGGGCAGGGTTGGTGGGAGGTGAGGGGCAAAATGGGCTCCTGCATGGAGCCCTGCCCTGGCTCAGGAATTCTGGTGTTCCCTCATTCCCAGCAAACTGCTGGACCTTGGAGCCCTACAAGAGAGTGGGAAGTGTGTCTCCCAGGCTGCTCCAGGATCCTTGCTCTGAGGAATCCGCAAACAGGGTTTTTTTTTCCCCTGAGGTTTGGCTGTTAATCTGATCCCTGGTGCAGCTGAGTAGATCCCACCCTTGGGTGTGGATGCATCCAGGTATTCCTGTCAGGCTCCGTCACCTCCTGCCGGCACGGCTGCTCCCCTTCCCGACGCCTGTGGAGGAAAATTCCATCATCCAGGGCTGGCTTTGACCTCCCTGAGCTGGGAAATGCCGAACACCTGCTGTGGGAAAAGCCCACGGAGGGCAGGCAGATCCTCCAGCCCAGCTTTGGGATGCGCTGCCGCTTCCCTGGGTTGGGAATAAACACTGGGAAACACACGGATGGCTTCAGGGAGCCGGGCAGGAGCAGGGCCAGGTGATGGAGCGTGGTGGGGCGGGGTTATCTCTGCACGGCCTGGCTCTGCTGCCCTGGGTACATCACAAATCCCAGGCTTTGGGTGTTTCCCGTTCAGGATTTTGGAGCCTGAGTGGAGCTCAGCTCCCCCCTGCACCCCCAAACACAGAGGGGTGACAGGTGACAAGGTGTGACCCTTGCCTGGGCCCTGTGGTCATACCCACGGCAGCTTTCACCTCCTGCCACCCCTCTCTGCCACTTTTTGGAGGCCTCAGCATCCCCGCTGCGCCCTGCTGGGGGATGACCTGCTGAGTCCGTGGCCAGGGGTGTGTTTGGGGGTGACCCACAGCAGGATCGGCCTCACAGCCCCCGGGAGCTGGGGCAGGACAGGCCGAGGGCACATCCCAGCCCTGCCAGGCGCCGGGGGCTGCTCCCGCATCCCACACCAGAGACGCTCCATCGATACCTGGGCTCCCAAACCGGCTTTTGGTGAGCCCAGCTCCCGTTCCTGCCGCTCCCTCCCAGCTCCAGCACCTCCTGGGAGTCAAACCTGCTCGGGAAGGGAGGAAACACCACCTCAAGAGAGGGCTGGGGGCAGGAGAGGAGGGGTTGTGCCCAGGAAGCTGTGACAGCTCCGTGTTTTTGTTCCCTTGCAGACAAACCCAACAGTTACTTCACGCAGACGCCGCCGCCGCCGAGGGATGGTGAGTGCAGAGCTGTCCCTGTGCCCGGGGGGATGTTGGGGACAGCGGGAGCCTCTCCAGCGCTGCCCTTTCCCTCAGGGAAAAGTCTCCCGAGCCCCCGATCCGTTTGAGCCCCCCAGCACATCCCTGCCAGCGCTGAGGGACGCGGGGTTTGGGTGCGGAGCGAGGGCAGGAGTCCCTCAGTGCTCCCTTTCTCCAGGGGTTTTCCCAGCTGGAAGCAGGGGAAGGCTGCAGAAGGTCCTTCCCTGGAAGCCCCTGCAGGCTTCCAATTGCCCTGGGCCATCGTTGCCTCTGGAATTGCCTCTCCCACCTTTCCTCTGGTTTCGCAGAGGAGGAACTTTGGTGGGTTTTTATTTTTAATAATGATGCTCTTATCAGCTTCAGGAGCTGCTGGATGCAGGGCAGGCAAGCCCAGGCTGAGATAAAACCATCACAGGAGCTTTGTTCCCTTTAAAAACCAGGCTTAAAACCCCTGCCTTTGCTGGCAGGCTCTGCCTCCACCTCCACGTGCACAGATAAGAGCCCAGCAGAAATCAGCAGCCAATTAATAACCCCGTTGTTGCCTTTTTTTTGCTTTTTTTTCCCCCTGCCTCCCCTGCCGGGGGTGGGGAAGGAGGCGGGGGGAAAAAACAGATGCGAGATAAAAATGTGATTAATCTAAAATTGGCCCGGGGAAGGCATCTCGAGCGCAAAATAAAAACCTCCGTGGGTGGAACTCCTTGCTCAGGGCTCCGAAATACGAACGGCCCGGCCCAGCCAGATGCCAGACTCCCAAAAGATCCCTGGTGCCCCCACAGGAGATGGAAAAAATAAATATCCCACTTTTGGGGGGCTGCCAAGGCTCCCGGGGAGCAAATTCCTGGTGTGGGGTGCAGGAGGCGTTTTGGGGCAGAGGGGGACAGGGGACACGGGAAGAGGGTGGGGAAGGGGATGGGTTTTGCTGGTTCTGTTCGTGCTGGTGGTGCTCTGATCGTCCCTGGGGTGGATTTGATGTGGTTCTGAGTGTCCTCAGCAGGCTGGGACAAGGCTGAGCTTGGGAATGGTTGGGATTGGGCTGAGGTGTGCCCGGGAGCTGGGATCTCCTGGCCTGGGTTTGCTCTCAGGGTGCGATAAAGGGCTGTGGGAGCCAGAACTGTGCCTGGAGGTTTGGTGGGGCAGGGTCACTGTCCGGCCTGGCAAAGCCAGAGCTCGGGTTTGGGGTGAAGGAAGGGGCTCCCTGCCCCGAGAGAGGCAGTGGGTGAGGATCAGGTGGGTCCTGGCAGGCAGGGAGTGCTTGGGGACAGCCAGCAGGGCCCCCTGGGCTTCTTCTGGGCTCCCCGAGCGTCGTCACCTCTCAATTTTCTGGGCCAGGTCCTCACCTTCCCCCAGCCTGCCCAGCTCTGCCAGCTGGGGAATCCCCAGTTTGGGATTTGGGATGGCTCTTTCCCCTCCCAGACGGGGCTGCAGAGCTGGGCAGGGTTTTTCCCTCCCTCCCTACCCTGGGCTCTGGCTCTGTGAGGAATTTTGGGGCTCTCTGCGTGTGAAAACCTCCCAGGTTCAAACCTCCCTCCCACGTGGATTGTCCTGGTTTTTCCCTCCCTTCCTGACCCGGCCTTTCCATGAGCTGCCTCCCATCTGGGCAGGTCCCTGCTTTTGGTGCTGTGAGGAATTTGGGGCTGTTTCTGTGTGTGTTGGGGTGCAGGCAGGTGGGAGCAGCTTCAAACCTCCCTCCCAGGTGGGATTTTCCTGGCCTTTCCCTGCCTCCCTGCTCTTGGCTCTGTGAGGAATTTTGGGGCTCTCTGCGTGTGAAAACCTCCCAGGTTCAAACCTCCCTCCCAGGTGGATTTTTCCTGGCCCGGTTTCAGCAGGAAATGGGTGAAAATGAACAAAACCAGGGCTTTGGGGACGTGGGGCCGGCGTGTCCCCGAGGGAGCAGAGCCCAAGGAGCGGTGCCTGGGCTCAGCTTTGTGCCGCGGGATCCGGCGGCTCCGAGCTTTTCCTGCCGCTGATTTCGGGCGCCGGTTGATGCCGGGAGGGGGGATGCTCGCCCAGGGATGAATTCCCGGCTCTTCCCGTGGCTCTTCCCAGCGCTCGGAGAGGGATTGGGCGGCTCGTCGTCGCTCCCCGAGGCGCGATGAATATTGATGACAGCAGGGCTGGGCTGGGCTGGGCTGGGCTGGGGGACAGGAGCCGCCAGCGCCAGCCCAGCCGCTCTCCATGGCAACGGGCATCTCGCTCAGGCGGAATTAATGCCCAGCCCGGCCATTCCCGCTGCCCCTCTGGCACAGGGAAAGCCCCAAAAAGTGCCCCCCGCTCATCCCTGGCGAGCAGCGCTGGGCATGGGGGGAGATGCATCCCCTGCTCCCGGTTTGTGTTCCCGGCTGGAATGCTTTCCAATGGCTCCGGCAGGGGAGCTCCCCGCGTTTTCTCCGACGGTTTTTAATCCGTGGAACAGCGCGGGGTTAAAGGGGTGTTTGTCACAGGCACGGAATTCCTCGGTCCGGGCTCTTCCTGGGAATTCCCAGGGCCGGCAGGGAATGCTGTGGATGCTCCAGCAGGTCCCAGGGGTGCTCCAAGGGGAGGTTTCTCCACCCCCTCCCTGTGCGGGATTTGGGGCTGTCCCTGGCAGCGTCATTCCTTGGGATCCTTTGCCTGCCTTTTCCCTCTCCCGGTGACACCCGGAGCCGTGGAAGCCGGTCCATCCCACCCTCCCACCCCTGAGCCGTAATTAAGCTCCCAGCTGTGCTTTCCTGATGGTTTTCCTCCAAGGGCTGGGATCCCGCGGGATCTGGAGCTGGGCCAGGCTGGCAAATGCCCACGGTGCCTCCAGCAGGCAGGAATTGCCTCCCTGTTTTCCCAACTTCCCCCTCATCCCTGAGCGCTCCGGGCCTTCCTCAGCCCTTGGCAAGGCTCCTGCTGAGGGGGAAGCTCGAACCGTGTGGCCACCAGAGCCCCTCTGCTGTGCCATTCCCAGTGCCCAGGCGCTGCTGGGATGCTGGGAATACGGGACAGACCTGGCAGGGAGCTGTGAGCAATCCCCAGACCGCTCCAGGAGCTTTCTTCCCCTCTTTTCCGTGCATTGCAGAAGAGCAATGTTGCCGTTCTACTTGTGATTATTGTTATTAAGCTGCAGAAACATTTGAGTGGGAGAGCTCGGGGCTTCATTAACTCGAGCTCCTCAAGAGCTTGGAGCACTCGAAGGCAGCTTGGAGTTAATCCCTCCTCAATCCGAGCTCCTTCCCGGTGACCTGGGGGTTGTTTCCTATGGGATTTGTCAAGGGAGAGCCCAGCATGGGGAATGGAGCCGCTCTCCATCCTCCCTGCTCTGCACCAGGGGGCTCAGAGGCTGTTTGGGATGGGGAGGGATGGAGGAGCTGCTCTGCCTGGAGCTGCATTTGGGGAGGAGGGCACTGGGCAAGGAGCCTTCTCCCTGTGTCCGCACAGCAATTCCTGCATCCCCACCCCAAATCCTGCATCCCCACACTGACTCAATTCCACCATCCCCACACCAATTTCAGCATCCCCAAAACCAACTCCTGCATCCCCTCACCAACTCCTGCATCACTATTCCGGCCTCCCCACCCCAATTCCAGCATCCCCACCCCAATTCCAGCCTCTCCAGACCGATTCCTGCATCCCCAAACCAACTCCTGCCTCCCTACCCTGACACAATTCCAGCATCCCACTCCAATTCCTGCCTCCCCACCCCGGCTCCCCCCTCCCTGGGCAGAGCAGAGCTGTGGGTGGCTCGTGGCCATTCCCAGGCTGGCCCTGCCCTTCCCCTCTGCCACGACGGCTCCATCCCGTTCCCAGCTGTCCCTCCAGCCCTGCTGGACATCTGCAGGCACCGTCGGATGCGGGGAGGTGGAGCCGGTGCCATCTGCCCTGGCAGCTCCTGCAGAGCCCCAGCACCTGCTCGGAGAGAGGCCGAGCTGCCCCTTGGCAGAGGCTGCCCTGCTAACGAAGCTGCGCTAATTAGGGGTGTCTGAGGGGTCAGGTTTGGGGCTGGGTTGGTGTCACTGCCCTGGAGCTGTGGGGTGTTGTTCCTGCAGGAGCAGCTCGGCTCTGGCACTGCAGAGGGCCTGGATGGGGCCCCAGAGGTTCCTCTCTTGTCTCCTCCCTCCTTTCCCCCTTTTCTTGTGCCATGGAGCTGTGCCAGGGGAGGTTCAGGTTGGATTTTAGGGAAAGGTTCTTCCCCCAGAGGGTGCTGGGCATTGCCCAGGCTCCCCAGGGAATGGTGACATTCCCGAGGCTGCCAGAGCTCCAGGAGCATTCGGACACCGCTCCCAGGGATGCACAGGGTGGGATTTTAGGATGTCGGTGCCCTTCCTTTTGTCTGGGCTGCTCAGGGAGAGGCCTGGGTGCCTTTTCCCAATTAGCCAGAGGACAGGAACCCCTCATTAACCTCATCGACCTCCTGCTCTGCTCTCTCCCTGCGGGATCAAAGGTGGATCCTCGGAGCTCCCCTGAGCTGCAGCCGGGGCTCTGAACCCAGGTAGGATTTTCCCTGAGCCTCGATCTCTTCCCAAAGCCCTTTTTGCTCGGGAAAGCTCAGCCTGGGGCTGGGGCAGAGCAGAGGAGCTGCTTTCCCTGCCCATGGAATCGCTCTGGATGCGAACACCGCCGGCAATTATTTCCAGCGACACCTTTGGCTTCCCCTTCCTCCCCGGGAGATGTTTTTATTGTTATTGTTGTTGTTATTTATGATCCTGTCCCTGCTCCAGCACTGCCGAGAGGCTCGGCTGGAGGGGGACAATGATCCCTCCTTTTATTCCCTGGCTGCTCCCCCTCATCCCTGGCGGCTCAGGAGCTTTGGGAAAGGGCAGCTCCGAGGATTTTTTTGGCTGCAGACGAGCGCAGATCTTGCTGTTTGCCAAACTCCTCGCTGTGCCCTGAGCCTGTGGTGTGGAGATGATGGATCCAGAGCTTGGGTTTGTGTCCAGAGCTCGGGTTTGGATCCAGGCCCTGCCCTCACCTCCTCCGTGGCCCTGCCAGGCAGCTCCAGAGCTCGGATTTACAAAGGGGAAGGGGTTTAAACAAAAAAAAAGAGGTTTAGGTGGGATCTTGGGAAGGAATTCTTTCCTGGGAGGGTGGTGAGGCCCTGGCACAGGTTATTCCATGGATGTTCCCCCCCTTTTTTGCCCCATTTCCCCCCCTTTTCCCTTCCCCTCCCCTCTAAGGCAGCTCCAAGCCCACCTGGTGATGCTCCCCAGCTCCATTCCCGCTCCCCAGCCCCATTCCTCGGGATAAATCCCACAATTCCCATTCCCCCGGACGCCTCCCCTGCACCCTCTGATTTTTACAGCTCATCTTTATTTTAACAAAAAAACCCCACCGAGGGGGAAAGAGCAGCGCCGGGAAGTGCGGGAGAGACTCCGACTCCACCCGGAGCTCTTCATAAAAATGATGAATCCCTTCAGATACCGGGCGGGAGAGGAGGAGAGTCCTTTTCCCTTTGATTTCCCGGGATTTATCGCGTGCTGGGTTCGCTGTCGCCGCTCCGGAATCTCCAGGCAAACGCTTGGGAATTGAAGTGTAAATGAGGCGCTGGATTTCGCCTTTTAGGATTCCTCTTTTCCCTCGTTATGTGGGTCAGGCTCTGTTTGTGGCCTGTGGGGTGTCCTGGGAGGGGGTACTGGCGATGCTGGTGCAGGGAACGCCTCAAGGAACGGCCGGAGCTGTCCCAGGGAAGGGGGAAATTGGATTTTAGGGAAAGGTTTTCCCCCCCAGAGGGTGTCGAGCACCGGAAAAGGCTCCCCGGGAATGTCCCAGAGCTCCAGGAGCGTTCGGACAACGCTCCCAGGGATGCAGGGCGGGATTTCGGGGTGTCTGGGCGGAGTCCCCTTGGACTCTGATCCCTGTGCGTCGCCTCCAGCTCAGGATATTCCATAATTCCACCGCTCCCTGATATTCCCCTGCCCACAGCGCCTGCTGTGGGTGCCAGGCTGTGCCCTGGGGCACAAACCTCTCACTGTCACCCGTGTGGAGTCACCCGTGCCCGCTCCACCGGCAATTCAGCTGCGCTGGCTGCGCTGATCAAGAGATTCCCGCATCCCTGATTTCCTCGGGAGGCTCCGGGCACGCGGTGCGGCTGCTCTTGGTAAGCAGCGAGCAATAAATGACTGAACTGAGCGCTGGGGGAAGGTCTGGCCCGCTCCGGTGAGGACGTTTCTCCCTCCCGTGACTCCCCTCTCGCTCGCCGGGGAGCAGAAAACGCCGCTGGGGTGTGGAGAATGCCAAAAAAAGCTTAGGATGGAGCGTTCTGGAGTGCTGGGGATGCTGCTCTCCGGTCCTCTGGGGCAGCGTGGTCACCCGTGTGGTCACCCGTGTGGTCACCCGGGCCACTGTGTCTCATCTGTGTGGGCAGTGTGCTGCCCTGGGGCTCTGTGCCCACCTGTGTGGGCCCTGTGGTCACCTGGGCCAGTGTGCCCATCCGTGTGTCCTTGTGGTCACTCATCTGAGCCCTGTGCCCCACTGGCTGTCCCCGTGCCCCCTGCACATCCCCCATGTGTCCCCACGTGTCCCTGTGCCCCCTGTGTGTCCCCATGTGTCCCCGTGCCCCCTGCATGTCCCCTGTGTGTCCCCACGTGTCCCCATGCCCCCACCATGTTCCCCGTGTGTCCCCACATCCCTGTGCCCCCTACATGTCCCCTGTGTGTCCCCACGTGTCCCCATGCCCCCTGCATGTCCCCCATGTGTCCCCACGTCCCTGTGCCCCCACCATGTCCCCCGTGTGTCCCCACGTGTCCCTGTGCCCCCTACATGTCCCCCATGTGTCCCCATGTGTCCCCGTGCCCCCTGCATGTCCCCCGTGTGTCCCCATGTGTCCCTGTGCCCCCTACATGTCCCCCGTGTGTGTCCCCACGTCCCTGTGCCCCCACCATGTCCCCCGTGTGTCCCCACGTGTTCCTGTGCCCCCTACATGTCCCCCATGTGTCCCCATGCCCCCCGTGTGTCCCCACGTGTCCCCATGCCCCCTGCATGTCCCTCATGTGTCCCCACGTGTCCCCATGCCCCCTGCATGTCCCCCGTGTGTCCCCACGTGTCCCTGTGCCCCCTACATGTCCCCGTGTGTGTCCCCATGTCCCCATTCCCCCTGCATGTCCCCCATGTGTCCCCACGTGTCCCTGTGCCCCCTACATGTCCCCCATGTGTGTCCCCACGTGTCCCTGTGCCCCCTGCATGTCCCCCGTGTGTCCCCATGTCCCCATGCCCCCTGCATGTCCCCCATGTGTCCCCATGTGTCCCCATGTGTCCCCGTGCCCCCTACATGTCCCCGTGCATCCCCCGCCCACCCGTGCATCCCCGTGCCCACCATGTCCCCGCGTGTGCCCGCAGGGTGCCGGGGG
>NW_024581114.1:2395371-2398399 GCF_017639235.1 Corvus kubaryi | reverse complement strand
CCACTCCTCCCTGGTGGCTGTGTGCCCGGCTGTGTGTCCGGCTGTGCCCTCTCCCTGGGCACAGCAGGAACTGCTCACTGGGGACACCTCCCTGTCCCTGTCCCTGTCCCTGTCCCTTTGCTCTTCCCACTCCCGCGGTCCCTGGCCGAGGGTCGGACCTCACCTCCTGTCCCCAGCACGTCCACGAGGATTTGCGGGAATGCCGCTGGATCCACGCGCACGTGGCGGGTGCCAAAGTGACCCGTGTGTCCCTGTCCTCCCCCTGCAGCCCTGGCCACCACCCCGCCGCCTCTGCTGGTGCCACACTGCAGCCAGACCGTCTATGGCTGCTGCCCGGACAACGTCACCCTGGCGCTGGGTGTGGGAGCGGCCGGATGCCCCAGTGAGTGCCACCTCGGGGGGCACCGAGGGACCTTCGGGGTGGGCTGGAGGAGCAGCTGGAGGGAGGGTTTGGGGTCCTGTCCCAGGGGAGGCGAAGCTGGACGCTCCCCAGCTGCAGAATCGCGGGATATTAAAGTCGGAAAAGCTCTCCCAAGTGGCAGCACCGCTGTGGTCACCGCAAAACCGTGTCCCCGAGTGCCACATCCACAGGTTTCTTGACCCTTTCCGGGGATGGTGACTCCACCACTTTCCTGGACAGCCCGTTCCAATGCCTGGCTACTCTTTGATTGAACAAATCTTCCCAGATATCCAACCTAAACCTCTCCTGGTGCAACTTTTCCTCCACTTCTGTCCCTTGTCCCCTGGGAGAAGGGACTGACCCCACCCGGCCACAACCTCCCACTGCAGGTGATGCTCCCGTCCTTCCAAAAGCCCTGAGCCAACTTCCAGGCCTGAATCCCTTTGGAATGCAGGAGGGCAGGGTGGTGGAGTCCCCTTGGGATGTCCCCAAAGGTCCCTCCAGGGCCACGCTGTGCCCTTGGTGCTTTCAATCCATGGCTGGGCTCGGGGATTTCCACCTGCCTGAGTGACAGGAATATTCCATGGTGGGAAATGCCTCGCCTGGGGACCTCCCAGAGGCCACCCCAGGCTCGGTGACAGGTGGGTGACCTCCTGTGCAGGAAGCTGAGCTGGCCAGTGGCTCATTAATATTTATTCCATAATTATCTGAGCATTTTAAAAGGCTCTGGACAGCTGAGGCTGTGGCTGCCTGGTGGGGGAAATACATCAGCCCATGGAGACACAATTCCTCGTGTTCCTGGGCTGGGATAATGGGGAAAGCAGCTGGATAATGGGAAAAGCAGCAGCTTGGGATGGCCTGCGTGTGTGACTTCAGCTTTGGGGGCTGTGTGGGGTGGGCTGTGGGATGGGCTGGGAGCTGCAGGGGTGTTGCCCAGGGGGATCCTCCAGGTGACAGGAGCAATTCCAGTGACGATCCTCAGGGTTTCCCATAGAAATCCTGCCCCCCCATCCATGGACTCAGCTTCCCAGCTGCCTGGAGCCCAGATCCCACCAGTCTGTGTCCCACCTGTGTCCCTGGGTTGGCAGCAAACATCCCTCAGGGGATGATCACCACTTAAGGAGCAGCTGGAATCCCCTGGGACAGGTTTATCCATGGACATTCCCTTTCCCTGGCCCAGCAGCGCTGGGATGTGCTCAGCCACCCCCTCCCTGTGCTCCCCAGGTGTCCCTCGCTGTCCCTTTCCCACTGGGACCAGGACAGCGTCTCCCTGTCTGTCTTTGGCTGCCTCCCCTCCATCAAGCTGCTGGTTAATGAATTAATAATCAGCCTCTAATGGCTTCCTTGCCTTTGATGTAAATGAGAGAGGAGCTCTCCATGACAGCGGGTTCAGCCCTAGGAGCTGGCACGGAGGAGAAGCGCTGGCAGCGGCGGGTGGCACCCGGTGACCACAGGGGTGTCCCTGCTCTCGCCGCCCCCAGGCACGTGCCAGTGCAACCCCTACAGCTCCTACGGCGGCTCCTGTGACCCGGGCACGGGCCAGTGCTCCTGCAAACCCGGCGTGGGCGGCCTCAAGTGCGACCGCTGCGAGCCCGGCTTCTGGAACTTCCGCGGCATCGTCACCGACGGCCGGAGCGGCTGCACCCGTGAGTGACCCGGGGGGCACGGGGACAGGGCTGGAACACCCCCTGTGAGGGTGGGCAAGGACAGGGCCACCATTTGTGAGTGGGACAGGGGTGGGACATCACCACCCCCTGAGCGGGGCAGGGGTGGCAGCAGCTCGGGACATCCTGGGCTTCTCTGGCCCCTTCTCCTCGCTCTTCCCTTGGATTCCTGAGGGAATCCCTGGCTCCACAAATCCACCAGCAAAACAGCGGGGATGTTCCCTATTTCCCACTCTGTAACTGTGGGGTTTTCCCCCTTTTCAATCCTACAGCTCCATTTTCTCCCTTTCCCACCCTGTAACGGTGGTTTTTCCCCTATTTCCCACCCTGTAACTGCATTTCCCCTCTCCCAGCCTGTAACTGTGACCCCGTGGGCTCGGTGCGGGATGACTGCGAGCAGATGACGGGGCTGTGCTCCTGCAGGACGGGCATCATGGGCATGAAGTGCAACCAGTGCCCCAACGGCAGCAAACTGGGCACTGCTGGCTGTGAGAAAGGTCAGGGGGTCCTGCATAACTGGGATTTTGGTGTCTGAATAACTGGGATTTTGATTCCTGCATAACTGGGATTTTGGTGTCTGAATAACTGGGATTTTGGTTCCTGTGTAATTGGGATTTTTGTTCCTCTCTTTGGGATTTTGATTGTATAACTGGGATTTTGGTTCCTTTGTAACTGGGATTTTGCTTCCTGTATAATTGGGATTTTGGTTCCTTTGTAACTGGGATTTTGGTTCCTAGAATTAGGATTTTGGTTCCTAGAACTGGGATTTTGCTTCCTGTACTTGGGATTTTGCTTCCCGTATAACTGGGATTTTGTTTCTGCATGTTTGGGATTTTGGTTCCTTTGTAACTGGGATTCTGGTTCCTAGAATTGGGATTTTGGTTCCTGTACTTGGGATTTTGCTTCCTGTATAACCAGGATTTTGTTTCTGCGTGTTTGGGATTTTGGTTCCTTTGTAACTGGG
>NW_024581114.1:2394525-2395361 GCF_017639235.1 Corvus kubaryi | reverse complement strand
CTGTACTTGGGATTTTGCTTCCCGTATAACCGGGATTTTGTTTCTGCATGTTTGGGATTTTGGTTCCTGTACAGTTTGGATTTTGGTTCCTGTACAGTCTGGATTTTGCTTCCTGCATTTGGGATTTTGGCTCCTGCACAACTTGGGATTCTCACTGCTCACCTCCTTTCCCTCCCCGCAGACCCCTCAGCCCCCACATCCTGCGAGGAGATGCGCTGCGAGTTCGGGGCCTCGTGCGTGGAGGTGAACGGCTTCGCCCACTGCGAGTGCCCGTCCCCGCTGTGCTCCGAGGCCAACACGACCAAGGTTTGGGGACAGCACCCTTGGGGGGGCTCAGGGACATTTGGGGGTGTTCTCATGTCTCTCCCCCACAGAACCAGGCAGGGGATTGTTCCCTGCTGGTGACGTGCAGGTCACACGTGTCCCCCAGCCGGGGACGCTCCGTGCCCCGCTGGCACCTCCGAGCTGCTCTGTGCCCCACAGGAGCCCCCCCAGAAACACTTCCAGCTTTTAGGGCCCTGTTCCCGCTGCTGGGAGGGGCCCAGAGGTGCAGCTGCGGTGTCCCCTGTGCCCCCAGGTGTGTGGCTCCGACGGTGTCACCTACGGGGACCAGTGCCAGCTGCTGACCATCGCCTGCAGGCAGGGCCAGCACATCACAGTCAAGCACGTGGGGCAGTGCCACGGTGAGTGTCCCCTGGGCAGTGCCATGCTGAGTGTGCCCTGGAGAGTGTCCCCTGGGGCAGTGCCATGCTGAGTGTGCCCTGGAGAGTGTCCCCGGGGCAGTGCCATGCTGAGTGTCCCCTGGAGAGTGTCCCCGGGGCAGTGCCACGCTGAGT
>NW_024581114.1:2380889-2394515 GCF_017639235.1 Corvus kubaryi | reverse complement strand
GTGCCACGCTGAGTGTCCCCTGGAGAGTGTCCCCTGGGCAGTGCCACCCCCTTGTCCTGACACTGACCCTTGCCCCCTGTGCCTCTGGGACACCCCTGGCACAGCCAGTGCCCTTCCTGGGGTTTGTCACCCCCTTCCCGGTGCCATCCCGGCTTTTTCCCCCTCCTCACCTCCTGTGTCCACTCCTTGCAGAGTCCATCCCCCACACGAGCCCCCCCGTGCCCCCCACGCCGCTGCCCACGCTGACCCCGGACCGGCTCCTGCTGCCCGCACCCCCTCAGGCCACCACGCGGGCCCCGGAGCCCACAGGGGTGGCCACCAGCTCCGTGCCGCTGGAAGCCAAGCCCACGGAGCGAAGCCACCCCACGACGAGGCGCGTGACAACAGCCAGGCCGGCCACCACGCCCTGGGTCACCCACGGGGTGCACAAGGCCACCATTCGCCCGCTGGCCACCGCGCCCGTGGTGGTGGCCACCAGCCAGCCGGGCTACGGCGAGTCCGGCAGCGCTGAGGGCAGCGGGGACCAGGACATGGGGACCAGCGGTGACCAGGAGTCCAGCGGGGCGGGCTCTGCCGGTGAGTGCCACCCCTGCGGCTCCGGGGGGCTCCAGCCAGCCCTGGGTGTCACCGCGGGTGGAGCCGGGGCGTCACCGGGGCGCAGAGGTGTCACTGCTGATGTCCCCTTGCTGTCCCCCAGGGGAGGAGGAGCTGGAGGAGGGCCAGGTGACATCCGTGCCTGCCATCGAGAGGGCCACGTGCTACAACACCGCCCTGGGCTGCTGCTCCGACGGCAAAACCGCGGCTGCCGACGCAGAGGGGAGCAACTGCCCCGGTGAGCTCGGGGCTGGGGAGGGGTCTGGGGTCGCTTTGGGGTCAGGAGTTGGGGATCTCTCAAGGGGAATGACACAAAGAGCTGCCCGGGTGAACTGGGGATGGAGGAAGGGTCTGGGGTCACTTTGGGGTGAGGAGTCAGGGATCTCACAGGGGGGATGCCTGAGTTGCCCAGCACGGTGCTGTGCTTGCCCAGCTGGTCCTGTGCCCACTCTGGTGTCCCTGAGCATGTCCTGAGCCCCAGGAGCTGGCAGGCATTGTCCCCTCTGCCACGGCCAGCCCAGGTGCCCAGGTGGGCACTGCTGGTCACCCCAAGAGCCAGAGCTCTGCCCCTCTCTCCCCTCAGGTGCCCACCCTGTCCCTGGACTGCTCCAGCCCTAAAACCCTGACCAGGGCTTTGCCCAGGCTTGTGCCCAATCACCACGGGCACCAGGGGGGATGAGGGAATTCCTTGGATTCCCTGTGTCTGTGAAGGAACTGGGATCGGGACCAGTTTGGTGCTGGTGCGGGCAGGGACAGCAGCTGGAGCCCCAATGTCCCCTCTGGGCTTCCTGGGGTTCCCACCGGTGTTTCCTGCTCCCTGATCCAGCTGGGATCTCCTCTCCTTCCCACAATTTGAGGAAGCACAGCCACACCTCTGCTCCGTTAGAACATCCTCGTTATCCTGAAAATTGTTCCTCCGGGGCCGTGTCCCAGATTTTTCCTCATTGAAGTCTTTCCTTGTTCCTTGGGGTTTCCAGCAGGACATCCCCTTTTCCTCTGGGAAAACGGCACTTTCCTCTTTTAACCCAACCTGTGTGAAGGGAGAGGGAAAAGGAAAATGGGAAGGGAGAGGGAAGGGGAAAAGAGAAAGGGAAAGGAACTTCCTGTGTGGTTCCCACAGCGGGATCTCTCCGTCCTCTGCGTCCCCAGGAAAGGATCCACCCCTGGCATTCCTGGTGCAGTTCCAGGCTGGTTTGGCAGGCCTGGCTTTCCCTGTGCCAGGTCTCCTCCTCGCCCCCAGCCCCGTTTGGCCCCGCTGTGCCCCGTGCATGCCCGTGGGTGCCCCAGGCCGTGGCGTGTCCTCTAACGTGTCTCTCTTGTCACCCAGCGGTGCAGGGGGGCCGCTCTCGGGGCCGGAGCTCGCAGGATCCCGTCTGGTAAAAGCTGCCACGTCCAGCCTGGTCTTTGCCATCTGCTCCAGCACTAACCCTCCATGGCTGTCCCGTCCCATCCCGACTAACCCGGCACTGGCACTACCCCCACACTGCCATCCCCCTTCCCAGGGACTCTGGCGCTCTCCCAGCCCCTCGCCCCCCCCTGCCCAGCTAAAGGGCTTTGTCTTGTGTTCCCTCCCTCCTGCAGCCACCAAGGTGTTCCAAGGAGTGCTGATCCTGGAGGAGGTGGAGGGCCAGGAGCTGTTCTACACCCCGGAGATGGCTGACCCCAAGTCGGAGCTCTTCGGGGAGACGGCGCGGAGCATCGAGGGCGCGGTGAGTTCTGCGCCCCTCGCCGGGGGCACGGCTGGGATCTGGAGGAAAAAGGGAATTCTGGAGTCAGGGAATCGCAGGATCGAGGTTGGGAAAGCCCTCCAAGATCACCAAACCCAGCCCAGCGCCGCCACTTCAGCAAACCACGTCCCCAAGTGCCACATCCTCACACTCCTGGAGCTCTTCCAGGGATGGTGATTGCACCACTGCCATGGAGAGCTTGTGCCAGTGCCTGAGACCCAACCTAAACCTCTTCTGGTGCAACTTGAGGCCCTTTCCTGTCATCCTCTCACTTGTTCCCTGGGAGAAGAGCCTGACCCCACGTGGCCACAGCCTCCCTTCATTCCATGCTGGGTCAGAAATCCTTTTCCAGCTTGGCCTCGATGTTGGGACTGTTCAGACACCCCTGAGATGCCCAAAGTGTTTTGCCTCCAGGAATAAGCCCTGAGACAAATCCATCCAAACCCCCTTCTCCCTCCAGTTCAGCTGCACAACTTTGGGACACTCCTGGTGTAAATCCACTCTCCCACCTCTCAGGAGAACCCCCTGCACTTCCAACTGTGGGAGCAGGTGGATTTTGGGTGGGAATTTGTCCGTTTGGGGATGCTGAGACAGTGCTGGGTGGCAGAGCAACCACAAACCATCTTTGCAAGGGCAGGAACATCTTTGGAGCTGATTCCAAGCCCTTTGGAGCAGATGGACAGGGCCCAGATGGCTGCTGCAGTCCCCGTGACAGAAACAGCGTCCCCAGGTCACTGCCGTGTGCCTGAGGGTGGGAATGCTCCCAAAATCATTGCCTCACTCATTCCGGGACTCTGCCGCTTTCTGGTTTTCCATGGAAACACAAAACCATGGCACAAAAGCCACCTGTGGCTGCAGACCCCTGTCCCCGGTGCCACCTGCCTGATGCCACGGGTGTGACGTGCCCCTGGACCCCTCTGGCCGCTATTCCCGCTTGAAAGGGGAAAACTAAACCACGGGATCATGAATTAATTAATTCCAGCCTCAGCCAGGGGAAGGTTTGGTGGCCCTGGCTGTGCCAGAGCTGGCAGCACTGGCACCGTGTCCTCCGGACAAATCCTGCAGCATCCCAGAGCCAGCTCGGGAAGGCAGGCGGGTATTTAAGGATGCAGAGCAGGGCTCTGTGGGGTTTTCCCGAGTGCCTGAGCAGCTTTAGGTGGATTTGGGAGAAATCAGGAGGACTCAGATGCCACACAAAGGAAAATCCCGGGATGAGCTGCGAGGTGGCTCCGCTCTGGCTCGGTTCTGCTCCTGCTCACCTCAGGGGTGGTTCCCTGTCCCGCTTTATTTATGGATCCCGCTCTTCCCTTGGCCATAAGGAACAGGGACCAGCTGGAATTGTCACAGCACAGCAGCCCCTGTTCCCTCCCTGTCACCGGGATGCCTTGCAAGGGCTTGGAAGCAAATCCAAGGCTGGCTGAGAGTCAGGATCTTCCCCTGGCAGGATCCCCATCCCAGGTTTCCCCACTGACCAGGATGTTCCCTTTCCTCCTTCCCCCACAGCTGGATGAGCTTTTCCGTGGCTCTGAAGTGAGGAAAGATTTCAAGAGCATCCGAGTGCGGGACCTGGGGCAGAGCAGCGCTGTCAGGGTCATCGTGGAGGCCCACTTTGACCCAGGTAGGGCCATTCCCTGGGGCATTCCCAGTGGGAATTCCGGCTGGAGAACCCAGTGTGGGGAGGAGAAGGAAAGAACCATCCTAAAATTCCCTGGGGTTGTGCCTTCTGTCCTGAAAAACTTCAGTGTGAGCAGAGCTGGGAGGAGCTGCTCCCCTGAGGAAGCTGGGAGCATTTTCCTTGGGAAAGGAGGATTCTTTTCCTTGGGAAAGGAGGATTCTTTTCCTTGGGAAGAGGGATTTGGGAGGGAAATTCCTGTTGGAATCTTCACTCTTCCTTCCCTCCCTCCTTCCCCCCTCCTGGCTGGGATCAGCCACGTCCTACACGGCCGCCGATATCCAGGGGGCCCTGCTGAAGCAGATCCGAGCTTCCAAGAAAAAAACCATCCTGGTGAAGAAGCCCCAGCAGGAGCACATCAAATTCATGGATTTTGGTGAGTCCCTGGGGCTGTGCCGAGTGCCCCTCGCTTGGTTCAGGCTTTCAAAATGCCAGGGGAGCTCTGCTGGTCTTGCCAGGGCTTTGCAGCTGTGGCACCAAAAGCTTCCCCAGGCGGTGCCAGGGGGCAGAGGAATCATGGAATTATGGAATGGTTTGGGTTGGGAGGGACCTTAGAGATCATCTGGACCATGGGCAGGGGTCTTCCACTGTCCCAGGGTGCTCCAGCCTGGCTGTGGATGCTTCCAGGGATGGGGTAGCCTCAGCTTCTCTGGGAAATCCATCCCAGGGCCTCACCACCCTCTGGGTAAAATCCCTGGGCCTGGAATTATTTTTCCCTCAGGAAAACCATAAAAGGGTTAAAATTCCCCCCTTTTCCATGGAATATGGTCAGTGCCACTCAAGGACATGCAGCTCTGCCCTGGAAAGGGAGCCCATCCTGGAATTCCAGAGGTGGTGGCCAGTGTGGGGATCCACACACCGCAGAATTCCCAGGAAAAGCAGGGACACAGAGCCTGGAACAGGCACAGCCCTCACCTCCAGCATTCCAGCTACATCCCAAAAAAACCCCGAGTTTTGTCTGCTTTGAGGTCACTTAGGCTGCAAATTCCCCTTCCTGGTGTCCTGCCAGGAGCACCCTGGCTGCTCAAAATCCATCCCCTAAACCACGCCTAACCCAAACCCACACCTGACCCTGCTCCTAACCCTAACCTACACCTGACCCTAACTCTGACCCTAACCCATAACTGACTCTAACCCTAACCCTGACCCTGCTCCTAACCCACACCTGACCCTAACCCATAACTGACCCTAGCCCTGACCCTAACCCATAACTCACCCTAACCCTAACACAAACCCACACCCAACCCTAAAACACGCCTGACCCTGCTCCTAACCCATCCCTAATCCATCCCTAACCCTAACACACATCTGACCCTAACTCTAACCCTAACTTACACCTGACCCTAACCCTGACCCTAACGTGTAACTGACCCTAACCCTAACACAAACCCATCTGTAACCCTAACCCACACCTGATCCTAAACCTGACCCTTACCCACACCTAACCCTAACCCACACCTGACCCTAACCCTGGCTCTAACCCACACCTGACCCTGGCCCTAACCCACACCTGACCCTGGCCCTAACACAAACCCATACCAAACCCTAAACCTGACCCACACCTGACCCTAACTCTAACCCACCCTAACCCTGACCCTAACCCATAACTGACCCCAATCCTAACCCACACCTGACCTTAACCCACACCTACCCCTAACCCCAATCCTAACCCATGCCTAACCCCACCCCTCTGCCGTGTTCCAGACTGGATCCCCCGGCTCTTCACCACCACCGTCACCACCACCACAGCCACCACCATGGCCCCGGCCACCACCATGGCCCCGGCCACCACGGCCCTCGGCCACCGCCCGGAGCCCGTGGGCAGAGCCGGCCCCAAGGCTGTGGGCGTGCTGAGCACCAGGAGGCCCAGCTCCACCAGCCCTGGCAGCGGCAGGAGGAAGCCCACCCGGCAGCCCCCTGGCACCACCAGGAGACCCCCCCGGCCCTGCGAGTCCCACCCCTGCCTGCACGGTGGCACCTGCGAGGACGACGGCCAGGACTTCACCTGCAGCTGCCCGGCGGGGAAAGGAGGGGCTGTGTGTGAGAAACGTAGGTGATGCTCCCAAAAATCCCAAATTTAGGGCCTGAAGAATCATTTGCCAGCCCCTGCCTTGGGCAGGGATGCCACCTTTGGACATTTCCAGAGATGGGAAACAGCACAAAACCACTGAGTAGGGACAGAGGGATGGGGGGGACGTGCAAACCAACCCCAAAATCGGCCCTGGCACGGCAGGGGTTGGTGTCACCGGCTGTCCCAGCTCTGCCACCGCAGCTTGTGCGGGTACAAGTGGGTGTAAAAGGTGAGCAGAGAGGTTGCAAGGAGCAATTCCTCCCTGGCTCTGTCCTGATCCCAAAGCACTGGGAGGTTGGGAGCTGCTGCTTTGTTGTCCCAGCTCGTGGCAGCGTCACCCAGCGTCACCCAGTGCCACCCAGCCAGGCTCTGCCCACCCTCCCCAGCACCAGGACGGGGGTGCTGGTGATCCAGGCTCGTTTCCCAGCCCTTGGAGAAGCTCGGGAAGCAGCTGGATCCTGGCAGCACTGCTGGTGTTTACTGGGAGCTCCCCCAGGCGCTTTGGGGTCACACCAGGGGCTCTGGGTGGGCTCATTCCTAAAAAACTTTGTCCCTAAAGCCATCACCTGGAGCTCTCCAAGCCCTGGGTGTCCAGGCCTGTTGGTTTTAACGGGATTTGGCCGCCCAGATCCTTTGGAAAACGTCGGCTGCAGTGAGGAAGAGCCAGGAGTGATGGATGGGAATCTGTCAGGTTTTTGGGGAGGAGAGAGGAAAATTAAGGAGCAGGGAAGCTGAGTTTGGAGGAGCTGTGGGAGCAGGGCATGGGAAGGACCAGCAGCGCTGATTTTGAACTGGGAGGAACTGGTAGGGAAACTTCTGGATGAAGTAATCCCGATTTTTGGGGGAAATGGCATCACCAGAGGGGTCTGTGGGCAGCACTGGGAGTGTTCAGGGGGATCATTTCCCAGGAATGTGGCCTCAGAGGGGCCTTCCTGCCAGGAAAACATTCCCGGGTTTGTGCCAGGCGCTCACTGCTCCGTCCTTGTGTCCCCTCCCCGGCCCCGCAGCCATCAGGTACTTCATCCCCAGCTTCGGGGGCAAGTCCTACCTGGCCTTCAAGATGATGAAGGCCTACCACACGGTGAGGATTTCCATGGAATTCCGGGCGCTGGAGCCCAGCGGGCTGCTCCTCTACAACGCCCAGAACCACGGCAAGGATTTCATCTCGCTGGCGCTCGTGGGCGGCTTCGTGGAGCTCAGGTGAGAGGCACAGCCAGGAGGGGGAATTTGGGTTGAATTGAGCCAAAGAGGCCTCAAAGTGGACAAAAATCAAGGGGGTTATTTTTGGGGTGTAGCTGGAATACTGAGGGAGCTCGTTCCCTCTTCTCTGCACAGTGAACTCACTTGGCTCCCTCTGAATTTCAGAAAGCTCCGAGGTGTGGGAGGTTGGTTGTTTTGGGCGAGCGGGAGATCTTTTTTTGGTGGGTTTTTTTTTTAGCTGGGAAAAGAAGTGCAGAGAGGGGAGGGGGGGAAAAAGGAAAGGGAGAAAAGCAGCGGAGTGGGGGTTTTTTGCATTCCAAAATCCAATGGGATGGCTTTGGAATGAGGGGATGGGGAGGGCAGAGGTGGAGAGGGAGAGAAGGAGAGAGGGAAGGAGAGAGTCCCCAAGTGCTCCCAGTGCCGCACCACCCCTGGCATGGCCCAGCTGGCACCTTTGGGCACAAACAGCGCTTTTTCCCCCCAGGTTTAACACCGGCTCCGGCACCGGCACCGTCACCAGCCGGGTGCGCGTGGAGCCGGGCCGGTGGCACCAGCTGGTGGTGACGCGGAACCGGCGCAGCGGGGCCCTGGCCGTGGATGGGGAGCCCCACGTGAGCGGGGACAGCCCCCCGGGCACCGACGGCCTCAACCTGGACACTGACCTGTTCATCGGGGGAGCGCCCGACGACCAGATGGCACTGTGAGGGTGGCACTGGGCCTGCGGGGTGGCAGGGGGCCTGGGGGAATGGCACTGGGCCTGTGAGGGTGGCACTGGGCCTGCGGGGTGGCACTGGGCCTGTGAGGGTGGCACTGGGCCTGTGAGGGTGGCGCTGCCTCATGAAGGTGGCACTGTTCCTATGAGGGTGGCACTGGGCCTGGGGGGGTGGCACTGGGCCTGTGAGTGTGGCGCTGTTCCCATGAGGGTGGCACTGCCCCATGAGGGTGGCACTGTCCCCATGAGGGTGGCACTGTTCCCATGAGGGTGGCACTGCCCCCATGAGGGTGGCACTGCCTCCGTGAGGGTGGCACTGCCCCCATGAGTGTGGCACTGTCCCCATGAGTGTGCCACTGTCCCCATGATGGTGGCACTGCCCCGTGAGTGTGGCACTGTCCCCTGAGTGTGGCACTGCCCCCATGAGGGTGGCACTGTCCCCGTGAGTGTGGCACTGTCCCCTGAGTGTGGCACTGCCCCATGAGTGTGGCACTGCCCTCATGAGTGTGCCAAGGCAGGGACAACTCCCACCTTGAACTCGAGCCTGGAGTCTCTCCCAGCCCTGGCACTGTGAGGGCAGCACAGCCCGACCCCGCTGCCCGGCCCAGCTCCCCGCTGTGCCATGGGCACAAACCCCCCTCGTGCGTCCCCTCAGGGTGGCCGAGCGCACCACGGCCACGGGCGGCCTGCGGGGCTGCATCCGCGTGCTGGGCATCAACAACCGCGTGTACGACCTGCGGGACGGCGCCGGCGACGTCCTCTACGGCAGCGCCGTGGGCGAGTGCGGCAACGACCCCTGCGAGCCCAACCCCTGCCACCACGGCGGCATCTGCCACGCCAAGGAGGCAGAGATGTTCCAGTGCCAGTGCCGCGACGCCTACACGGGTACGGGGATGGGCGCTGCGGGGTCTTCACCCCACCCCCCTGGGATCCCAGAACCTTTGGGATCGTCGTGGAGGGTGAAGCCACGTCCGGTGAGGGTGATAAGGGTCAGGATCGGGGTATTCTCGTGCCCCAAATAAAGTCCCCTTTAGAGGCAGTAAAATGACGTCCCCATAAGGTGTTTTAGGGGTGTGGTGCCCTGCTGTTTGTGGGGTTCACTGTGGGGAAATTCCTCACTGGGCGGCTTCGTGGAGCGCAGGTGAGCGCCAGGGCGAGGAAAGGCACAGCCAGGAGGGGGAATTTGGGTTGAATTGAGCCAAAGAGGCCTCAAAGTGGACAAAAATCAAGGGGGTTATTTTTGGGATGTAGCTGGAATACTGAGGGAGCTCGTTCCCTCTTCTCTGCACAGTGAACTCACTTGGCTCCCTCTGAATTTCAGAAAGCTCCGAGGTGTGGGAGGTTGGTTGTTTTGGGCGAGCGGGAGATCTTTTTTTGGTGGGTTTTTTTTTTAGCTGGGAAAAGAAGTGCAGAGAGGGGAAGAGGGATGGGGCACTGGAATGGGTTGCCCAGGGAGGGCTGGAGTCACCGGCCCTGGAGGGGTTTAACAAAGCCTGGACTGGCACTCAGTGCCGGGGTTTGCTTGGTGAGGAGGTGTTGGGTCATAGGTTGGACTTGATGATCCCAAAGGTTCGTCCTGGGATTCTGTGGGATTTCCCAGCTCGTGGAAAGCCACCTGAGCCAGGAGGGGGGACACTGGGGGCACTGGGGGCACTGGGGACACGGCTCTGTGCTGGTGGCCGTGGGTTGGTGCCGAGCTGCCTGTCCTGCCGCAGGGCCCACGTGCGCCTTCGAGAGGAACCCGTGCGAGCCCTCGCCGTGCCACGTCTCTGCCACCTGCCTGGTGCTGCCCGACAAGGGGGCCCTGTGCGCCTGCCCCATGGGCCGCGAAGGGGAGTTCTGCGAGCGAGGTGGGACGGGGCATCCCCTGGGGCAGGGCGGGATCCCGGTGCTGATGTCCCCAGCCTGGTGAGGCTCTGGGGCCGTGCCTCGTGTCGCTCACCTCGCCCCCTGTGTGCCCAGTGACGGAGCAGGACCACTCCATGCCCTTCCTGCCCGAGTTCAACGGCTTCTCCTACCTGGAGCTGAACGGGCTGCAGAGCTTCGTGCCTGACCTGCAGTAAGTGCCAGGGATGGGCAGCAGAGGGGGAAATCCCCACCCCACAGCGCCCTGAGCGCGAGGGGCATCCCTCACCTGGCAGGGCTGGCATCCGTGCCATGGCCACAGTCCCAGGCTGGCAGGGTTATCCCAAGGGAGACAGGGATGGCGAAACCGAGCGTGAGGGCGGCTCGAGGGGAGGGTATCCATAATCCTTGTTTGTCAGGAACAAGATGTCCATGGAAGTGGTGTTCCTGGCCAAGAACCCCAGCGGGATGATCTTCTACAATGGCCAGAAGACCGATGGCAAAGGGGACTTTGTGTCCCTGGCGCTGCACGAGGGGCACCTGGAGTACAGATACGACCTGGGCAAAGGGGCAGCCGTGCTCAGGTGAGCTGGGGCGGCCCTGCCTGCTCAGGGCAGGTTTCCAGTGCTGTCTTTGCGGGTTCTGAGGGCAGAGCTCTCACCTGGGAGCCTTCTTTTCCCCTTTTTCCCCGCCAGGAGCAAGGAGCCAGTGCCCCTCAACACCTGGATCAGCGTCCTGCTGGAGAGGAGCGGGCGCAAGGGCGTCCTGAGGGTCAACAACGGCGAGAGGGTGATGGGGGAGTCCCCGGTGAGTCTGGGGGTCTGGGAGGGCTCTGGGCATGTGTGGGAGGAGTTCCCCAGGCTCTTGGGTTTTCAGTCATGGTTTTGAGGGTGGAGAAGTGGCCAGGACCCGGGCAGGGAAGGATCTCCTGCCAGACAGGAGCTTCCAGCCCCTCGTCCCTCCCTGTCCCTGCACACAGAGCTCAGCCAGGTTTCAGGAATGCCTTTGATGAGCCCCCCACACTCGCACGGAGCCCCCATCCCTTATTTCAGCTCCCTGTGTTGGGACAGGTACGTGAGGCACCCGTGGGGAAATGATTCCATCGTTAATTAAGGGGTGTCAGGAGCCCCCCAGCACGGGGAGGAGCTCATGGAGCAGGGAAAGCCTCGTGGTGCTGCTGCTGCATCCATGGGCGCTTCCTCTCCTCTTGTCCCAGCTGGAGCTTCCCTCTCCAACTCCAACCTCTCCCCACCCCGTCCCTCCACGCTTCTGTCGCTGCATTCCTGGGGGTCCCTTCCCTGCCCCTTGCCAGCCAGGAAGCTGAGAAGGCAGGAAAAGCCCTGCTTGCCGCTGAACTCATCCCCAAATCCACCCGGAACCGCAGCATTCCTGCAAAACCAGGGATTTTTCCTCCCCTCGCTCTGCTCTTTTGAAGCTCCTCTCCGAGCGAAGCCGCTCCCTGGGTGGCAGTGACCCTCCTGCCACCTCCTGCCAGCCCCTGAGCCACCCAGCCGGGGTGGCAGCAGGGTTTGGCAGCCCTGCCTGTTGCCATGTCACCCCACTGATGTCCCTTTTCTCTCTCTTTTTTTTTTTCTCTCTCTCCCTTTGATTTTCCTTTGTATTTTTCCCTCCCCTGCTGTCTGGATCCCAGAAATCCCGTAAGGTACAGATAAGTATGACCCCCCCCACGCCTCCATCTCATCTGCCATTGGCACCTCGTTCCTTTTTTTTGTGTTTTCCATCCCGATCTCAGTGTTCCACCCCGTCCCTTGCCCATCTGATTTAGGATCCCTGTAGTTTAGAGCCGCTCATTCCCTTTTCCTCCCTCATTCCCAGCCAGTTGTTGTGTTCTGTTTCGGGAGCATTCCAATTAATCCGGTCATTTTTTTTTCTGTTAATCCCATGGAACATTCGTTAGTGATCCATATCACCCCGTCTTTGCTGTGGCCCTGGCTCCATCCCAGAGAATTCCCAGGAATGGGCATCGCTCCTGGGGCTGGAGCCTCACCTGGGATTTTCCAGCAGAGCGACAGCAAGGAGGGAATTTCCTCCTCCAAAAACACCACGTGGGGTGCAGGAGAACCTCCTCAAGCCATGGGGTGCAGGAGAACCCCCTCAAACCTGGAGCAGCCAGGATGGATCCCTCTGGAATGTGCTGGGATTGAGCTCCAGCCCTGCAGAGGCTCGGAGTGATGTTTGGGTACCCGAGTTTTGGGGTCGCACGAAACCAGAGCCCCCCTCCAGGCCTGAGGGCATTGGGACAGCCCCTCCCCAAAATTCAATCCATGGGAAACCTTTCCCAGGTGCCCACCAGGGGTGGGACCTCGCAGTCCTTGGCATGAGGAGGTTTCCTGAAGGCTCCATCTGTAGAACCATAAATAAAACATCATAAAATAAAACATCATAAAATAAAACATCATAAAATATCCCAAATTAAGGGAGCCATGAGGATCCTCAAGCCCAACTCCTGGCCCCGTCCAGGACAACCAGGGACACCCTGACACCTTCTCCATGATTCTCCTGTTTCCCCAGATGCCTCACATGGTGCTGAACCTGAAGGAGCCGTTTTATGTGGGGGGAGCCCCGGATTTCTCCAAGCTGGCTCGAGCAGCCGCCATCTCCAGCGGCTTCGAGGGAGCTGTGCAGAAGGTGAGGTCCTGGTGGCCAGCCCAGTGTCCACGGGGAGGTGTGAGTGGCCAGCCCAGTGTCCACTGGGAGCTGTGAGAGGCTGAGGTCCTGGTGGTCAGTCCAGTGTCCACTGGGAGCTGTGAGTGGCCAGTCCAGTGTCCACTGGGAGCTGTGAGAGGCCGAGGTCCTGGTGGTCAGTCCAGTGTCCACTGGGAGCTGTGAGAGGCTGAGGTCCTGGTGGTCAGTCCAGTGTCCACTGGGAGCTGTGAGTGGCCAGCCCAGTGTCCAGTGGGAGGTGTGAGAGGCTGAGGTCCTGGTGGCCAGCCCAGTGTCCACTGAGAGGTGTGAGTGGCTGAGGTCCTGGTGGCCAGCCCAGTGTGCACTGGGAGCTGTGAGTGGCCAGCCCAGTGTCCACTGGGAGCTGTCCCACCTGCCCTGGGATGGAGCTGGGAGCTGTCCTGGCATGTGGAGCACACCTGGTCAAAAAGTGGCACCAGTGGGGGCCAGGAGGGGAACACAAGGTCACAGGAACATGTGGGAATTGGGGATGGATTCCCACCTTAGGGACGGATTCCCACCTTAGGGACGGATTCCTGTCTCCTCTTGTCCCCAGGGACACTGCCTGGTTCCCCCACGGCACCAGAGGTGGCAGTGAAGGACCATCAGAGAGTCCCAGACTGGTTTGGGTTGGAGGGACCTCAAAGCTCATCCTGTGCCATGGGCAGGGACGCTTCCACCATCCCAGCCCCGTCCAACCTGGTCCCGGACACTTCCAGGGATGAGACATCCACAATTCCTCCGGGAAATCCATCCCAGGGCCCGGGCAGCTCGTGACTGACTCCGTTTCTCCTCCCTGCAGATCTCAGTCCAGGGGGTGCCCATGCTGATGGAGCACAACATCCGCAGTGCCATGGAGATCTCCCCGTTCCGGGGCCACCCCTGCACCCAGAAACCCAACCCCTGCCAGAACGGGGGCTCCTGCAGCCCCAGCATGGAGGGCTACGAGTGCTCCTGCCAGAGGGGCTTCTCTGGGGCCCACTGCGAGAAGGGTGAGGGGCCACGGGGGGCTGGAGGTGGCCATGGGGGCTGGAGGTGGCCCAGGGAGCTGGAGGTGGCCATGGGGAGCTGGTGGTGGCCATGGGAGGCTGGAGGTGGCCATGGGGGCTGGAGGTGGCCA
>NW_024581114.1:2348586-2350889 GCF_017639235.1 Corvus kubaryi | reverse complement strand
TGACCCCAGCCCCCCCCGTGTGACCCCAGTGTCACCCCAGCCCCTCGTGTGACCCCAGTGTCACTCCTGTCCCCCAGTGTCACCCCAGCCCCCTGTCTGACCCCAGTGTGACCGCAGATCCCCCAGTGTCACCCCAGTGTGACCCCGGTGTGACCCCAGCCCCCAGTGTGACCCCAGTGTCACCCCAGAACCCCCAGTGTGACCCCTGTGTGTCACCCCAGCCCCCAGTGTGACCCCAGTGTCACCCCAGCCCCCAGTGTGACCCCAGTGTGACCCCGGTGTCACCCCAGATCCCCCAGTGTGACCCCAGTGTCACCCCAGCCCCCTGTGGGACCCCAGTGTGACCCCAGCCCCCAGTGTGACCCCGGTGTCACTCCTGTCCCACAGTTGACACCACGAGGGTGACGCTCCGGGACGTGGACGGGGCCGTGCCCGGCTCCGATTACATCAACGCCAACTACATCAAGGTATTTGGGGAAGGGAATCCCCCAGGTGGGAAATCTGAGGGAATAAACTCTCAGGATCAGCCCAAATCTGGGGTTTTTTGGGGATCCCAAAGGATCTCAGTTTATCTCCATCCCCTCCTTTCCTGACCCATTCCCAGAGCCTTTCCGTGATGGAAAATTATCAAAAATGGGATTAAATTGGCATTGGGATTCAATCTGTCAGCCAAGAGCTGCCTGCAGCTGCATTTCCAGCAAGGCAGCTCTGGAATTTACACCCCATCCTTTGGGAAGCCACGAAGGCGGCTTCATTCCAGCCCCATCCACCTTTTGGGAAGGCTCTGTGGCACAGGGACGTTGTCCAGCAGCACGAATGCCCCTGGAGAGGCTGGCAGAGCATTTGCTGACAGCTCTGGTGAGGCTGGTGCTGAGACTGGAGGAGGATTTAGGGCATCAGGAAGTTTGGGAATGCTGAAGGTGGGTTTTTCCCATCTCTCAGAGCATCCCCGAGGACGGGAGGAGCTCGGAGCACTGCAAGGTCTACATCGCCACCCAGGGCTGCCTGCAGGGCACCGTCAACGACTTCTGGGCCATGGTGCACCAGGAGAACTCCCACGTCATCGTCATGACCACCAGGGAGGTGGAGAGGGGCCGGGTGAGCTGCAGGGAATCATGGAATGGGTTGGGGCTGGAAGGAATTTAAAGCCCATCCCACCCCATCCCACCCCATCCCACTCCTACCATGGGCACAGGCACCTTCCACAATCCCAGGCTGCTCCAAGCCCCGCCCTGGACATTCCCAGGGATGGGATATCCATGGAATAACCTCTTCACCCTCAGAGCCAAGAATTTCTTCCCAATATCCGACCTAAACCTGCTCCTTGTCAGCGTGAGCCCACTCCCCCTTGTCCTGTCACTCCATCCCCTGCGAAAAATCCCTCTCGAGCTTTGGGAGCCCCCGTTACACACCAGAAGCTCTCCCCAAAAGATTCCCACAGGGATACTTCCCATAGGAACGGCCCTTCCCAGTTCATCCCAGTTCACAGGGAACACCTCCCTGCTGGAGCTGCCCCTTCCAGATCCCAGGGGCTCAGATCCCCCTCCAGCTCCCCAATTTCGGCTGAGGATCCCCTCCCTGGTGTCCCTGCAGAACAAATGCTTCCGGTACTGGCCGGACAAGGGCTGCTCCAAGGAATTCGGGGCCATCCGAGTGCGCCACGTGAGCGAGCGCGAGGCCCAGGGCTACCTCCTGCGGGAGCTGGAGATCCTGCGGCCAGACAGGGTGAGTCCGGCCAGGAACGGGCTGGCATCCGCAGGGAGGGGGCTCTGGAGCTTCCCCTGCTGGGTTTGCCCACTGAAAAGTCACCCTGGTGGAGTTTTGGGGTACTGGGAATGAGCTGGAGGAGAACGAAGGAAGGGGAAGCATCCCAGGAGATCCCTGAGTAGGGAAGGGGAAGCCCCTGGAAGGAGATTCCCTGAGCAGGGAAAGCGAAGCATCCCAGGAGGAAATCCCTGAGCAGGGAAGGGGGAAACCCTTGGAAGGAGATCCCTGAGCAGGAAAGGTGAAACCTCCCAGGAGGAAATCCCTGAGTAGGGAACGTGGAGATTCCTGACTAGGGAAGGTGAAACCTCCCAGAAAGAGATCCCTGAGCAGGGAAGGTGAATCCCCCCTGGAAGGAGATCCCTGAGCGGGGAAGGAGGAGATCCCTGAGGAGGGAAAGTGAATCCCCTCTGGATGGAGATCCCTGAGCAGGGAAAGTGGAGACCCTTGAGCAGGGAAAATGAAATCCCCCAGGAGGAGATCCCTGAGGAGGGAAGGAGGAGATCCCTGAGGAGGGAAGGAGGAGATCCCTGAGGAGG
>NW_024581114.1:2343955-2348576 GCF_017639235.1 Corvus kubaryi | reverse complement strand
GGAAGGAGGAGATCCCTGAGGAGGGAAGGAGGAGATCCCTGAGGAGGGAAGGAGGAGATCCCTGAGGAGGGAAAGTGAATCCCCCCTGGAAGGAGATCCCTGAGCAGGGAAAGTGGAGACCCTCGAGCAGGGAAAATGAAATCCCTCAGGAGGAGATCCCTGAGGAGGGAAAGTGAATCCCCCCTGGAAGGAGATCCCTGAGGAGGGAAAGCAGAGATCCTTGAGCAAGGAAAATGAAATCCCGCTGGAAGGAGGTCCCTGAGGAGGGAAGGAGGAGATCCCTGAGGGGGAAGGTGAATCCCCCTTGGAAGGAGGTCCCTGAGGAGGGAAGGAGGAGATCCCTGAGGGGGAAGGTGAATCCCCCTTGGAAGGAGATCCCTGAGTGGGGAAGGAGGAGATCCCTGAGGAGGGAAGGTGAATCCCCCCTGGAAGGAGATCCCTGAGGAGGGAAAGTGAATCCCCCTGGAAGGAGATCCCTGAGGAAGGAAGGAGGAGATCCCTGAGCGGGGAAGGTGAATCTCCCCTGGAACGAGATCCCTGAGGAGGGAAGGAGGAGATCCCTGAGGAGGAAAGGTGAATCCCCTGTGGAAGGAGGTCCCTGAGGAGGGAAGCAGGAGGTCCCTGAGGAGGGAAGGAGGAGATCCCTGAGCGGAGAAGGTGAATCCCCTCTGGAAGCAGATCCCTGAGGATGATTTCCATGGGATTGGCTCCCCCCTGCAGGACGAGCTCCCACGGCTGGTGAGGCACTACCAGTACTTCAGCTGGCCCGACCACGGCGTTCCCAACGAGCCCGGGGGGGTCCTGAGCTTCCTGGAGCAGGTGAACCGGGCCCAGCGCAGCATTCCGGGTTCGGGGCCCATCGTTGTGCACTGCAGGTATGGAGCACTGGGATACTCATGGAATTATCCCTCTTTTGCTGTGTTCCACCCAAATTTGGGGGATAAAAAACACACCTGGGAAATCCCAGCCCTTCTGCAGAGCCTCCCTGGAGCCCAGGGAAGAGCTGGGCTGGGTGAACCGGGCCCAGCGCAGCATTCCGGGCTCGGGGCCCGCCGTTGTGCACTGCAAGTAGGGAGCAGTGGGATGCCCATGGAATTATCCCATGGAATTATCCCTCTTTTTCTGTGTTCCACCCAAATTTGGGGGATAAAAACAGACCTGGGAAATCCCAGCCCTTCTGCAGGGAAAAGCAGCCCCGGTTTGGAGTCAGTAATTCTCCTGCAGCCTCACAAATTCTAATTTCCTAAGGATTCTCCTTGGAAAGGAGAGGAGGAAATGGATCCTGACTTTTAGGGAATAATACCCTGGATCCTTGGCTCTGGATCTCCCACCATCCATGCCAAATCCAGGCACCTGGAGGAGTTTGGGAGCTGAACTAAATCTGGGAATGTTTCTTCCCACAGTGATTTTTTCCCTTTTCTCTTCCCAGTGCTGGCATAGGACGCACAGGCACCATCATAGTGATCGATATCCTGGTGGATATAATCCACAGGCAAGGTGTGTATCCCTATCCCTGGCCCTCTGGAAAGGGAGCTGCTTCCAGCACCTCCAGGGAGTCTCCTGGTGGCATCAGCAGGGTCAAGATTTCAAAAGGAATCCCCCAAATTCTTCTCTGTGGAAGGGTTTTGTCACCCTTTCCTGGAAGTTGTGGAATTCTCTGTGGAATCCTGGGGTCTGCTCCAGGAGTCCTGAGGCAGCAGGGGTTGTGCCTATTCCAGGAACTTCCCAAGGGTGGGAATTCTGGATTTGGAGGAAGTTGCTGCAGGACAGACCCAATTCCCTTATCCTCCTCCTGCTCTAAGCAATCCTACCTCAGCCATTCCCATTTTTATCCTCTGGCAGGGATCAAAAAATCCTCTTGGACACCGAGATTCCCCAAATCCTTCCACAATATTCCCAGATAGGGATAAAAAATCCTCTCATGGACACCGAGATTCCCCAAATCCTTCCACAATATTCCCAGATAGGGATAAAAAAATCCTCTCATGGACACAGAGATTCCCCAAATCCTTCCACAATATTCCCAATATCCCAGGGCTTCACAGCAGCCAGATCCTGAGAGCTCCCAGATCTGCCTTAGGGAAACAACTTTTCCAGGTGAATTCCCACTCCATGACCATTCCCAGTCCATTTTTATCCTCTGGCAGGGCTAAAAAAATCCTCTTGGGCACCGAGATTCCCCAAATCCTTCCACAATATTCCCAGATAGGGATAAAAAATCCTCTCATGGACACAGAGATTCCCCAAATCCTTTCACAATATTCCCAATATCCCAGGGCTTCACAGCAGCCAGATCCTGAGAGCTCCCAAACAACTTTCCAGGTGAATTCCCACTCCATGACCATTCCCAGTCCATTTTTATCCTCTGGCAGGGCTAAAAAAATCCTCTTGGACACCGAGATTCCCTAAATCCTTCCACAATATTCCCAATATCCCAGTGCTGCACCATCACTGTGTGCACCCACATCCTGAGAGCTCCCAGAGCTGCCACAGGAAAACACTTTCCCAGGTGAATTCCCATTCCCAAACCGTGATCCCGTGGGATTTGGGCAGGTCTGGACTGCGACATCGACATTCCCAAGACGATCCAGATGGTGCGGAGGCAGCGCTCGGGCATGGTGCAGACGGAGGCTCAGTACAAGTTCGTTTACATGGCAGTGCAGCAGTTCATCGAGGCCGAGCAGAAAAGGCTGGAAGAGGAGCAGGTGAGCCCTGGATTCCTTGGAAAAAGCCACTCCCACCTTCTCCCTGGAATTCATTCCAGGATTGTTAAAATCGGCAAAGTTCAAGCTGGGATCGATCGCCGCCACGTCCTTGAGCATCTCCTGAACACACAAAAATCATCCCCCTCTGGCATTTGGGATCTTGGGAAGCTTTTGGGATCTCGGGAAGTTTGGTTTGGACCTGTTTCCAGTGGGATTTGTTTGGCTTTGCTTTCTCTTCCAGAGGAATAAAAGGAAAGAACGGGATTACCTGAACATCGGATACTCTGCCGTGGAAAAGGGCAGAGCCAAAGGGCAGCCCCCAGCCCCACGGAGCCAGCCTGGGTAAGCTCAGGGTTTTCCCAGGATTTTTCCCTTTTCCAGCCCTGAATCCCATCCTGAGCAGTTGCTGGATATGGTGTGGGAAAGGAGGGGAGGAAATGGATCCTGACTTTTAGGGAATAACGCCCTTGGCTCTGAAAAATCAGCTGGAGAGGGAAACTCTGTCACTTTTCCAGCAAAATCCGAAGGAAGATGAGACAAGGGTGGGGAGAGGTGGATTTGCATCCTTGTGGAAGGGGAACGTGGGCTGAGGAACGGGAATTCCTGACAAGAACAGGGATAAATGATCCCAAATGGTGGTTTTTTCCCTCTTTCCCTAAGGAATGGGATATCTGAGAGGGGGATGGAGTGGGAGGAAGTGTCATTTACAGGCTCCACTCCCAAGGAGGGAGGGGAAACAGGGAATGGGAGCAGTGGGAGCTGCTGTTGCCTCATCCACGAGGTCAGGGCCATTCCCACTTCATCCCTCTGGGAAAAGCTCTGGAGTGGGGAGGCTGGGAATGCCAGGGCTTTGCTCCTGGACAGGCTGGAGGAGGATTCTGCTTCTGTCTACGAGAACCTCAACATCCAGAGCCCAAAGGTTCCGGGAACGAGCAGCTCCGGGCGGTAGCGGAGTTTCAGGTGAGCTGGGCAGGGATATCCAGGTGGGAATGTGGGAATGTGGATGGATTCGGGTGGTACCACCCTGCTGGCACCACCTGGGCACATCCCAGAGTGGGATGGAGCTTCAAAATGTGGGAGAAAGGGAATGGGATCTCCACAGGGAGGGGGGAATTCTGCTTTTTGAGGGATTCTGGGAATGAGGCTTTGCTGGGAGTGCAAAAAAGCAGGAGACAATTCCCTCCCTGGGAATATCAGCTCTGGAACCCCATCCCTGCACTTCCCTCCCACTCCTAACCCTTCCCTCTTCTTCCTCCTCCCTCTGGAATGCAGGAATTCCAGGTTTACATCCACCCTTCCCAAGTTCTGCAGCCGAGGACGATTTCTTTGCCTGCTTGCCTTCCCCAACCCCTTGGATCTGGCCAGGAGGGAAGAACCCACCTGGGAATCTGCCTTATCCTAATTTATTCCTGAGAAGGATCTTCTCCCAAAGGATCTGCAGGTTGATATTTATATGGAAGTGCCTCTGGAAGTGGATTGGAGCATCCAAGCTCAGCTTCAGGGTTGTTTTGTTGTTGATTTTTTTTTTTTAATTATTATTAATTATTATTTTAATTTAAATCCGTATTTTTTACACTCGAGCTGTTGAAAGGAACAGGAACAGCTTTTTGCTTCCGAGCTTTCCCAGGGTTTTCCACTCAGGGATTTAGTAAAATGTTGGGAAACTCCGTGCGCTCCTCAGGTCCACCATTTCAGAGCTCCAAGTGGGATTTTAGCCCAAATCTTGGAGCAGTTTTGGGGCTGAAATCCAATCCTGAACCCCCAGAGCAGTTTTGGGGTCAGAAATCCAGAGCTGGAACCCCCAGAGTGGTTTTGGGTTTGGGTCCCAGTGCCTGAACCCCCAGAGCAGTTTTGGGGTCCCAGAGCTGGTCCTGAACCCCCAGAGCAGTTTTAGGGTTTGAAATTCAGTGCCTGAA
>NW_024581114.1:2341161-2343945 GCF_017639235.1 Corvus kubaryi | reverse complement strand
GCAGTTTTGGGGTCTGAGGGACAATCCTGAACCCCCAGAGCAGTTTTGGGGTCTGAAGTGCAGCCTGAAGCCCCAGAACAGCGCCAGGGCTGGTGCTGAATCCCTCCTGCATCCCTGGAATGGGATGGAGCTCGCATTTGTGGGATGTCAGTGCCAAAGCCAAGGGCTGGACACCCCCCACATCCCTGGGCTGGAATTCCTGGCTGATTTTCCCTCTCCCTGCTCCCAGGGTCAGAACTGTTTGTTTTTATTGCACTTTTAATAAATGTCAGATATTCCCAAGGGGGTTTTTTTTCCCATTTCTTTGAAGTAGGTTGGGTTTTGGGATGGGTTTTTTCCCCATGCCACATCCTGGATGTCCCCATGGCCGAATTCTGCTGTCCAGGGATTTGTTTTCCCTCCTTTTCCCCCTTCCCTGGACTCTCCAGGAGTGGGAGGTTGAGCTGAACCTCCAGCCTTTATTTCCAAGGACGTGGAAAGCTGGGAATGTGCAGAGACACAACATCCCTGAGGATGCTGTGATGGAAAACTGGGAATTGTTGGAATTGTGAGAACACCACAGCCCCTTTTCCATGGGAAGATGGATTTGGTGAGGCTGGGATTGTTCCTTCCCTCTCCCCTGGTCTCCTCAGAGGGAGGTGCTGATGAAGATGGAATGATAAATCCCTCCCAGGGATTTGGGCTGATCCCAAATTATTGAGGAAAAATGGAAGTGCCTTCTCCAGCTGAAGCCTCGGTGAGTTCCTTTTCCCACTGAATTTGGTGCTGGGAATGCTCCCTTTCCTTGGGAAGCACAGGGAATGGGTGGGATGATACCCCTCAGGATTCCTGGCAAGCCCAGGGATTTTGGCAGGAGATTTTCCAGTGCCTGGAGCCATTTCTGTCGCTGACACCTGCCCAGTTTTCCACAAAAATTCCACAAAGCACCAACTCAAGCTATTCCTGCCATTCCTTCAGCCCTTTTTTATCCCAGATTAGATTTTTTTTTTTGCTGGAAAAGGAGACTGGAAGCATCAATCAGCTGGGAAAGGTGAAGAGGTTTTGCAGCTTCTCATTTTCCAGGTTAAATTAGGGAAGCACAGAGGGAATTCTCAGTTGGGACAATGGGAGAAAGTGTGAATTTTCAGGATAAAGCTGCAGGCTCACAGTGACCTGGGAATGCAGCTGGAATTGCAAGGGAAAAGGGATAACAGGGAGTCATTCCACACAGGGACACCTTGAATTGTAGAAAACATAATTTAATCCATCCCAGTGTGGTCCTTGCACACAATACTGCATAAAAACATGGAATTGGGAGCCAGCATCACCAGGAATTCTCTGGGAATCACTGGCACATCCCTGGTTCAATAAAAAGGAATGTCAGCCACTGGCCTGGTCCCAATACTGACACTTTGGAAGATGAGGAAGGAAAAGCTGTCCAAAAAAAAAAAACAAACATGGAATTTTTTGGCAGCAGCGAGAAGTTTGGGGGAGGTTTGGTGATGTGGTGACTCCAGGCTCTGCTGGGTTTGTGCCTCTCAGAGCTCAGCCCTGGGTATAAAATCACCTTCCAGCTGGGAATGAGGGATTTTTAAGCATCTTCTTGGGAAAAACGAGTGGAATGGGTGCTGGGTTCTGTGGGAATGCTCGTGGGGATGGGTCCGGGGCTGTCAGCAGGAGGCAGCAGCTCCATCTCCAGCACCACGGGAACCTTCCCAGCCTGTGGAATGCGGGTGTTTCCCTTCTGTTTCTCCAGCTCGGACGTGTCCTCGCCCTCCCCATCCCAGCTCCACACGGGAATAATCATGGAGCTGCTCCAGTTGGCAGAAAATATTCCTTTATTCCCTCGGGAGCTCGAGGAACGGCGCTTCCCACTGCCACGGGGGATCCAGCTCTGTGCCACTCCTGGAAAAAAAAAACCTCTCCGTGCATTTCCCAGCCCCGGTTTCCATGGAGAGGTGGCAGCGGGATGCGGAGGGAACCTTCCAGAGGCACAGGAGTGTGGGGAGAGCGGGATGTGGGGTCTGCCAGCAATCCAAGGAATGCAGCAGCTCTTGTTCGTCATCCCCGCGGTGGGGATGGAGCCGGGCAGATCCAGGAGCTCCTGGTGCTGCTGGAAAGGGATTCTGTCACAGGTCCTGTCAGGGCAGCAGGTGCTGTTCCTCATCCTGGAGCAGATCCAGAGGCTCCTGGCCCTACTGGAAGGGGGGCTGTGTGACAGAAGCTGTCAGAGCAGCAGGTTCTGTTCCTGTTCCTCATTCCTGAGCAGATCCTGGTGCTACTGGAAGAGGGTTGTATCCCAGATCCTTTCAGGAGAGCAGGTCCTGTCCCTATTCCTCATCCCTGAGCAGATCCAGGGGCTCTGGCACTACTGGAAAAGGGTTTTGTCCCAGAAGCTGTCCAGAGCAGCAGGTTCTGTCCTGTGTCCCCACTGAGCTGAGCAGATCCAGGGACTCCTGGTGCTGCTGGAAAGGGGATTTGTCACAGTTCCTGTCCCAGCAGCAGGTCCTGTCCCTGTTCTCACCCCTGAGCACATCCAGGAGCTCTGGCACTACTGGAAGGGGATTTTATCACAGGTCCTGCCCCTGTTCCTCACCCCTGAGCACATCCAGGAGCTCTGGCACTACTGGAAGGGGATTTTATCACAGGTCCTGCCCCTGTTCCTCACCCCTGAGCACATCCAGGAGCTCTGGCACTACTGGAAGGGGATTTTATCACAGGTCCTGCCCCTGTTCCTCACCCCTGAGCACATCCAGGAGCTCTGGCACTACTGGAAGGGGATTTTATCACAGGTCCTGTCCCTGT
>NW_024581114.1:2328462-2341151 GCF_017639235.1 Corvus kubaryi | reverse complement strand
AAGGGGATTTTATCACAGGTCCTGTCCCTGTTCCTCACCCCTGAGCAGATCCAGGAGCTCTGGCACTACTGGAAGGGCGGCTGTGTGACCGAAGCCGCCGCCGTGGTGGCTTTGGGGGGCAGGTACTCGGGCCTGCTCATGGCCACAGTCCTGGTGAAGCAGCGCAGGTTGCCCGTCTTGAGCGCGCACTGCACGGGCCACAGGATGATGCAGAAGAGGATGATGATGAGGGCCGAGAGCAGCACGATGCGCTTCCAGTCGTCGCACAGGTCGCAGCGGGACAACCTCCCCGCCAGCCCCGTGGGAGGAGCCTCCGTGCTCTCGGGTTTGCTCATGGCCACGTCGATGGAGATGCACGACTCGGGGTTCTCGGGGTCGTCGGAGGCGCGCCGGCAGCACAGCTTGGTGCCCTCCATCCACAGCACCTTCTCCTGCTGCAGCTCCGGGGGCAGCGTGGCCAGCAGCTCCTTGCTGGTCTCCAGGGCTGGAGCTCCTTCCTGGGGGATGTTGGTGAGCTGCCTGCAGAAGGGGCAGGGCAGCAGGTCCTCGGGCTGGTTGGGCGGCAGCCCCGTGCTCAGGCGGGCCACGCATTCCAGGCAGAACACGTGGGAGCACTGCAGCAGTTTGGGGGTCTTGAAGGTGTTGTCGTAGGTGTTGAAGCAGATGGAGCATTCCACGGGCGAGGTTGGCTTGGGAGAGGTGGGATTTGGAGAGCTGGGAGAGCCCGTGGGGGATCTGCCCTTCCTTTTGCCATCTGTAGGGGAGGTGACGACGATGGGGCTGATGGGGATGGGGATTTCTCCTGGAGACGCCGGCACGGGGCTGGTGGGAGACTCCGGAGTGCTGGAGTGCCACAGCTGGGAGAAGCAGGACATGATGGAGCCCCCGGAGAGGAACAGAGCCCTGGGAGACTCTGGAAGAGAAGGAAAGCACAGGATTTCTTTTAAACCAGGTGGAAACACCGGCTCTGGGCTCAACCCCTTAAAGGAACAAAGAGCACTTTGTGACTTCCACTGCATCCTGAGCCTGGAGCAGAGCTGGGAAGGACACAGGGAACCTCTGGGAAGCTTGGAAGGTGAAGTCAAACCTGCAGAGAGCCAAGGAACCCGCAGAGATCCCCCACCAAGCCCTTCCCACCAGAGCACCGCTGGAATGGCAGAGATGGGAGCGACATTCCCACCACATTCCTCCCTCTGGGGCAGAAAAAACACAAGGTGGACCTACCCCGGGTGGTGCTCCCCGGCACCTGAGCAGGGAGGAGAGCAGAAGATTCCATGAGGGAATCTCTAAGTCTGGGAGGCCCTCAGGGATTATGGAGCATGAGGCAGGCCTAAGAGACAGATAACACCGTTCAGTGGGGAGATAACGGGGGGAAAGGCTCTTTGGGGAGCTTTGTGCCGTGATCCCGGCTCCTGGGAGCTGCCCAGGGCCATCCAAGGATGCTGGAATCCCGGGAGAAGCCCAGGAGAGGGGGAAACACCATTTTTGCCTGCCAAAGATGTGGAATCCTCAGCCTGAAGCTGCAGCTCTGCGCTGTCCCCGTGCCACAGCAAGGAGGAAATGGCCTTGGTGGCAGAGCCGGGGGAATTCTCCGCTGGTTCCTGGTGTGTTTTCCCAAGGGAAAGGCGGCTCTTCCCTGTGCCCAGCCCTGCAGCGGAGCCAGCGCCGTGTGCTGGGTGTGCAGGAGCCCCCAATCCCAGAAAATCGGGTTACGAACAACTCCTGTCCCTTCTTCCCCCTCAGGATCACCCGGAATGTGGGTTGTTTTAGACAACACCTACAGCTCCAGCTGCATCAAGACCCAACTTTTCAGCTCCTTTACCCGAAAGCAGGAGGAAATTCCTGGTGACAGCCCCGGTGCTGGATGCCCGGGGAACATTTTTTTGGGATGTGTCACGGAACGAGCCCGGCTTGATCCTCCCTGCCGGGAGATTTGCCCGTGACAAGGCAGCGATGCTCAGGTGGCTGCTGTAATTACAGCCCTGTGCTCAGAGCCAGCATTTAAAGCTTAATTTCGGCGGTCAGAAACACCAAATATCCCCCACATTCCACAGGGAAAAAAAATCCCCATTATTGAAGGATGAAGAGTTCAGCCCCCTCCCCTCAGAGCCAGAGCTGTGCCACCCTTCAGAACTTCCTTTTTTGTGCTTCTCTTCGTTTAAATATGGATTTTTTGGGGGGGAGGGGGTGCAGCTTCTCCTGGAGTTAAATTTTGTGCATTTTGCAGCGAGTTTTAATGGGTTTTGATGTTTTTTTCCTTTTTTCCTGCCTGTGTGTGCTGTAGCACAGCCTGGCAGATGCTGATGAATTACAAATCCGAGCCCAAGCTGGCACAAAGATGAGGAAAACCTGTGGGGTTTTTTTTCTTTTTTTCTTCTCTTTTCTTGACTAAATCTTCCCTTTTGCAGAACTCCACCCCCTAAGCCCAGTTTTTTTGCAGTTCCTGAGGGTGTTTTAGGAATTCTGAGCAGCAAACCAGTGGCACAAGGGAAGCTGAGAAAGGGAGAAGCCTTGGCTTGCTCAAGCTCTCGTTTCACAATCTGAATTATGAAATTAAAGCTGCTCTCACGAGGTTTTTACTGGTCTGGGCTATGTCAGCTCCACCACAGCAAAATCCTGAGAGCAAACTCAAAGTTTACTCCAAAATTTGCTTTTAAATAAAGATCCAAACTTTCCCCCACGTTCCCCATATTTGCTAAATGCGATCGTGACCTTACAGAAGCTTCTTAGTTTTAATAGATTGAGATTCTACTTATTTTTATGATTTTATTCTATTTATTCTATTTTATACCTTTTGTTTGATACTTTGATTTTTGGGATTCTGTGGGCCCTGGATCAGTTGGAACACAGGGATTTGGATCAAACGCGGGAGATAGAAAGAGGAGGAGACTTTTAATTCCAGCTCTGCCCTGTGGGACACGTCAACCTTCCCCTTCTGTGTCTTTTTAAAAGAATTATTTGAGGTTCAGGGGGTTTTTGTTTGATTTTCTGATCGTTTTTTTGATTCAGAGCCTGCAGCTCTTTGTCTCCTTTTCCCAGCTCTTTACCCGGGCTTTTCCAGAAGCTTCGGGAACAGCGGGAAATAACAAAACCATTCTGGAGAGAGAGACACAAACGAAGTAATTCAATACTTTTTATAAGTTCTAGAAACATTTTTCCACCATAAAACCAGGCAGAGAGAGGTCACATTTATGAATATCAGGACAGCGGCCACCACTTTTCTTGTCCCAATGATCCCCATTCCAACGATCCCTGTTCCAACGATCCCTAAATGGGATTTTAACTCGCAGCAAGGAACCCCCAGCGAGGGAAGAGGAGGTGGAGAGCAGAGGAAAGGCTGTAAATACCTGTTGAGGTGCTGTTAGAGGGACAAAAGCATCTTCTGATCTCTTGATTCCCACCTCCTCCCCAGAGGACACTCAGGCTCGGAGCCTTTGGAGTCAATAATCTTGGAATTCCAGCTCGGCGTTGTTCCCAGGTCTTTCCAAGGCAAGGAAACCTCGAGGAGCTCCCCGTGCTCGAGTGGCTGGTGCTGCTGCAGCTCAGGTGTCTTTTATACCTTCCTGTCCAGAGGTGACTTTTCCTGCTCCACCTGCCCTTCCCCATCCCACTGAATCATTCCCGGCGCGCTCCCGCTCGGGCCGGTTCCTGTGACAAACAGCCCGCCTGGAATGCTCCTGATAAGGGACACCTGCCTGCCCCAGCCACGGGGAAAACAGGGCACAAACAGGGGCTGAGCCCTCTTTTCCAGGCTGGGAGATTCTATTTTTGAGGGGTTTTAAAATTTTCCATGGTTTTGTTGGTAGTGGAGAGGTCGTGGTTGTGTTTTCCTGGGAGAGCAAATCTCCTGAAGGAAAAGTTCCCTAAAAGTGGCGTTTATTCTTCTCTTGTTTCTCCAAGAAACCGAGATGATTAAGGGATAATAATAATTAACAGATTAATAGATTTTAACAGATAAGCTTCTTGTGATTGGCTGAGGGAAAAAAATGGTTGGGATAGGAAAATCAGGATAATTTAAAAGCCTGGAAAGTGCTTATAAATTAATTAAAACACTCTATAAAATCTGCTTGGAGCTGCTCTACAATGGCCCAGATGAATCCTGTTTGGATTGGCCTGGAAAGGGAATTTCATCCTTTGGAGATTAACATAGAAAATATTATTATATTATCCCACCTGGAATATTATCCCATCCTTTTGTGGGTCAAAGGACACCCAGAAAAAAAAGAAGCAGCAAATTTACATTTGTGGGCAGATAAGGAAACAAAAGAGGGGTGGAGGGAGCGGAAAACGTCCCAAATTTGTCCTTATTTGTTGTAAATGTTCCAAATTTGTCCTTATTTGTCGCAAACTCTCCTTTTTGTTCAGTTCCTCAAGGAAAGAAACATCTGTGGATTTTTCCAGGCTTTCCATAAAGTCCCTTCTTAAAATTTGGTTGAGGAGCATCATTCCTGCCACGTATGGGAGTGTGGAAATCTTCTGGGACAGGGAATTGTCTAAATCCCACTGATTTTATAGGGGCAGTCAGGCAGGACTGGCTTTGGATTCAACGTTCCCATACTCCTCAAGAAGCTAAAAATAATGAAATACAAATTTTATGCAAAATAAATAAAACATAAATCTACTCCAGCAAGCTGGAGCTTTAAGGAATGAGAGAAGCGGGTTGGAATTACCAGATCTTTAGGATTAAAAAATTTTTAGGATTCAAATGAAGGTTGTGGGATCCACAGGGACAGGGAGCTGCTTTAGAGCATCATTTCCTGCTGGATTCCCAGGGAAAAGAAACACCCAGGGCAGGGGAAAATGGAACTTTCCCAGATCTGCATCCCACTGGGAATAACAATCCCTGGAGCTCAGGGTCCTCCCCATCTATTTATGAGGGAGCAAACACTTCTTCCCAGGGCTGAGGCAGCAGGATGTTGGATGAGGGATGGAAATGGGAATTTTCAGAGTCCTGCTCCCTGAGTCACCTGCAGCAGCACTTTGGTCACCCAGGCTCGGGATTTAATGACATTTCAGTGACATTTCGGTGACATTTCGGGGCCCTTTCATTCCTTTGGGGCACTGAGGATGGAAATATTTAACTAAAAATTGTAATTTTCAAACTTGGGTCCAGCTGAGGCCATTTTCCCCTGGTGGAACAACAATAATTTAATTTTTGAACAAGACCCAGGCACATTTTAACCCCTTCTCCACTGAGTTTCGGTGTTCCCGAGGCTGTTTTCCCACTGGGAATGGTGACTCCAAGCCTGGGGCAAACTGGGCACCCCACACTCCTCCCTTCCTCCCTCCCCAGGATCCATGAGATCTCGGGATGACGAGCAGGGCTTGGCTCCCAAAGTGAGTGGGAGGTTTGGGTTTATTTTTACCCTCCCTTGGAGGAATGGGATGAGCCTGGTAGGAGCTGCAGCCAGGATTGGGTGGATCCCGAAGGATTGGGAGCCGCAACTGTGGGAGATTTCCTTGGATTTGGGTTATTTGGGTGCTTCCCAAAGCCATTCCCTGCTGCAGGTGTGGGAAAATCCTTGTCCTAAATGGATTTTTTGCCAATCCTGCAGGAATGAGCCTGGAACACTGAGGTGAGGTGGAGGAGAAAGCTGGGATAAGCAATGTGACCTTGAGCCAAACAAGGAATTTTCATGACTCCTGTGGCTCGTTTCCTGCATAAATTGATAAAGAAAATGAAGAAAGGGAATGAAAAGTCTTGGTTCTCCATCCTAATCCTTGCTGGATTCATTTAGATGGAAACTGTGAGGATGGGGTTGCTCCCAGGGGCTCCAGCCAGGGATTTCCTGCAGGATCCCATTTGATGGGAATCACTTTGGTTCAAACATTGACATTTTCCATCATTAAACCCTCCCCACCATCAGTGACCATTCCCACCTCAAGCAGGAGTGTGGGTGCAGGAATGAGATCTTCTCAAAGCCGTGGATCCTTTCCAACGGGGGGATTAGGAGAGCTGGGGATGAAAAAGAAGATTTTTAACAGCTGCTTGAGGGCAGGACCATTAAAAACTTCAAGCCAGCGTTTCTGAGCGTGGAGAGAAGCAGAGGAATAAAACCAGAGGTTGAAGCTGTTTTCTTGGCTCGGCTTTCCCTCTTTTCGTTCCCTGCGCACTGAGCTCAGCTTATCTCTGGAGATAAGCTCAAGCCACCAGGTAAAGATGGGTGGAAAGAAAAGGCAAAACACACCAAGGAGCAGAAATTCCTCTGATCCCTCTCTCCCTCATCCAAACCCAGCTCATTCCTCTTTTTCCTGAGCCATTAGCATGTCTGGGGGTGCTGCCTGTTCCATCGGGTTTTGGGCGTTGTTTTACAGCGCGGATTTGCTCCTAAGGCTGTGCCTAAAGCCTGGAAGGGATTTTGTGCAGGGAGAAACCCCAGGGAGCAGTTCCTAAGGAAGGGCAGCGGTGTCAGGAACCAAAATGTTCTGGACTCAGACGGATCAGGACAAAATTCCAACATCTTTAGAGTGATTCCTGCCTATCCAAGGCTGTAGGCTCATGGATTTTTTCCCCTGATTTTCAAGGAAAAAAATCCAGCTGTGCTGGTTTTAATAGGGCTAGAACCAGCCTATCCCAACCGCGGTGCAGCAGGGAGAGAATTCCCTGCAGGGTTAAATGCTGGCAGCAGGAGAATATTGAGATTTTCTTCTCCACCAGCTCCCACATCCGTGCTCCCCAGCTCCTGAAATCCAGGGAGAACACACATAAACCTCTGTGGGGTTTGAGCCAGGTTTGAGCCGGGTCCGGCTCAGCGGCTGAGCTCTCTCCACCTCCCTCTTATCAGCTTCTAATCAGCTGCAGGAGAAGTGGGAGCCGGCACCGGCTGGGTTTTCCTGATAAACAATTCCCTGGCCTCCAGCGAGCGCTGCTTTTTGCCCCTGCAGCGTTCCCGGGAGTCAGAGGCCCTGATGCTCCGGGCAGTTCCTGCTGCAGGCTGTAAACAGCTCCAGCAGGGGATGTTTCCCAGCCTTTTTCTCCTCCCGGCTCCACGTGCAGCCAGCTCCCGGCCAGGTGCTGGCTGTGCAGTCCTTGTTCCCCGGGCTAGACTGGGCTGTTTAAATTCCAGTCGGAATTCCAAAGCCTGTGTTAGGTCCTGGCAGGAAAGAGCCGTGGTGAGTCACCAGATAAACCAGGAGCTGGCCGTGGGATGGTTTTAATCCCATTACATTTTATTTTACCCTGCTCTAACTGCTCCTGTCAGACGATCTCGAGACACTTCAGAGAGTGCCTGGAGCCTTTCAGTAATTGTTTATCAGGGCTGTTATCTCCTTGTACAGCTCGGGATCTTTCCCAGCCCAGGAACAGCTGGGAAATGCCGCTGGGACTTCCCAGAGCACAGGGATGAGGATTTAAACAGGGATGGAGTGGGAAACACCATCAGGGTTGGGATAAGTCATTGAAGAGGGACCTTAAAGATCATCTCCGTCCAACACCTTCCACCATCCCAGGCTGCTCCAACCTGGCCTTGGACACTTCCAGGGACGGGGGAAATCCATTCCAGGGCCTCCCCAGCCTCCCAGGGAAGGATTTCTTCCTGATATCCCATCTGAACACCCTCTTTTCACTCCAAAGCCGTTCCCTTGTCCTGCCACTCCAATTCCTGATGAAAATCCCTCTCCGCCTTCCTTGTAGGCCCCTGCAGACCCTGGAATTCCACTGAGCGAGCCTGGCAGAAATTCAGAGGAAAACTGCTCCTGTTAAACACCAATTGGTGCCCCTCAGGTGCCCTCTGAGTGGTGCCAGGCCGAGCCAAACTCTGCCTGTGGATTTAATCTCAGCCCCTGGATCCACCTGGCACCCAGGGCTGTCCCAGGTTTCCTGCAGTGCCCAGGAAAGCAGCAGGATGAGATAATCACTGCAATTTTCCTGGCACTGCAGCCCTCATGTGACCATTACTCCTCAGCAGCTCCAGGCCCTGTGATTCAGCAGCTCAAATAGCCGGAATTACATCCATTCCCTGGACATAAGCTCAGCTCCTTTTCTATTTTTTTTTTTTTTTTAAATTTTTTCCCCATTATTCCTGAAGGAGAAGTGCCCTGGACTAATGGGCAAGCTGTGGTTTGGAAACCACCGGTGATCCCTGATCCCAGGACCAGGGGATTGGTGGCTTTCCAAATGTTTGTGCTGCTTCCAGAGCAGCTTGGAAGGAAAGCTGGGATACCAACGAGTGGCTCCAGGGGAGGGTAAATCCCACCAGGATTGTCTGTGGAAGCAGGGAGTGGATTTAGTTTAGGGAATGTTGAATGATCCCAGAGCTCCAGCTCTTTAGAGGCTGGAAGTGCAGCTGGAGTTGGGATGGAAAGGGCACAGGAAATAAAGGAATTCTCCTCCTAAAACAAAGGGAAGGCTCTTCGCAGGGATCAAGAATAGAGCCATTGTTTCCAGGTGGAGAACAGGGATCCAGAGGCAACTGGAGTCATGGAAAGCTGCTGGTGAGGGAGGAGATCATGGAATCACAGAAATCACGCTGGAAAAGGCCACTGAGGGAATCAAATCCATCACTCCCCCAGCACTAAGCCACGTTCCCAAGTGCCACATTAAATCCCCCCGGGAACGGTGACCCCACCACATCCCTGTTCCAACCCCGACCACTGCTGTGGTGAAGAAATTTTTCCAAATATCCAACCTAAAGCACCTCTGGTGCAACTTGAGGCACTTGGCAGAAAGAAACCTGATCCCACCTGGCTCCGAGCTCCCTTCAGGGAATTGTGGAGATTGTCTCCCTGGAGCCCCCTTTTCCCAGTTAAACCCCTCCAGCAGCGAGGGAAGGAGGTGCTCCCAGCTCTCCCAACACTTTAATTGCCCTGGTGATTGTCCCACGCTGGTGTTCCGGTGGAATCACTCGGAATTACTCGGAATTACTCACTTCCCTCCCGTGTGGTGACGGGATGGCTTTGGGAAATGGGCCCGTGATGTCAGAGCTGAGCAGGGAATGGCTCCGGGCCCTCCCGCTTCTCCTCTCCCTGCTTTTTCCTTACGTAACACAAATCCTCTTGCCCTCTGCTGGCAGAATTCCTCCTCTCCAGGTTGGGATCCACGGGAATCTTCACAAAATATTCTTCACCCCACACTGGGGGTTGTTTGCACTGCCCAGAGCATATCCAGGTAGGAAGGGGGGGGTTGGGATCCCAATGCATCCCACCAGGAGCATTTTCTGGTGCACCAGACCCGAATTCCAGCGAATTCCAGCATGTGGATCCCCCCAAAAAAAAGGAATTTGAGCTGTGAGAATTGAAAGCAAATTGCTCCCAGCTTTAATGGAGAGATCCAGGATCTGCATCCGAGCTGGGCTCAAGTTCTCCACCACTCTGGGAATGCAAAAGTGAGGTTTTTTTAGGAGGAGGAATGGCTTTTCTGGAGATTTGAGCTGTGAGAATTGAAAGCAAATTGCCCCCAGCTTTAATGGAGGGATCCAGGACCCAGATCCGAGCTGGCCATTCTGTTCTCGACTTTGCTAAAATCCACAAAAAATCTGCCAGGCTCCCTGTTCTCCCTGCAGCTCCCTGCGTGCCTTTGGAATTACGCCGGGAATTTCCTGGCTGTGAGGAAGAGCTTCACAAAGCACCGACGGAACACAGCCCGAGCCCCCAGGGCCGACTGAATAAAGGGCAGAAAACTCAGCCCTGGAAGTGGGAGAGCCACCAAATTCCCCCATTTTGGGGCCGGCCAGGAAATCCTGTTGCGCAAATCTCTTTCCTTGTTGCTTCCCGTGCTGGAATTTTTATTATTATTTTTTTTTTTTTCAGGAACAATCCATCCCTTCGAGCTGGGAAGGGCTGCAGGGACTGAGGCGAGCAGGGCAGGGCAGGGATTGGGATTGGGATTGGGATTGGGATTATCCCTCCGTGCTGAGGCCACACCTCGAGGGCTGTGTCCAGTTGTGGGACCACTGAGGGGGCTGGGAAGGGAATGGGAATGGGGAAGGGCTGGAGAATTCCTGAGGGAGCTGGGAAAGGGGCTCAGCGTGGAGAAAAGAAGGATCGGGGGGGATTTTCTGGCTCTCCACAACTCCCTGACAGGAGGGGACAGCCACAGATGGGACAGGGACAAGGATGAGGAGAAACTCCTCACGCTGCACCAGAGGGGGTTTAAATTAGATATTAAGGAAATTTTTTTTTGCTGAAAAGGTGCTCAGGGATGGGAAGGGGCTGCCCAGGGCAGTGCTGGAATCTCCATCCCTGGAAATGTTGCGAAAAGTGTGGCACAGGGGTGACCACATCCACACTTTTCGGAGGGAATGGTGGGACTCGATGATCTGTGGGCCGGGGGAGGCTCAGGCTGGACACCAGCAGGAATTTCCCCATGGAAAGGGTGGCAAGGCCTTGGAATGGGCTGGATGTGGGTCCCCATCCCTGGAGGTGGCCAAGGAACACCTGGAGGTGGCACTCAGAGCTCTGGGCTGGGGACACGGTGGGGATCGAGCACAGCTTGGCCTCCATGAGCTGGGAATCCTTTCCCAACCTCAGGGATTCTGCAGGAATGGTGGGTTTTACATGGATTTTTCAAATACAACAAATTTTCTGACGGCTCAGGAATATTCTCATGCTCCTGCCCTCCTCTGCTGCTCCTCCTGCCCAGATTCCTCTTGGATTTTCCATCCCCAGTCCATGGGGGACACCTGTGCCCTGCCCTGCTCCAAAATCCTCTCCCTGCCGTGGGTTTTTGTGCTGATCCAGGCAAATGAAAACTCCTGGATGCAATTTCCTTTTTAATAAAGCTGAAATGGAAGTCAATCCATTACTGGGAAGCTCTTTTTCCATGGGAGAGTAATTAAAGCCATCTATTACTGGCAGCATTAAAACTTCCACGTGTGTTTATAGGGTTTATATTTAATTTTGGAGCCTCAGGAGTGATTCCTCACCTCCTTTCCTCCCTCATTCCTTTTTTTTTTTTAAGTACAGAGAATATTTGCAAAGCCGTGGAAATGGAGCAAGATTGAAACCTCATTAGCTGTAATTCGTATAATTATCATATTTGATGAATTTACCTTCAGCTGAACATCCAGGAATTAGGGGTTCATTAAAAATTATGAATATTTATGGGGTTTTTCACCTCCTAACTTTACAAATATTTGCATTTGAAGACAGTTTGGCTTTATAACAAAGAACAAGCAGACAAAACCAATCCATATTTTGTGTAGATTTTGCAATTTCCAATACTAAAAAAGTTTAGGGAAGACATCAAAAACCTCCAGGAATCTTTTCCATGTTTACGGAGGAATAATTTAAGTGGAAAAGCGGATTTTCCTCGTGTTCAAACCAGCAAAATAAAGGCGAGGAGCAGCCCCAAATTTGTCAAAATGAGGCCTTTGAGGTTTTGAAATTTGCACCCCACAACCCTTTTGTCAGCAAAACCCCTGAGGAAATCAGGAGCTGGCTTGGAAATGCCAAATTTGAATGGCTTTGTGCTCCAGAGAATGAGGAAAGCTCTGGGATTGTGGAAGGTGCTGCTCCTCATCCCCATGCAAAATAACAAGGAGTTAAAAGGGGAAATAAACCACATAAAAAGGAGATTTTTAATTCTTGCAGAATTATCTCGCAGGGCTGTGGTTTGCAGCTCCCTGAGATTCCTGACAAAGGATTTCCACAGTGTTTGCCTGAGGAAAATAAAGATATTTTCTCCCCTGCAGGAATTCTCCGTAAAGGACTTTTTATTTTTTCCTCCTCCATCAGAGGAAAAAAATAAAAATAAAAATAAAAAAAGGTTCAAAGCGCTGCTCAGAGGAAGTTTTGAAGCTTCACTCAGCCCCTACACCACGAGTAGTGGAATTACTCAAAGGCTGGGTGCTCTCACAGCACTTTGCTTCTCCCAACTGTCAACAAAAACCACAAACCCCGCGAGCGTGGCAACAATTTTACAGTAAAAAGAACATTTTTTCCGTGTTCTGAGCAGCAAAAAAGGTTTCCCATCCATATTCTGGCGCTCCGAGCTTGAAGTTTTGGGGTTTTTGGGGTTTTTTAAGCAGCAGCAATTCGTGTCTCGGTGCGAGTTTTGTATAAATTTGGGATTTCTTGAGGTGCTTTTTGTCCTCGTGTGGTTTTTGCTGCAGCTCTGAGGATAAAAAGTTGAATTTCAGCTGGTTTAGCTTTAAAAAAAAAACCCTCACAAAGTATGAAAAAGGGAAAAGCACTGCTAAGTTTGTGCTGTGAAATGAAGAGGAGGGAGGGAACAGCTCAGGACTTGAACTTTGTCACAACTCGGAGCAGCCTGGGCCAGAAAAACAATTTATTGTTGTTTTTTTAATGCCTTTTCTTCCTTATCAAACTACAAGAGCTGTGAATTGTTTATCTCATTCCCTCCTGGAGCCCACTCAGCTCTAAAATCCATCTGTTGTTTTCTTTTTTCTCATCTCCTCGATGCTTTGAGTCTGTGGCTGCTTTTTAGTTCATTTTCTCCTTTGAAACCTTCGGGATTAACCCCAAAAATCAGCTGGGATTTCATTTGTCTTTCTGAAATATCAAGAAAACCCATTTTTAAAGGAATTTTGGCTGCACATGCCAGCTGGTGAGGCAGGTGATGGGCAGTGCATCCTGGTGGGATTGAACTTTTTAGTTTATAACAAAAGTAAAGTGAATTCTTTGGATGGAACTGTTTTGAGTTCCAAGGTGTCCGTGAAAACTGGAGTCTGGAATTGCCTTGTGTCCCTAAAACTTGGAAAAAAACAGGTCTGGGATTGCTTTCCCTCCCT
>NW_024581114.1:2322200-2328452 GCF_017639235.1 Corvus kubaryi | reverse complement strand
TAAAACTTGGAAAAAAACAGGTCTGGGATTGCTTTCCCTCCCTAAAATAAGCAAAGGGAAGGAGAAATTGGGGTCTGGAATTGCCTTGTGTCCCTAAAAATTGGGAAAAAACCTCAGGTCTGGGATTGCTTTCTCTCCCTAAAAATTAGAAAAGGAAAAGGAATTGGGGTCTGGAATTTCCTCCTCTGGCAAATCTTGCCCTGCAGGTGTTGGGGAGGAAGAAACTTGAGTTTTGTAGTGGAGAAACGTCAATAAATTTGTATGAGAGGCCCTAAATGATTCGTTCAGGATTTAAACCACAAATCCTTGCAGGCATTGGATCCTTTAGGCAAGAAAAATCCCACCAAAAAAAATAGTGGAGCGCTGCTAAAAGGGGTGGGAAAGGATCACAAGAACCTTAAGGAGCTGCGGAGCGAATTTCAAGCGACGCTTTTATGGAATAAAGCCAAGGAGGAGATAAATTTGTTTGCCTGGCTCTGAATTTGACAGCTCATGAGCAGGATAAAAAGGCAAAAAAAAAGGGGCTTAATTCATAAAGAGATAAAGCTGAATTTTATTTTGAGATGAAGCAGCGCTTTTAACTCCAAACCCTCGGTCACAACTCAATTTTCTGGGTGGTTTTGGCACCCAGAACTCACTGGATTCGGAGGCCTTTGAGAATGAAATGCTCAGTGAATGTGCAGAGTAAATGAAACCAATTCTGATCATTCTCTGCACTTTCAGCACTTTCCCCACCCTCTCTCTGTGTTTCTCAGAAGCTGCATTTTGCTTTCATCTCTCTTCAGCAAAGAGGGGATTCATTTAGACCAGAATTATATCCTAAATCCCCGCTTTGGAGGAAAAACTCCCCAGCTGCTGCATCCAAAAGTTATTTCCTGCTGATTTCTTCAGTCCTCCTCTCAGGGTCAAGGTTCTGCTCTGAAACATTGAAATTACTTGGGAAAATTTTAGAAAATCGGAGGTTTCCTGCAGGACCAGATGAGATTTGTGAAGAGCTGCTTTTAGTGTTCCTCTGCACAGTTATAGAAACGTGCAAGGAAACTGTTTCTTGGAAAATAGTTTTATTCTTCATTACATTCAACGAGTTTCTTCCATTAAGTGGCCCAGGAACTATCAAAGAATTTAAATATGACAAAATCTTTAAAAAAAACCCCAGGCATCTTTACCCAGATGATGTTTGGCATTGTTTATATCTTTAATTTTGGTTTTTTTACAAAAAACTTGGGACAAATTTTAATTCTCCTCTTCAAAAGGAGGCAACTTTTTTGCACAAAGGTGAAGATTCGAGGTCAGAAGTACAGTTTTTATGCTGCCTCCCGCTTCAAATCTTAGTTTTGCTGAGAGATCCTACTCTTCCTGCAGGAAAATTCCCGCAGTGGTTTCCTTCATGGAATTATGGAATGGTTTGGGTGGGAAGGGATTTTAAATCCCATCCAGTCCCACCCCTTGCCATGGGCAGGGACACCTCCTACTATTCCAGGTTGCTCCAAACCCCGTCCAAGCTGGCCTGGGGGACTCCCAGGAATGGGGCAGCCACATCTGGGCCAGCTGTTCCCAATTTTCCCCGAATTTCCAGGCGCTCCCGAAGGATTTTTGGGCGCAAAGGCCTCGACCCCGCCGCCGCCGCCTCCCTCCCGCCGCGTCAGCGTTGCCAGGCAACGCGTAAAATGGCGGCGCCCGCGCGGGGTACGCCGGGAGTTGTAGTGCGGAACCTCGCCGCCCCCGCGCCCGGCCTGCGGTGCGGGACTCGTTTTCCCAGCAGGCGCCGCGGCGCCGCGCGAAAAGGCTGAGAGCGCGTATTTACCTGCGGGGAGCGTGGCGCAGGTGGGGCGCGCCGCGGGGGCTACTGGGATTTGTAGTTCGGGGCGGAGCAACCTCTCGCCGAAGCGGCGCGGCGGGCGGTGGCCGCCGGACTACAACTCCCAGGGTGCCGCGGGGCGCAGCGGGCAGGGCGCCGGCGGAGGGCGGGGGGTACGAACGGGAACCTCGGCGGTGCCGGGGGGATGCTCAGGGGAGCCCTCAGGTGAGGAGGAGGGGACTGGAGTGGGAACGGGAACGGGAACGGGCGGCGACTCTCGGGACGGGCGGCGAGCGCTGGGTGGGGCCCCATTGTTCGCGGAGAGCCGGGGTGGGCAGTGGCGGCTGATGGATCCACCGAGTTCTCCAGGGAGAAGTCCCCGATCCTGGCGCCAGGGGGGTCGGAAGGGGTTTGGCTTTAGGATAAAAAAAATCGCCCCTCGTTCCTTCTCCTTGCCCAGCGCTTTTGGGGCCAGCTGGTTCCTGGTGCGTTCGGAAAGGAGTCCTCTCCTTCTCATGCCCCCACTGAAACTTTGGGTGCTTTATTTCCTAATAAATTAACTCGGTCTAATACAGTTTTTTTACCAATCTCAGATTTTTGGAGTTGTAGGTATTTGGCGTTATTGTTTTGGTGTATTTTTCTTGGCTAAACTTCCCCCAAACACATACCCCAGTAATACGGATTTTTTGGTGCACCGCTTAGGGGTGAAACCCCCCCCAAAATTTGCCATAAAAACACTGGGATTGTTCAGCCTGGAGAAAGAAAGTTTTGGGGTGACCTCACTGAGGCCTTCCAGTGCCTGGAGGAGCTGCAAGGAGAGCTGGAAAGGGAGTATTTCCAAGGGATGGAGTGACAGGACAAAGGGGAATGAATTCAAAGTGAAAGAGAGTGGGTTTAGGTAGGATGTTGGGAAGAAATTCCTCCCTGTGAGGGTGCTGAGGCCCTGGCACTGGTTATTCCATGGATGCCCTATCCCTGGCAATGTCCAAGGCCAGCTTGGTCGGGGCTTGCAGCCACCCGGGTCAGTGAAAGGTGTCCCTGCCCATGGCACTGAATGACCTTTAAACCCTTTGCAACCCAAACCATTCCCTTATCCCATTCCCACAGCCTTTTTCCCTGGAGAACATTCCCTCCTCCTCCCGATTTCTCAGGCTGCACCGAGTGCTGGAAGAGCAGAACGTGTCCCAGCAGCAAATACTAATTAATGTTTGCTCAGGGCAGGTGTGGAGCAGCTTTTGCAGCAAAGCCTGGCTTAAGGTGGCTCTCATTGTCTGCAGCACTGAGGTTTTAATTGCTGGCTGCTGTTGCAAAATCCCAGCGCTGGAAGGGCAGGATCGGAGCTCTGCTCAAAGCTGGAAAAACGAGTCCTCCTCGAGCTGGGATTGATAAAAGATTGTTTTGTTCCAACCTTTATCTGTCTCTGGCACAGCAGGTTCATTGTGAAACAGCTGCAGAGGGGAATGAGCAGCAAACCACAACCCTCAGGTGTGTGCTGGGAGCTGGGCAAGGTGCAGAGGGCTCCTGGGAGCCTGGAGGAGCTGGTGAGTGAGAGTTTCAGCTTTGGAAACCCCTTGGATTCTTCAGCTTTTACACCCCCTCTGGTTCTGCTCTCAGCTTTGTCACCTCAGAGTTAAGAAGGCTTCGGGTGCGATGCGGTTTCAAGCCCAGGGAATTATGAAACCACCTGGAATTCAGGCAGAGTTTCTCTTCACTTCCATCCTTTCCCAGCTGCTGAAGTAATTCCCAAGCTCCAGCAACACTTTAGGCAAGAAAGATGCTGATATTGCAGCAGAAAGAATGGAAAGTGTAAAGATCAATGAAAGCATTTTGCTTCCAGGAGTGGGAGGAAAAAAACCTCGGTGTCGCTGAGTTGGTTGTGTTGCTTTTGAGATGCAACAAGAGGCAGAATTCCCTGAGTGAGCCTCGATGTGGTTTAATTTCAGTGTTTTGTGGCACTGGGGATCCGAGCTGACAGAGATTCGGGATTTGTTTCAAACGTGACACTCAGGGTGTGAAATCCTTGCTTGAATTCCGGCGTCTGCCTTCCCCAAACGGTGCTGGCAGGAAAACACCGAGGCAGAAATATTTTCTAATTTGGGCAGCAGCTTTTGCCTGGCGTTCTGTCTCTTTTTATTTTTATTTTTTTTTTGCCATTATCCACAGGGAAAACGCTGCCAAACGTGGGACATATTTTAAGGGGGGGAAATGGTTTTGCTGTGGGTGTTTGATCCTGATGGGATTTGTGTAGCACAGAATCGTGGGATGGGATGGGTTGGAGGGAATTGAAACTCATCCAGATCCGCTTTCTGCCATCCCAGGGTGCTCCAAGCTGGCCTGGGACACTCCCAGGGATGGGGGCAGCCCCAGCTTCTCTGGGAATTCCATCCCAACCCCTCACAGGGAAGAAATCCTTCCCAGTTTCCCATCCAAACCCCACCTCACACCTCATTTCAAAGCTAAACCTTCCCCTCCTCTCTTTAGCGTTGGTGGCTCCTGAATCTCTTGAAGGTTTTAGGGCTTTTTTTCCCTCTTTCAATTTCAAATTATGAGGTAAAACCTCATCCAGGATGGCAGCAGAATGTTGTGTTTGACCAGAAGACACTAAAAGGAGTAGTTCCTTCTGTGGTTTTGAGGAGTGAGACCCATTAAAAGCTGAATTCCCTGCTGGAATTTGCTGTCCTGGAAGTTCCATGCTGGATTTATTCCCTGTTAGAGTTCACAAGCTCTTCCCAGCCTTCCTGAGGTGTGATTTGAGGAATATTTGATATCTTTTTCCACATTATTGCATTTTAAAAATACAGATACTTGAATCTGTCTGATTTTTTTTATGGGCATGACCCTAAAAAATCCAATCTTTAGTGTCCCATCCCTGGCTTGAATTTCTGCCTCATCCACAGAGATTTAATTTGTATAGTATGTAAATAAGCTGCTAATTATTACTGCCTGATAGAGAATCCACCAGGCTGTGAAGAAATAATTGTGGGGCTTGGAGTAAAATGTAAATTAAGTAAAAAATAACCAATATTTTCTGTGTTCAGAAGCTTTACAGCAGCTTTTTGAGCTCAGCTTTGCTTTAGAACTGGGTCAATAAAACCCCCAACAGCTCCAGATCAATAAAATGTTTAAATATTGTCTCTGTCTAATGGAAATAAAAATTATTGGCTGCTGCTTTGATCCAGTAGCTGGGACAGCTGCAGGGCCAAAAATCATCAATGCAGCTCTTGATTGTGTCCTGATTTATTTTAGGGATGGAAATCCAACCAATGTTGAGCTGATTGAGCTGTTTGTCTTCACCAGGAGGAGGATCTGGCATTTAAAAGTGATTTTTTCCCACAAATATTATTATGGCTTGTTCCTCAGCGTTATTTTTCTAGGTAAGAGCAATCTATTGTTTAAACAATAATTTAATTTTAATATCTTTTCTAATAAATACTCCTTCCTCATCTGTGTTTTCTTGCTCTTCCCAGCTATTTTAATAATCAGGTATTGACAAAAATCTCTTCAGAGCCTCCAAATCAATGAGAAGTTTATTAAAAATATTTATAAAACATTTTTACCCACTCCCAATTGTTTTCCCCCAGAGGAACTCTTTCATTTTTCATCTCATTCCTGAAGATAAATGATGGAAAACGGATGGAGAACAAAGCAAACTCTGTGTGTGGTTAAAATGCACCCATCCCTGAGCACATCCTGCTTAAATTGAGATCATAATTAACATTATTGGGCTTCAGTTGGGAGGGATGGTGGCAGTGCCAGCTTTCCCTGTTCTGCCCCGATTCCCACTGGAAAAAATCAGTTGGAATTGTGAGTTTGGAGTAGGATTTTCAGGAGCTTGGAGCTTTCAGGGAGAGCAGGAGATCATCCTAATTTCCCCCCACCGAGCTGAATAATCTGATTTTGAAGATGGGGGCGGGGTGGAAATGATTTAATTAAAAAAAAAAAATCAGGAAATTAATTATAGGAGCTGCTCCATGATTTTTTTTTTTCCTTCAGAAAAACGACTTGCCAAGGGCTCAGGACACTTCTTTGGCAGGATTCTAAAAACTCCTCCGGTGGATTTTTATAGGAACCAATTTTTGGGGTGTGAAACGAGGCACTAAAGGAGTTCTCCAGTTAAAGGCTTTTTTCAGGTACTTCCCCCTTAGAAAAAAGGATTTTTTCAGTCCCCATGTTTTATTTATGATATAAAAAATACATTTTTTTTCCTAAATGCTGGTTTTTGGAGGAGTCAATCCAAGCCTGGAATGCCTTGCAGCATTATTTCCTGGAGGACAGGCAGGTTTATTTTGTTGACACAGGGAGTGGCTCAGCAGCTGCAGATCAAGTGGGAGGTGGTGCCTTTTCCTTGGCTTTTTCCCTTTTCCCCCTTATTTTCCCCCCCCTTATTTTCCCCCCCTTTTATTAATAAATAATTTGAATTTCTTCCTGATTTTTATCCAGACCCATGTTTTTTC
>NW_024581114.1:2310934-2317200 GCF_017639235.1 Corvus kubaryi | reverse complement strand
CCCTTCCCTTTTCATTTTCTTCCAATTTCATGTAAAAACCACAGAACTGTGCGGAATTCTCTGTCAATTTAAAGGAAGAAAAACCAGGATTTGTAACAGACAGGCCAGGAATTTCCATTCCAAATGGAAAAGTTCCCTTAAAAACCAGCCAAATCCATTCAATCTCCATCCCAAGGGGTGAATTAATTGCAGAATTCCCTTTTCCACGTGCTCCCCATCCATGCCAGCCCCTCGTGGTGACTCCTCTCCTACAATCCCGTTGATTTTCCAGCTGCTGGGATTGTCCCTGCATGGCCCAGTTTGGAGCTCTCCTCGTTCCTTAGCAACCACAGAGGCAGCAGGGAAAATCCTGGATGTCTCCAGCTGGGATCCTGAACCAAGGTAAGCCCTTCCCTCAGTGCTTAATTCCACTCAGATCCAAGGAATGGTTCATTCCCGAGAAAAAGGATGCGTTGGCAAAACTTCCTTAACAAAGGGAAGCAGAATTTAGGTGCCATTAATCAATAATTTGAATTTCTTCCTGATTTTTATCCAGACCCGTGTTTTTCCTGGGAATGGAGGTGCCCTGTGGAAGCAGAATTCTTGTGTTATTAATCAATAATTTGAATTTCTTCCTGATTTTTATCCAGACCCGTGTTTTTCCTGGGAATGGAGGTGCCCTTTGTGCTTCTCCTAACGAGGCTCGTGGCAGAAGTTGCCGGCAAATCCACGGAAAACTCGGTGGGTGCTCCATGATTTCTCCAATCCAGGTTATTTTCCTCTCCTCCTGCACTTCCTAAAAGCCTTCAGAATTCAGGAATTCCTGCTCCAAACTCAGCATTCCCTGAAACTTTCCCGTTTTCCTCTGATTCCTTCTGAAAGCAGGGAATTCTCCCTGCCTGTGTGGGGTAACAGGGATGCAAAACCATGTGGGAAAAGCACCTCAAGAATCCAAAAAGAATCCAAAAAGAATCCTTTTTTTAAAGATATTGATCGATTTAACCTCAAACCAACCCCAAAATTTCACTTTTTAATGCCTGAGCTGCTCTAAAACTTCAAGGGACCAAAAAAAAAATCAGAAATACAAAGTACAAAATTCTGGTTTTAAAAGAATCCCCCCACTAAAACCTCAAAAAACCCCTGATTTTAATTTTTTATCTCTAAATATTTTTTGCTTTTTCCTGGTTTTTTGCTGTAATCCAGTAAAATTTACTAATTGCTTCCTGCTAATTTCAGTTTGAACAGCCCCAGCTGCTGCTCCTGATATCTTTGATTTCTCCCCCTCACATTTGGTGGTGTTGTTGATAAACTGAATAAAATTTGCTGGTTTTTCTCAGTTCTATTTCAATTTTCCTATGGCTGAATCCAGATCAGGTCTCATTAGATTCATCCAAAATTACTCTCTTTTTATTTTAAGCCTGATTTAAGGATTTTTTAAGGGGATTTACCCAGAAAATTTTCAATTTTGGAAGTTCTGGTTGATTTTCCATGGAGAATTTGTAAATAATTTGGGCTTTTATAACAAATGTTCTATATTTATTTCTATTTCTAAAAGAAAAATAAAATGCATTTATAAAACAAAAAATAAAAATTAAAACAGCAAAAAAGAAAAAAATCCAGGCGGTTTGAAGTGAATTATTCCTCAATTTCTGTGGAGATTTTTTTCTTTGTTGGAGCATTTTCCTCGATGGAAAAGTGGGAATTGCACTGGGAATTCCTCTCCGTAGGTCTCAGAGCCGGAATGTTGTGTGGATGTGTTGGATTCCAACAGCTCCTGCCCCGTCACCCACCAGTGCAGCCCAGGTATGGAATTATTTGGAATAAAACCATGGAATTTTGGGATGATTTGGGTTGGAAAAGACCTTCAAGCTCATTTACAGACCAAGCCCTGCCCAGCCTGGCTCTGGACACTTCCAGGGATAAAAAATTCCCAGATTTTCTGGACTTTAGCACCAAAATCCAGCAGCTGGGGAGTGAAAATAAATAAATTAATTAATCTTATTTCCTTGGAATTCCTTCTCCTTTTGGCCTCATGGAAAGTTTTTTTTTTCCTGGGATAAACATTGGGAATAAAACCTCTTTTGTGTGGGAGAAGAGGAAGCAGGAGCTCTTTGTAACCCTCCCAAAAAAAGGGAATTTCTGCTGCGTTTTCCCTCTGAAAGCTGGGAATGAGCAGAAAATTGGGAATTCTTGCTGTGAATTGTTGGTTTTATCCCTTTTTCCGTGGTTTTTTTGGGGGCAGGATGCTACAGGAGGTGGAATGAGGATGGGAGCAGCAGCTGCATTAAATGCAGGAATGAAACCCTGCCCAGCCCCTCTGGGCACAACCTCAGCGAGTGCAGAAATGGTGAGTTTGGAATTCATTTAAATTCATTTAAATGCCATTAATTTCAACTGATTGGAATCCAGTTAATCTGAATTCATTTCAGTCATTTGTATTCATTCATTGACATCGATTCCTGCAGCAAAAACTCCTCAAAAATACCTCCAAAAATGGAGATTTTTATCCCACGTCGTTTAAAAAACTTTCCCAAAGTCCCCGTGGGACTTGGAGCTGCAAAAACTGTGGAAATTTGGGAATTTGGTGGGCAGGAAGTGCAGTGGGATCGTTTGCAGGAAGAGCCAAATGTCCAAATTGGGGATGGAAATGGATTTTAGTGGGAATTCCATCCTTTTCTTTACAGCTGGGAGCAGAGGGCTGAATTCCCAAATGAACGTGAGCACTGTCACTCCTTTCATGCAGAACTTTGGTGAGTAAATGGAATTTTGGGCAGGTTGAGGGATTATTCCCTCTGCTCCAGGGATTTGGGGTTGGTGGAAAAAAGGATTGGGAGTTTAAAAGAAGGGATTTGATGAGTTAAAAAAGTGATTTAATGAGTTAAAAAGTGATTTAATTTGTTAAAATGAGTTGAAAAAGTGATTTAATTTGTTAAAATGAGTTTAAAAAGTGATTTGATGAGTTTAAAGTGATTTAATGAGTTGAAAAAGTGATTTAATTTGTTAAAATGAGTTTAAAAAGTGATTCAATTTCTTAAAATTTTTAAAAAGTGAATTAATGAGGAGCCCCTGGGAGCTGCTGCTCCCTCTCCCATTTTTATCCTGCCCATAAACTCAGTTTTAGGCACATGGGATTATCCAACACCACCTGAAAATGAGGGATTTGCTCTGTATTTTTATTTAGCCCTTTTATTAGGAGGGGTTTTGGGTGAAAATCAGACTTTTCTCTCTCTTTTTTATGATTCTTTTCTCTCAGGGGGCCCAGAAGTCGCAGCTTCCCTCATTTTGGGGACATTTTTCATCAGTTTATTCCTGATCCTCTCCGTGGCTTCTTTCTTCTACCTCAAACGAGCCAACAAACTCCCAAATATTTTCTACAGAAGAAACAAAGGTAAAAAACCCCTTTAATTATCCAGTCCTTAATGAACTTTGCTGCGTTAATTGATTGAAAGTTGAATTTTGTGTTGAAATCCCCTCACGGTTGGGTTTGAGCTCCATGGAGCTGCTGGATTTTCCTGATTATCCCGAGAAAATGTAAAGCAGGGCTGGATTTTGTGGGGATTTTTGATTTTGTTGGTCTTTATCTCTGCTATTCCTGCATGGAATAAAAACCATGGAATAAAAACCATGGAATAAAAACCATGGAATAAAAACCATGGAATAAAACCATGGAATAAAAACCATGGAATAAAATAATGGATAAACTCATGGAATCATGGAATGCTTTGGGCTGGAAGGTGTCAGGGACACCTTCCATGATCCCACATTTCTCCAAGCTGGCCTTGAGCACTTCCAGGGATGGGCAATCCACAAATTCTTCTGGAAATCCATGCACTGACCTTCCTGGCAAAGCAATTCCAGAAAAAGTAGGGAAAAACACCGGGAATTTTGCTCCCCCACGGGGCACCAAGCCTTGAAACAGCAATTCCTGGGATTTCTGTGTGTCCACATTTGCAATTCCTGGGAGTTGCTGAACAAAACACATGGAAGGGGACGTCTCCCACATTTTTCCCTGTGTTTTCCATGGGTTTGGGGTTGATTTGGGATTGATTTTAATTCCCATGGCAACCTCCAGCCCGGACTTTGCTGTGTTAGAGCTCTTTCTGTTGAAATAAAGCTGATTTTTGGTTCAGTTCCTTCATGTTTTACTGCCACACCTGGAAAAACTCCCCAAAAAATCCAAATTAAGGGGTGGATGGAGCAGAAAAAGTCCCAGGTTTTGGCTAAAAATGCTGGATCTGTTCATAGGAATTTCAGGGATCCTCCCATTCCCAGTTTCTGTGGGACCGTTTTGTATCCAAGGCCCCAAAAGTGGCTCTTTGAGGCCTGAATTCCCCATTTTGTGGAGAAAATTCCCATTTTGAGCTCATAAATCCCCATTTTGTGGGGAAAACTCCCATTTTGAGCTCATAAATTCCCATTTTGTGGAGAAAATTCCCATTTTGAGCTCATAAATCCCCATTTTGTGGAGAAAACTCCCATTTTGAGCTCATAAATCCCCATTTTGTGGAGAAAATTCCCCTTTTGAGCTCATAAATCCCCATTTTGTGGAGAAAATTCCCATTTTGAGCTCATAAATCCTCATTTTGTGCTGATAAATTCTCCAATCTTGGGAGTCCTACACCCAATACATTCTATAAATGGGATTTTTGAATATTTTGGTTGGATTTTAGGACAAAACTCCTTTTTTAACAATCAAATGATTCCATTCATGGATGTATTTTTGTAAAATTAGCCATTCCAGCCTTCTAAATTAATAAAAATAATCTAAATTAATCCCTTTTTTTCTCTTTTAGCATCTGTTCTCCAGCCCAGTGAAACGGTGAGTGAATTCTTTTTTTATGGGAACAAGATAAAACATTAAAATTTCAACTTGGTTAAACAATAATTTCGATTTTAATTAACTAAATTGCAACTTTATTAAGCAACTCCTTAATTGATAAATGAGACTGAAATAAATATCAAAGATATTTTGGGGTTCCTTGTATCCAAACTGGGACAAAAACTGAAAAATAATGGATTGCTTTGAGTTGTTTTTCCAAGAACTCTCTACAGAGTGAAAATTGTTGGAATCCTCAAAAAAATTCCTGGATTTTTTAAGGAAAAACCGTTAAAAAGTTCTTTTTTTCCCCATTATCCTTCTCCTGTTCCACAGGCATCCATGATCTCTCCTCCAGCTTCTTCAGGTGAGGAATTTTTCCCTGAAATGTGCTGTTTCCACCTGTTGCCTAAAAAACAAGGAAAACTCCACGTGGAAATGCTAAAAATAAACAGAAAATCCAAATAATTCTTGGGATAAAGCTGTGGAATGTGCGGAGGGGACGGAAATCCAATGGAATCTGGTGAAGGTTTGGTTTTGTGGGTTTCATTTTGGGCTTTGCGGTTGAGCGTTCTGGGTTTGAGTTCGCTTTTGGGGTTGTTTGTGGCTTCGGTCCCTCAGGAATTGCTGGATGGGGTTAGGAATTCTCAACCAAGGAATCCCGGGATCCTTGAGGTTGGAAAAGATCTCCAGGATCCACATCCAACGATTCCCCATTTCCACCTTGCCCCAAGTGCCACACCCTTGACCCACCCCATGCTTGTGGGCGCTCCAAACCTCCCTGGGCAGCAACTGCCACATTCCACCTCCTTTTCCCTGCTGGAATTCCGGCTGGAATCCCATTTTCCAGCAGTTTTGATGCCGCTTTTGTGCCTTGCAGTGCGGAAGCCGCGCTACGTCCGCCGCGAGCGCTCCCTGGGCCCCTCCGGCCTGGCCCCGGCCGACAGCAGGGTCAGCAACGTCTGAGCCCTTCCCGGGAGTGTCCCAGCCCTTTTCCTGACTCCATGGAAAACTCTGGAAGCTGCTGATCCCACAGGAAGCTGAAGGGTTTGTGCCAAATCATCCCAAGCGAGAAGGTGGCACCAGCTCGGTGACATTTGGGGACTTTGCAGGGCCCTGTCCCTGCTCCGGGGGTTCCTCCCTCTCCTCCAGAGGCTGTGGGGAGAATCCTTGAGGAATTTGGGGGACTTTCCCTGTTGGGGGAGAATCCTTGAGGAATCTGTGAGGAGAATCCTTGAGGAATTTGGGGGACTTGCCCTGTTTGGGGAGAATCCTTAAGGAACCTTGGTGCATTTTCCCTGCTGTGAGGAGAATCCTTAAGGAATTTGGGGGACTTTCTCTGCTGTGAGGAGGATCCTTAAGGAATCTGTGAGGAGAATCCTTAAGGAATTCGGGGGACTTGCCCTGTTTGGGGAGAATCCTTAAGGAATTTGGGGGACTTGCCCTGCTGTGAGGAGAATCCTTAAGGAAT
>NW_024581114.1:2308483-2310924 GCF_017639235.1 Corvus kubaryi | reverse complement strand
TTGCCCTGCTGTGAGGAGAATCCTTAAGGAATCTTGGTGCATTTTCCGTGCTGTGAGGAGAATCCTTATGGTATTTGGGGGACTTACCCTGCTGTGAGGAGAATCCTTAAGGAATCTGTGAGGAGAATCCTTGAGGAATTCGGGGGATTTTCCCTGCTGTGAGGAGAATCCTTCAGGAATCTGTGAGGAGAATCCTTGAGGAATTCGGGGGATTTTTCCCTGCTATGAGGAAAATCCTTAAGGAATCTTGGTGCTGTCCCTGTGGTGTGACCCCAAAACTGGAGGTGACAGCGCTGCAGGCCTCAAAATCCTGGGATTGGGGTGTGGATCCACTCCGGGATGGGGAATTGGCAAAGGGATGCTCTCGTTAAGTGCCACTGTAGGACAGTGTGACAGTGATTAATTATGACAGTGATTAATTATGACAGTGATTAATTATGACAGTGATTAATGATGACTAATTAATTACAACAATAATTAGGATGCAGAATCCTTTGGAAGCAAAGCCTGGAGCCTCCTCAGAGCCCGGATCCCCTGGGATCCTTGTCCCGCTCTCCAGAGCTGTCCTTGGTGCTCAATCCAGGCCCCATCCCAGATCTGGGAATCTTTGGGGGAGTTTTTCCAGCTCAGTCCTTGGATAAAGAGTCCTGCAAGGATTGGCCCTGCTGGCTTCATTCCCCGTGGAAGGAAAAGCAGAATTCCTGGGTTTAGAGCAGTCGGGGATGTTTGGGATGAGCTGGAGGGATCAGGATGACTCCTGCCACTGCAATCATGGGATTTTTTTATGGTCAATCCCTGGAATTTGCAGGGCAGGACTGAGCTCCTCAGGCATTCCCTAATTCCAAACACCAGCCTCAACCTCCCCCAGCCTGGATCTTGTTCCTGCCTGAGCAATTTCTCTCTCTGGAAGTTAAAAATAGCTGGAAAATGACTTTTTTTTTTTCTCCTGGCCACGTCTCCCTCCAGCAGGCAGGGGTGGCTCTGGGATCCATCCTAAATCCATGGAAATGTCACTGCCACCACCTGGAATTCCAGCTCTGCAGCCTGAGCATTCCCACCTCCCTGTGCTGCTCCCAAAATAAATCCTTTGGAAGCTCTCCCTCAGCAGCCCCTGGCAGGGACAGGAATGGGAACAGTTGGTTCTCCTGGGTTTTTTTGGGAAAATGAGGACAAAGCTGTCCTGGAGCTGACTCCCACATGGAGAGTCCACATTCCCTTTTCCCTGGGGTTAAAACCTTCCAAGAGGAAAAGTTGGGATAGGAAGAGATCAATTTATCCTATGGAATAATCCTATTTTCTGGCAATTTTGGGGCAGTTGGATTTGCTTTTATCTCCTTATTTTTGTGGCATCCACAGGGAGAAACCCCAAATCATGGAGGCTCCTGTGCCAAAAAAACCCTTGGAATTTAAGATTTTGCCTCTCTATTATGATAAATAAAATTATTTTCCTTCTGACCGGGCAATTCCAGTTGAAACCCTTCCCATATGGAATTACTTGGAGGGTTTGGGAAAATCCAACCTGGATTTTGTTTCAGTCTCTTTTTGTGCTGCTGAGATTTTCTTTTTTTCCCCCCCAAGTAGAAATCATGGAGGTTTTATCCCAAAATCAGGAATTCCTGAGGATTTTCCTAATTCCTGAGGGGGGGAAAAAGGAGTAACTATGCAAATAATGCCAAGAAAGTGCAGCTCTGGAGCAGGGAATTTCTGTGTGTCCATGGATTCTTGTCCTGCTTAATTCCTAAAATTTAATTTATTGAAGGATTTTTCTGTGTCTTCTCCTCGAGTGGGATTTGATTTAATTGTTGTCTAAAAATCGAATTTTGTGTGGAATTAAAATCGAGTTTTTCTCAGTGATAATGCCCAGAAAACTTCAGAATCCCAAGATTTTTACCCAGAAAACTTCAGAATCCCGAGGTTTTTACTCATTTTTTGTGTGTGGTTCAGCTTTGTCAGCGCTGGGAACTCCTGGTTGGGTTTTGTGGGGTTGGGGTTGGGTTTTGGGGGTTTAAATTCAGGTTTTGTGGTTGAATTTTGGGGCTTTGGTTTTGGCTTTGAGGATTGAGTTTTGTGGGTTTAGGTTTGGTTTTGTGGTTGGGTTTTGGGGGTTTGGGTTTGTGGTTGGGTTTGGGGGGTTTAGGTTTGGGTTTGTGGTTGGGTTTTGGGGGTTTAGGTTTGGTTTTGTGGTTGGGTTTTGGGGGTTTAGGTTTGGGTTTGGGGGTTGACTTTTGTGGGTTTAGTTTTGGGGGTTGAACGTTGTGGGTTTGGGGTTAAGATTTGGGTTTTGTGGGTTTAATTTTGGGTTTTGTGGTTGAGTTTTGTGCGTTTGGTTTTGGTTTGGGGGATTGAGTTTTGGGTTTGGGGTTAAGATTTGGGTTTTGTGGTTAAAGTTGGGGGTTGTGGTTGAGTTTTGGGGGTTTAGTTTTGGGTTTGGGGTTAAGGTT
>NW_024581114.1:2296191-2308473 GCF_017639235.1 Corvus kubaryi | reverse complement strand
TTGTGGTTGAGTTTTGGGGGTTTAGTTTTGGGTTTGGGGTTAAGGTTGGTTTTGTGGTTTAGGGTTTATGGTGCAGTTTTGGGGGTTTAGTTTTGGGTTTGGGGTTAAGATTTGGGTTTTGTGGTTAAAGTTGGGTTTTGTGGTTGAGTTTTGTGCGTTTGGTTTTGGGTTTGGGGATTGAGTTTTGGGTTTGGGGTTAAGATTTGGGTTTTATGGTGGAGTTTTGGGGGTTTAGGTTTGGGTTTGTGGGTTTCTCCTTTCTTTGCACTGGCAAATTCCCTATAAAATGGGATGGTTTGGGTTCCATCTCCCTCGAAAATACCACTGAAGCGCTTTAAAGCTCGGCTTTAACACCCCTGATGTTCAATGTATTTGTATCTTTTTCAATGGTGCCAAAATAAAGAGATTTCAGCTTTTTTTTTTTCGGTTTTGAGCTCTTTTTTTGTTTGGTTTTTGGTGTCTCTGGAGGTCGTTCTGTGTTTCCTTTTTAAGCCTGGGATGAAGGGAACAGAATTAACACCCAAGGAGCCCAGATTTCAGCTCATCTGGGGCCTCACTGCCCCCAAAACGGAGGGAGAAGAAATAAAAATCCCTTTTTCTGCTGCTTCCTGCCCGGTTTAAAGCGGGGTCACGAGGCTGGGCTGGGTTTTTACACCTTAAAATTGGATTTATTTGGTCAAAGCCAAATCTTTGCACGTGTCAGCAGGAAAATTCCACGTGGAAATGGTGAAAATAAGCAGCGAATGCTGTGGATGAGGCTGTGGGAACCCAGCAGTAAAAAATGCCTGCAGGAAATGAGAATTTGCAGGGGTTTATTTAAGGTTCCTTTAAAGAAGAGCAGGAAAACTCTAAGATAGGATTTTAGCAGGGATTGGGATAATGGGAATTATTGATTATTGATGAAGGGGATGGGCTGGGGTTGAGCACTGATTCCTTTTTCCATCCAATTCTTTTTTGTTTCCTTTTCTTTCCTTCCCTGAGGATTTGGGATTCTTGGGTTTCTTCCATTTCTTCAGCTGCCCAAACAACCCAACCTATTTGGCCAATAATAATCATCATCATCATCATCATTATAATAACAAATTATTATTGATAATAATGAAAATAACGATAAAATAAAAAATAATAAAATAATTATAATAAAATTAAATAATAACAAACATTTTTAAATAAATAAAAATAATAATAGTACTAAATTAAGAAATTTTAATTTAATTTAAAATAATAAAAATAGTCAAATATTAATAAAATTATATAGAAATAAATTAATTAAAACTATATTATTATAAATTAAAACTAATAAATGTTATTAATAAAAATAATGAAATCGTAATTAAAATAATAAAATGGTAACAAAAAAGAAAGGAATAAAAGTTACTATAAATAATTATACTATCAATAAATAATAATAATTAAAATGATAATAAAACTATTATAAATAATAAATAAAATATCATTGAAGTTTAATAAAGTAATGAGAATAAAAAATGAAAAGAATCACAATTAATAAAACTAGGATGATAATGATAATTTTAATAATAATAATTTCTCCATTATAACAGGAGCAGACCCAAAAGAAATGGGGCTGCCGAGCCCCCACAGTTAAACTTTTCCCTCATAAATCCCCAAAAGGGGCTGATTTATGGGAAAAATCCTGCCTGGAAGTGCTGCTGAGGAGGGGCTTAAGGAAAAGGGAAACCTGGAAAAAATATTTGCAATATCTCTATATATTTCAAGAGACTTCTTTCAATATATTTCTATTTATTCTATTTAAAATCTCTTTCTGGAATAGAACCATGCAATGCTTTGGGTTCATCCCAGGTTCTTCCAAGCCTTCCCTATTTATAAATCCACATAAACACACCCAAAATGAAGCGAATTTTAGCTGCTCCAACTCCTTTTGGCAGAGCTTAAAACAGCCCCAGAAACGTTTTTTGGAGCCAGAGATAATTTAGGACTGAGTTTAAGTGCGGAGAAGCGTCTCATTTGCATATGCAAATCAACCCATTGCATAACGAGCTGCTGGGTTCTGATGTGAGGGGAGTTCAGCACCTCGCCCGGCTGAGGAGATTTTGATAAAATCTCTTATCAGCACCAGGGAAAAGTGATTCCCAGCGGGATCTGCTGCCAAATCCCATCCAATCCAAACCATTCTTGAGGAATTGCATGAGTTTGGCAGAGAATTCCCAACCCAGGCCTCCAAATCCGGGATATTTGGCGATTGGGTTGCTGTTCCACGATGGTTTTGGTGCTGATCCTTTCCCCTGGGATTGTTTTCAGGGATAAGGGTGGGATTTGAATTCCCACCGCCCCTTCGGGTGTGAAAACAGAGCTGGAAAAAAATCCCCGAACAATTCTAGAAGTGGCTCCCAGTCCTCCTTCCCTGGTGTGGGGCGGCTCGTGGCTTTGGAAAATAGGAACAAACCTGGATCCCAGTTCAGGAATCTTCGTGGGATCTGCAAACTGATCTCTGGCTCTTGTTCCCTTCCCAAAAAACCTGCTCCAAACTTTTCCCGCAGCGATTTCCAGGACACTCGGCGGTGGATGGGTGACATCTGGTGGCACCTGGGATCCTCTGGAATTCCACTTTTCCATCCCTGTGCCTCCAACCTGAGGGATTTTTTTACCCCAATTTCCCTCTTTGCTCCCTAAAAACCACAATGGGAGCAGCTGGTGGAGTTTTTCCCCTGCAGGAATTGGTAAAAACTGGGAATCCCAATTTTTTTTGTAGGAGCTGGGAGAAATTCCAGAGTTGCTCCTTTGCAATTCCCAGCTGGGAAATCTCGGCACACAAAGTGTTAAACAAGCCCCAAAGTGTTAAAAAGCAGGAAATCCAGATGGAATTTTCATCTCAAGAACGAATCCAGCAGAAATATTGGACATTTTAATGGGAATAATTGGGAATAATTGGGAATAACGGCAGGGATTGCTTTACTTTAAATTCCAGGTGATTTCCTCCTTCTCCAGCACAATTTCAGGAATGAATTTTATTTCTGATGAGGACAGGCTGGAAAAGAGAATCCCATTATCCGCCACGAGGAGAGGAGAGGGATGAAGTGGGAAAAAATTCCTTAATATTCCATTTTATTTTCGTTTGTCAAAAACCTCCTGGCAAATAAAACCGGAGAACAAGGCGGGAAATGATGTTGGAAAATTCAAATTCCAAGCCTCTGCTGCCCTCAGGGAGAGCTGAGCTGGCTCTCCAGGGAAATTTCCTTTAGGAGACTCCATGAATTTAGGAGAATTCCATGAATCACCCCCATTCCTGAAGGAAGTCCCAGCCTAAAAGGAACCAGCGGAATAACCTTGGGAAAGCTGCTGTGGGAGCGGAAAAATCCCTGAATTCCGACTGCTGGGCAGGTGAACTCCAGTGACCTTCCAGGAGCTGCAATTCCAGAGGGTCTGGAATTGGGAGGGCTTTAATTAAGAGCGAACAGCTGCAATTAGCACGAGCGCCTTCATTAAGGTGTTTACACCGAGCTCTGAGCTGGCAAAGCCTCCCTGGCTGTTAAAGCCGGGCTTTAATTCCCTTTTTCCCTCCCAATTCCCCACCGGGAGCTGATTTAGGGATCCAGGATCGGGACTGGGGCACTGATTCCCTTTCCCAATGACGTCATTTCAAGCAGCGAAGTTGCTTTTTAGCTGATTTCTTTTCATTTCAGTGATTTCCTTTAATTCCATGCATTTCTTTTGATTTCATGGCTGGGGATGTTTGTTAATCCCAGACTCTTCCTTCCATGCATAAAATCCTCTTTAATTCCCTTTATTCTGGCTGGAGCTGCTTGATTTTCCCTAAAATCCAGGGATTTTTGGCAGCAGGATCGTTTTCCCCCCTCTGCTGGATTCTGCACTTCCAACCCAAATCCAGAGGAGCGGGGTCTGTCCATGGAAATCCCCGGAGCTGGGAAATCCCTGGAGCTGCGGCCACTTGGGGGGAGTAGAAGGCAAGGAGTGCCCTGCTCACGGATTTCCTGGGAAAAGAGGGATGGGAATGGGGGGAATTCGCTGGTTTGGGAGTTATTTCAGTCGGTTGCGTTGTCTTGGTCGAGTTTGCGAGGGTGAGGAAATTTGGTGGTTGGTAGGAAATAGAAAACTGGTGAGAATAAAATAAAATAAATCAGAATAGAAGAAAGTAAAATAAAATCAATTAAAATAAAGTAGAATAAACTAAAAGAAAAAGAAAAGAAAATAGAATACCATAAAGCAGAATAAAAATAAAAACGAAAGAAAATAATCTCAGTAAGGGAAATGACGTTTTCTCCCTCTAAAAGGCCGGGATTTCTCCAAAGAGGGCTTGAATTTGGAATTTTGAAATTGGCTTTTGAATTTTGGGCTTGCAGCACTAATTAGTGGTGGGATAAGAATCCCAGAATCCCACCTGGGTGGCAAAATCCCTTCTCCCGGGTGTCCCAGTGGCTCCCAGTACAACCAGTTCTCCATCCCTCATTGGGCAATTGGGTCCCGCTGAAGGCAGCGGGAGAAAAAAACCTAAAAATTGGTTAAATTTTTGAAATTCGGTGCCGTTCCCGCTTTCCCGAGAATTCCCATTAATTAAAGACATCGAGGAGGGGTGGGGGGAGAATAAAACCTCGGCTTAAAAATCCTCTGTTAAACTTTAAACCCGGCCTGGCCGTGGGCGGGAGGAGCGCGCAGAGCTCTCCATCCCCCCGGCAGCCTCTGGATCATAAAAATCCCTGGATTTTGACCCAGGGAAGTTGCGCTGGGACCGCGCCTTTCCCGCAGCAGGTGAATCCTCCCGGAGCTGCTCATCCCGCTCAATCACCCGGGAAAAGCGAGTTCGTTAATTGCCGCTGCCAGGCCGGGCTTTAATGAGCCGAGCCCAACCTCTCCTATCTTATCTGGGCCCTGATAAGCACAAAACGTTCCCGGGGCGTTGCCAGAAATCAAATAAAAATTATAAAATTTTATGGATGCGGATGAAAAGCCGTGCTTTGGTGGGGGCGGTTTGTTCGGGCAGGACAAACGCAGCCCCGAGGGATTCCTGGCATAGGGAAAAGGAGTTTCCCGAAGTCCTAAAAGCCTTAAAAAAATACCTTTAGTGGATTTAAAAACCGAGGATTGCCCGCTTGTTAAATCGTGCGAGGTTATTGTTCGTTTTGAGGGTTAATTTGAAGTGAAATTATGATTTTTTCCCAATTTTCCTTCCTCAGGACTGGATAAATTTCGCTGGATAAACCAGGGAATTCAGCCTCGTGGGTAATCGGCTCCTTGTGTCCCATTCTGCTGTCACCAGAGGGCATTTAAGGTCACGGAATTCCAGGATTAAGCTGGAAAGGACCTCAAATCTCCTCTCACCCCACTTCTTTCCACCTTCCACCATCCCAGGTGGATTTCCAATCTCTTTTTGGAGTCTTTTGGAGGGATTAATTCCCCTTCCAGAACCACAGAATTTTTGGGGGGGAAAGACCTCCAAGATCCCTGAGAGCAAGCGTTTCACTGCTGCATCAACCACCTGGAAAATTCCACGTTTTTCTCCTCCAGGTTCTGCTTTTCCTGCTTTTTGGGGATATTTAAGCCATGGAATCTGTATCCCACCTTCCTGCATCCCTTACCCACGTGTTTGCTTAAATAAATTGTGCAATAAATGCCCCAATAATGGGACAACACTCTGCATAAACACTGAGTAGTGATAATCTGTATTTTGAGGGAATATTTCCCTTTTTCTCTGGAATATCTCTGTTTATTCCCTATTTCCAGTTCATTTTTGAGGACAAACGCTTCCAACCTGCTGAATTTCACCTTCACTGCAGCAAGATGGGAAGGAAACAGGGAATTTTTGCTGCTTCCTGACCATCTCCAAGGCTTTATCCAGCTGCTTTTCCTGCTCCAACGACCCAGAGGTAGCAATTTCAAAAGTCGCTTTTAATGAAGCTTTAATTGTGCAGGTGCTCAGCAGCTCTGGGAGCGACTCCCCAGCTCCCAGGGTGGAAAAGGGCAGGTGCTGAGAGGAGAAAAAAAGGGATAAACCTGGGTTTAACAAGGACAAACACCATAAAAACACGGGGCAGGGCTGGGGTGTTTGTGGTTGGGCTCAGCTGGCACTGCCAGCTTTGGGGTTTGTGTGGCTGCAGGAAAAAAAAGGGAGTTTTCCTACTGGGATTTGGTGTGGGAATAAACATTTCTCACCAGGAGGGAGCTCAAATGAACTTGAGGGCAAAAATGGGGATGGGGGCAGAGATTTTTCAAGCCTTGAGGCGAATATTTTGTTGTGGTTGAGGGGTTTGCTGAGGGTTCCTCACCCTGGGAGGAGGAAAACATCCCTTGGAAATCCTATGTTTTCATGGAATGAGCCATGGGATTCCTCACAGAACTGAATCCTGAAATATCCTGAGCTGGAAAAGCCCCACAAGGATCACCCAGCCCAATTTTCCACCTCTTTCCTCAGTTTCCCGTTGCCAGATGGGAAAACACTGGGATAATTCACTTTACACCGAGTTATTTCCACCTCAGTTGGTTTAAAAGCTGCTTTTTGAGAGGTCTGGGTGCAGTCTGGGTCTGATCCCGACTTTCCCACTTTGTGTGATTTCCTCAGGGAGCTGAGGAGATTTGGGCCTTTTTTCTTGGCCTGGATTTTTTAATTTCCTTTGTGTTTTCAGGTGATCTCTCCCAGTTTGTGTGGGGAACGTGCCTGAATTTCAACCCCCTAAGAGGTAAAAATAATTAAAATAACAGTAAATTGGTATTTTTAACAATTTCAGTGATCAGAATTGGTAATTAATCTTGTTTTGGCCCTTCCAAAGTGATTTTGGCCTTTTTTCTTGGCTTGGATTTTTTCAAATTTCCTTTGTGTTTTCAGGTTTTACTCTCTCAGTTTCTGTGGGGAACATGCCTGAATTTCAACCCTCTAAGGGGTAAAAATAATCAAAATAACAGTAAATTGGTTTTTTTAACAATTTCAGTGATCAGAATTGGTAATTAATCTTGTTTTAGCCCTTCCAAGGAGATTTGGGGCTTTTTTCTTGGCCTGGATTTTTTCAAATTTCCTTTGTGTTTTCAGGTGGTCTCTTTCAGTTTCTGTGGGGAATGTGCCTGAATTTCAACCCTCTAAAGGGTAAAAATAATCAAAATAATAGTAAATTGGTATTTTTAACCAATTTCAATGATCAGAATTGGTAATTAGTTTTGTCTCAGCCCTCCTGAGGGGATTGGGCTGCATCAGCCACAGGCCAGGAAAATTATTTATATTTTAAAACAAAGGGAGAAAACAAATGGAGATCACATGATTAAAGTTCCTGAAGATCCCCTCTCCCAGCTCTGTTATCTCCTCATTTTTCCAGGAAAATTGTGCTAATCCCTTCCCCTCATCCCCTCCACCCCTGGAAGCCGGGAAAGGCCAGGAAAAAGGGGAATTTCCCCACTTCTCCCTCATCAATTCGGACTACTCTTCCCACAAAATAAATAATAAAACAAACCCAACCAAGCAGAGCCTTGGAGCCCCTGGATTTTCCTCACTGGGAGCTGAAGTTAAAAATTATTCAAAGTAAAAATTCCTGGCCTGTGAAGCGGAGGCTCCGCACTGTACCAGGCAAAGATTTCCACCAGCATTCCCTCGCTCGGCCAAGGCCGAGATAACAGAGCAGGAAGAAATCCACACTTCCCAGATTCCATCGGCAGCCTCCATCTCCCACCTCGTTTTCCCTCTGCTTCCCTCTGCTTCTCCATTTGGGATGGAGATTCGGTGCCTTCTCCTCGGTGGGGTTTTGCTGGAGTTTAAAGGACAAAGAGGACGGGGCACGACAAGTAAGTGTTGGACTTTATCCTCTCCTAAGGAAGGATTTTTTTTCCTGAGGGATTCTTGGATTGGGTTCTGCCTGTCTTGGGGCAGTTTTGTAGGAGCAAAAAGGGTAAAAATTCCTGGATTTTGAGGTGCTCAAGGGTGAATTATAACAGGGAAATTTCTTGAGGCATTGATTAGGGACAAAGGGATTAAAAGAGGTATTTCCCAGTGTTCTGGTGATTCTGGAAAACTCCCAGCCATGGATGCAGTTGGTTAAGAGGCAGGAGGGGAATTACTATTGGAAAACAAAAATAAAAAGAAAAAAAAAAAGTTATACCGCTTATTTCCTAATTTTTTTTAACCCCAGGGATCTGTAGTGGTTGGTGTTGTCTGGGATCACTTCTTGGATGTTTTCCAGGGGATGGGAACTTCCATGGTTGGAATATTCCCGGTTTCAGCCCTCAGCATTTCCCACTCAGAGGGATCCCAGAGCTGGTGTAAAGTGTCAGCAGTGGAAAATCAGGGATTTACACCCTGGTGGGAACCTGGAACAAAGGAGGCCTAATCCCAAATCCCTGCTCTTCCTGAGGAGTGCACAGCCCCAAAAAAAAGTGGGAATCTTCCTTAAAATGTGGCTGGAGAGAAGGAATTTTATTAAAATCTAGGGAATCCTTGGAGTTTTGGGACTGCTTTGAAAGCAGTCTTTGCTGAAAGGGCTGAAAGCTCAGGGATGAAAATAAATAATAATAATTATTGTGAGCTCTGGCAGCGTTGAATATCCCCCAAATCCTTGATTTTCCCTCTCAGCCTGCCCTGAATCCCAGATATTTGTTCTGCCTGTTAGGAAGGGCCAGAAATGCCCCAAACCAAGCGAATTGAAGCATTTTATGGATTCCCTGCAGCCCATGGAGGAGGTTTGGATTCTCCCATCAGCACAGAGACACGAGGCCTGGCTCAAGCCTCTGAGTAGGAAGGGAAATTTTTATTTCTCTGGCTAAAACACATCCCTGGAATAATTCTCAGGTCCCTAGAACCATCAAAAAATCCCTAAAATCATCCAAAGACTCTTAAAATCATCCAAAGGTCCCTAAAATCATCCAAGGGTCCCTTAAATCCTCCAAAGGCTCCTAAAATCATCTAAAAACCCCTAAAATCATCCAAGGATCCCTAAAATCATCCAAAGACTCTTAAAACCATCCGAAGGTCCCTAAAATAATCCAAGGGTCCCTTAAATCATCCAAAGGCTCCTAAAATCATCTAAAAATCCCTAAAACCATCCAAAGGTCCCTAAAATCATCCAAAGATCCTTAAAATCATCCAGAGGTTCCTAAAACCATCCAAAAATCCCTAAAATCCTCCAAAAAAATCCCTAAAATCACCCCCAAATCCCTGAAATCCTCAGTCTGGCCGTAGCTCCAAGCCTGGCCCTTGGCCCCTTGTTATTTATCCAGCACAAACCCCTCTAATCCATCGGGATAAGGAATGCAGCCGGTGGATTTCTTTGGGAATTGCAGGATAAAGCTCCAATCAGGATGAAACAGCCAAGCCAGGGGTTAATGGGCTGCAGGTCAAGGGGGGTTTTATCCCCCAGTCCAACCCAAACCGCCACTGGATCCGGTTCCAAAGCTTCCTGGAGTTCCTGATTGAGCAGGAAAAACCTGTGGATTCCTGGCGTCGGATCCTGGATGAGGACCGGGAGCGCTTGGATGATTCAGGGTTTTGTTTCAATTTAAACTTCGGAGGGAAAGGGGGAAAAAAAAACCGGGTTTTTCTACAAGGGAAAGGTCTGATCTGTTTCCAGCCCGCATTCCTGACGTTCCTTTGGAAATCTGCTCCTATAAAAAAGCCCGCTCCCACCTCCAGCAGATCCGTGGAGCTGCAGAAAAGCTGGAGTTTTGCTGTAGATGTGCCGTAATTTGATTTATTTACATGGCAGCACATGGAAATTGGGATTATTTAATGCTCTGGATGCATCCTGGTTTTCCTTCTGAGGGTAAAGCCAGGGATGTGCACTCATTGTTCCAAAAATTCTCCTTTCCCAGGGGTATTTGGAATACGAAGCACAAAGGGTTTGGGGGCTTTTTGTTGGTTTTTTTTTCCTTTTGTTTGAATTCGATGACTCAAACTTGGGGCAAATCCAAGGCAAATAAAAGGTGCAGGCCTGGGGTTAACTCCTGAATTGCTGGGATTTGGGCATCAGGAAGGAGCCTAAAACTGCTTCCAGTGGTGTGGGATCCAGCCTTTCCCAGTTTTTTTAGGTTGAATCCCTCTCCAGGCTGATGGGAGTTGAAAATTCCTGATTTTCTGCTGCTTTGGTTGTTAAATCCTCCCCTCCTGGCAGGGTTAAACAGCACCTGCTTCCCAAGATTCCCTGGAAATGCTTTTTTTAGGATGGAGCCGGATGTTTGGGGATTTTTTGGGATCAATCCACAGCGTTGTGCCAGATCAGGAGCCACGGAATGGGCGTGGGATGATAATTCCTGATCATTCCTGCACCGGGATAGGGTTTGAAAGGATGGAAGAGAAGATTTGGGAATGGTTTTGGGGTGTGGGGTGATCATTCCTGATCATTCCTGATCATTCCTGCACCAGGAGAGAGTTGGAAAGGATGGAAAAGATTTGGGAATGGTTTTGGGGCATGGGGAAGGGGCAGCTCAACCTTGATCCAGCTTGGAAAATATTTGGAGCAGCCCCCAGGCCCTTGGGAAGGGGGAGATGCAGATTTAAAGGTTGAGATCTCGAAATTAATGATTTTTTTTTAATCCCCCAGCTCCATTTTCATGGAATTTTGCTTCCTCTGCTCCATTTTCCAGCTATCCCAAAGATAATTGGGCAGGAAAAATTCCCAAATCCCTTTTCAGCAACCCTAATTCCATGATTTGAAAGTCAATAATGAGTTTTATCTGTCTTAAAACTCATGGGGGGAAGAGATCAAACTTTTATTTTCACTAAAAGGACACAAATCAGCCACATTTCCTTCCTTTTCCTGGGATTTTTTAACTTGGCTTGGGAAGCAGTGGAAGGAATCAGTGGCTCCACTAATTAACATCGGAAATCAGGGTGAATTTTGCATAATTAAACATTAATTATGGCAGCACGTGGCAAAAAAAACCGGCACCAGAGCAGGGGCAGCTGCCAGGGATGAGCGTTTTGTAAGCAAAAACTGTGGATTTGAATAATTTAGCCCGGAATTCCATCTTCCTGCTGGGATTTGCAGCTGCCCTGATTTCATTTGCAAACGCTGGCAATGAGCACAGCGATATTTATTTGGATATTCAAGTGCTCCCTGGAAAACAATGGGATAAATCCTCGAGGTGTTTAAGGAAAAAAAGGGGGAACAGAATGAAAAACCCTCTGGAATTCTGGGCAGCTCAATCTTGTGCCAGTCGTGGCTTTTTCCTCCTGTTGTGTTTCCCTTCACAATTCCCATAAAAATCCCCCCAAAATCCCACAAACCTTGTTCCTTCTGCACAAAACCTCCCTGAAATTCCCAGTGTTGTTCCTACTGAGCTGTGACCTTTTCCAAGAGCTCCTTCTTCTCCAGAAAAAGCAAAAATAAAAACACTTGGAATTATTAATTAAGATGATTAATTAATAAATCCATGCCTTTAAATCTTTCCCTTTTGGATGCCAGAGTTGGGGAAAAAACCTGGTTTTAAAGGCTGCCCCATCCCCGGGAGTATCCAAGGCCAGGCTGGACAGGGCTCGGAGAAATTTGGGATGGTGGGAGGTGTCCCTGCCCATGGAATGGGATGATGGGATGAGATTTAAGGTCCTTTCTACATAGGAATTGATTCCGTGAATCCATGAACTCGGTCCTGGGGGTCAGAGCAATTTTTGGAAGCTCCTGAACAAACTGGGCTGAGCTCAGCTCAGTGAATCCCAGCCTAACTAAGCTAAGGAGCATTTAAACCCAGCCCTTTGCTGCCGCACTGTTGCGGGGCTTGTTATTTTTATTCCCCGCATTCCCAAACTTTGGGTTTTCCTCCTTTTCTCCCTCTTTGTGCTGCAGCACAGGAACCATTCCAGCATTTTCTGTGGGAAGTTTGGGGTCACCGGGTGGGGAAGCTGCCGATTTTTCCAGGTAAAAACACCTGGAATTGGCTCCCCAGGGAATGGTCACAGTCCCAAAGCTGCCAGGGGTCAGGGAATGTTGGGAAAACGCTCCCAGGGACGGGGAAATTTTTGGGGTGTCAGGACAGGGGGATCCCTGGGGATCCCTTCCCGTTCAGGATGTTCTGGGAATGTGGGGAGGTGCCAGAGCTGGGGAGGGGCTGGTGGCTGTCACAGCGGTGTCACAGAGGGCTCAGAGCTGGGGGACTCTCGGGGACAGGGTGGGATTTTGGGCTGTCCTGGGCAGGGATAAGGCTTGGATCCATGATTCCCTTGGGGATATCCCACTCGGGATATTGCGTGGAAAGGTGGCAGAGCTGGGGGGCTGGGCTCGAGAGCTGCGGGGCTGGGCTCTCTGAGGAGGTGCTGGCCCGTGTCACAGAGGTGTCACAGCAGTGTCAGAGCTGGGGGACTCTGAGGAGGTGCTGGCC
>NW_024581114.1:2292479-2296181 GCF_017639235.1 Corvus kubaryi | reverse complement strand
CTCTGAGGAGGTGCTGGCCCGTGTCACAGCGGTGTCACAGCAGTGTCAGAGCTGTGGCTCTCTCTGAGGAGGTCCTGGCCCGTGTCACAGCGGTGTCACATCAGTGTCACAGCAGTGTCAGAGGTGGGGGACTCTGAGGAGGTGCTGGCCCCTGTCACAGCGGTGCCAGAGCCGCGGGACTCTCTGACTCTCTGAGGAGGTGCTGGCCCGTGTCACATCAGTGTCACATCAATGTCACATCAGTGTCACATCAGTGTCACATCAGTGTCACATCAGTGCCACATCAGCGGCACCGCCCTGGCCCAGCCCCGGCTCCAGCCGTGCCGGGCACACCCCGCCCTGCCCGGGGCAGCCCTGCCCAGCCCCGGGGACGCAGCAGGGGCTGCCCAGATAAGCCGGGGGTTAACGAGGGACAGAGGCACCGGGAGGGGACATCACCGGCCAGGGCAGCCTCGTGCTGGCCCAGTGCCACCCCCGAAATTTATTTATTCATCAATCTGAGGGGAGATTCTCCCAAGCTCCCCCCAAACTCCCCATAAAGGGATTTTTTTTTTGATATTTTTTGAGGCTGTGAGCTCGCTTTCCTTAGTTGTTCTTTTTTTTTTTTTTGCTGGTGAGTCACCAAATTGTCACCTGATACTTCCTCCTCCGCTGGGCTTGGGCTGCAAAGGGCCCAGCCCAGCTCCCAGCCTGAGACTGGGGCTTTTCCATCCCAAATCTCAGAGGATTTGGGGATAAATTGGGATCTCAACCTTTCCCACCTCAAATCTGAGAGGATTCAGGGATAAATTTGGCTCTCAGCCCTCCCCAGTTGGTGCATTTTGGTTCTTTAGGGGTGTTGGAGAGCACTGAAAATGCTTTGCAAGCCCAGAGAATCCTCAAAAATCGAGCTGAAAATGCTCATAAATTGGTCTGAAAATCACCAAATAATGCTGAAAATCCTCAAATAATCAGAATTAAACCATCAGAACCTGATTTTGTCCACCCGAGTGGCAAAATTTCCGCTGTTCCTCCAACTTTTCGGTCTTTTCATCGCTGTTATTTGCATTCCAATTAATTCAATTACAAAGGGGCTCTCAATTTTCACATCCCTGCCTTCAATTGGATCAATAATTCCTGCCAGGAAAGGAGGATTTTCCAGGAGGAGGGAGCAGGGAGGAGGAGCAGCAGCTCTGGAGGAGTTGACCCAAGGTTATCCAGGTACGGCCGTGACTCATCCCAGAGCTTCCCACCTTTTCCCATGAAATTCCCGCTGGGAAGGGTGACTCAGGAGCAGCTGCTGTGCTGGGAATGCTGCTCCAGAGCTTTCTCCAGAGGGGCTCCCGTGGAGGAGGGAGAAGGGAGAAGGGAGAAGGGACAGGTCCCGACTCGTCGGAGTTTGGTGATTTTGAAACAAAGATTGTTTGTCCAAGGATGGAAAATAAACCAGGAAGTGCGGAGTTAAGGACATGGCTTTTTCCTGGTCTGAAAAAGGGGGATCGGGCAGAATTCCTGCATCTCCACAACTCCTGACAGTGTGGGACATCAGCAGGAATTTCCTCATGGAAAAGGTTGTTAAATATTGGGATGTGCAGCCAGGGTGGGTCCGGCTCTGGGACAGGACCCCAAACGCACCAGGAGAGGTTGAAGTTGGACATGAGCAGGAATTCCCTCATGGAAAAGGTTGTTAAATATTGGGATGTCCTCTGGGACAGGACCCCAAACGCACCAGGAGAGGTTGAAGCTGGACATGAGCAGGAATTTCCTCATGGAAAAGGTGCTGCCCACAGCGGGGTTTGGAGCGCCCATCCCTGGAGGTGTTCCCAGGGAACTCCTGGATGTGGCTCTGCATTGGGGATGGGGCACAGCTGGATGATCCTGCAGGGATTTTCCCCCCCTCAGCGATTCCATGGTTCTCTGATTCCATGGATAGCTGTTGGATCAGCCCGAAAATTCCACGGGATCAGTGGAATTGGAATTTCCTCCTCAGCACAGCGTGGACTGGAAATATATTTTGGGTTCTGCTCTCTCTGGATCCCAATTTCCCGAGGGAATCCCCTTTTTTTGGCTTTGTTCCTGGAATTCCAGTGATGGGAGCCAATCCAGGAGAGAAGGGTCATAATTAGGATTTAAAATCCCATAATTAGGATTTAAAATCCCATAATTAGGATTTAAAATCCCTTTTTCTTTTTTTTTTTGGTGCTGGCTGCTGATTTCCTACCAATCCTGCCCCTCCTCTGGAATAAAAATCTCCCTCTTTTTTGAACTCAACACCATTGGGAGGGCAGCTGTCAGGAAAACCCGATTTTATTCCTTTTTTTTTCCTTGAAAAAACCTTTTTTCCTCCTCTTTGTTTTGTTTTGTTTTGTTTTGTTTTCCCTGCTCCTTTCCCTGATGGAAAAAAAAAAAAATCTCAAACCAGAGCTCCAAGCTTTGCCAGCTGCAGTTGGAATTTGCTGCCATGAGGAAATCTTGGGATTTTGCATCAATTCCATATGAAATGAGGTGAAACGTGGCCTCGGCCCCTCTCTTCCCTGCCATCCCACATCCCTGTCCCTCGGGATTTGCATGGATAATTCCTGATATTTGTTTCCAGGCAGGTGGCCCCGATCCACTTTAATCCCACATTCAAATAGGGATGGAAATTCAGGGAAAGGACCTGGACATCACAAACCCGTCAGGAAAATCCCCTGCCTGGATCCCAGCAGATTGATGGGATCCGTGCAATTGGGAAGGATTGATGGGGAAGGAGAATTCATCCTGTAATTTTGGGTTTATGTTAAAGGGAAATTCAGATCAAACTCCCCGGAAAAACTCTGGGAAGTTTTGGCTCCTGCCCCAAAGCGGGGCTGGATATCCTGGAGAATTCCCACCTTAAACCCCCATGGATTGGGGAGGAATTGGGCAAATTTGGGCTGGAATTGAGAGCGTTCTTTGGGATAATCCTGGCTCAAATCTGGTGAATGTCTGCCCATAAATGTGCAGGAAAAGTGGGAGATTCCACAGCCTGGAACGGGATGTGCGATGCAGCGGGGTTGGAACAAAATCACTTTTTAAGGTCCCTTCCAACCCAAATGATTGGATGATTAAAATGATGATTTTATTGTTAAAATGATGATTTTAGGATTAAAACGATGGGTTTAGGAGTCAAAAGATGATTTTAGGAGCAAATTGATTATTTTAGGATCAAAACAATCACATGATTCTAGGATCAAAACCATCCCATGATTTTAGGATTAAAATGATGGATTAATCATTAAAATGATGATTTTAGGATTAAAACCATCCCATTTAAGACTAAAATGATGGGTTTATAATTAAAATAATTCTTTTATGATTTTAGGATTAAATTTATGATTTTAGGATCAAATTGATGATTTTTGGATCAAAACCATCCCATGATTTTAGGATTAAAATCATGGGTTTATGATCAAAAATTATGATTTTATTATTAAAATGATGACTTTAAGATTAAAATGCTGATTTTAGGATCAAAACCATCCCATGATTTTAGGATTAAAATGATGGATTTATGATTAAAATGCTGACTTTATTATCGAAACCTTCCCATGATTTCATGATTAAAATGATGGGTTTAGGATTAAAAATGATCACTTTATTTTTAAAAGGATGATTTCATGATTAAAATGATAGGTTTAGGATTAAAAATGATCACTTTATTATTAAAAGGATGAACTTATGATTAAAATGATAGGTTTAGGA
>NW_024581114.1:2282040-2292469 GCF_017639235.1 Corvus kubaryi | reverse complement strand
TTATTAAAAGGATGATTTTATGATTAAAATGATAGGTTTAGGATTAACAATGACGATTTTATTATTAAAAGGATGATTTTATGATTAAAATGATCAGTTTAGGATTTAAAATGATGATTTTATTATTAAAAGGATGAACTTATGATTAAAATGATAGGTTTAGGATTAAAAATGATCACTTTATTATTAAAAGGATGATTTTATGATTAAAATCCTGACTTTAAGACCAAAACCACCCAGTGATTTGATGATTAAAATGATGATTTGAAGATTAAAATGCTGCGTTTATAATTCAAAATGCTGATTTTATGATTTAAGTGATGATTTGATGACTAAAATGACAATTTGATGATTCCAACGCCGGCTGCCCTTTGCCACTAATCCAAACCCCACGGCTTTTATGGGGTTTTTCAGAGGTTTTTGGGATTTATCCCACATCCTGCACCTGCCCTGCACCTGCTGCCGTGCTTGGTGTAACCCTACCCCAGCTACAAGCCTGGAGTGAAAATGACCCCATTGTTGCCTGGTTTTGGGGGTGTTCCCACTCTGATTCCCACTTGGAAGCATGGATCTGCTGCGGGAGAGCGTTCCAAAGGCGAGGTGTGTCCCATCGGAGTCACCCGACCCTGAACAAACAGCTCCTGACCTGCATTTCTGTTCCTTTTATTGACTCAATATTGAACCTCCCCAGTTGGGCTGCAGGAAGTTGAGGTTTTAACCATTTCCTCCCTCATTCGGGGTTTTCCAGAGGGTTGGGGGTGGATTTGGGATGATTTCGCTGTGGGGTTGTGGGGTTTTTGCCTTCCTGGGTGTGGGATTTGGAGGAGGAAAACCCAAAGCAGTTCCAGCCATGACCTGGATTTCTGTTCCTTTTATTGACTTCATCCAGAACCCTTCCAACAGGGCTGCGGGAGGTTGAGTTTTTAACCATTTCCTCCCTCATTTGGGGTTTTCCAGAGGGTTGGATTTGGGATACTTGGGAATTTCGCTGTGGGCTTGTAGCTCAGTGATGACCTGGATTTTATGTTGCTTTTATTGACTCCAGATTGAACCTCCCCAGCTGGGCTTCAGGAAGTTGAGTTTTTAACCAGTTCCTCCCTAATTTGGGGTTTTCCAGAGGGTTGGATATTTGGGAATTTCACTGTGGAGCCATGGATTTTTTACCCTTTGGAGCAGGAAAACCCAAAGCAGTTCCAACCCGCCGGGGCAGGAAGGGAAGGTGCTCGGTCATGACCTGGATTTGTGTTCTTTTTATTGACTTCATCCAGAACCCTTCCAAAGGGGCTGCAGGAGGTTGAGTTTTTAACCATTTCCTCCCAAATTTGGGGTTGGATTTGGGATGATTTCACTGTGGGGTTGTGGGTTTTTTGCCTTCCTGGGTGTGGGATTTGGAGCAGGAAAACCCAAAGCAGTTCCAACCATGACCTGGATTTATGTTCCTTTTATTGACTTCATCCAGAACCCTTCCAACAGGGCTGCGGGAGGTTGAGTTTTTAACCATTTCCTCCCTAATTTGGGGTTTGGGGTTGGATTTGGGATGATTTCACTGTGGGGTTGTGGATTTTTTGCCTTCCTGGGTGTGGGATTTGGAGGAGGAAAAGCCGAAGCTGTTCCGACACGCAGGGGGAGGAAGGGAGGGTGACTCAGAGCAGGCAGCACCTGGCACAACCTGAGTGCCCAGCTCCTGTTCCTGCTCCTCCTGGCACCGTGCCAGGGGAAGCCGGGCTTGGATTTGCTCTGTCACGCGATGCCAGGAGGGAATCTGCTCCCTTAGAGGAGAAATTCGGGAGAAATCCTTCCCTGGGACACTGAGGAATCCCTGGGATGGAAGTCCCAGATGAGTGGGATTCATGGGCACAGGCGGGCTGGGAGAGCAGGGCAAACTCTCCTGGTGCCGCTGGAATTCCTGCTGGAGAAAAGAGATGTAAATAATTCCTCTTGATCCATGGATTTTCTTGGAGTGTCTCTTTAGTACAGAATTATCCAGGTTGGAAAAGCCCGGGAAGATTTCTGAGTCCAACCGCTCAGAACTGCTGGAAAAGGCAGGAAAATCCTTCTGGAATTCTCAGCTCTTGCCTTTATTCCATCGTGGCTCTCTGGGGCTGCCCTTTGTGGGTTCATGGCCCTGTTCCAGCGCTAATCCAGGGTCTAACTGGGCCAGTCTGTGTCTGGGCCCAGCCTAACTGACCCGATTTACCCCCAGCTCTGCTAAACTCTGGTTTAAAACTGTTGTAAAAGCAGTTTTAAAACTGTTCCAGCAGCTCTGAGCGCAAGGAACCGGCTCTTACCAGCCACCAAATCATCCTAAAATCTAAGCCCGGCCTAAATCAGAGCTGAAAATCTTTGAGAGACAGAACTTCTGCCCAGCTCTGAGGGCTTTGTGTTGGTTTGGGATTAAATTTGGGTTTTGCTGCACTCCAGCTGCTCCAGGAGGAAACAAAGGGCAGGGAAAGGATGGGCTGAAAAACACGGGATGGGCTGAAAAATATGGGATGGGCTGAAAAATATGGGATGGGCTGAAAAATATGGGATGGGCTGAAAACCAGTCTGGGATTGAATCTGATTTTTGGGGGTGTTTTGGCTGTAAAACAGAAATCTGTGCAAATTTGTGCTGCCAAAAACCAGCGCTGTCCCGTTTGGTGAGTGCTGCTGTGGGAATGATGGAATAAAAGAATCCCAGTGCTTTTTCTGGGGATGAATTCAGGATCCTGACACATTCCATGCTGGATTCACTCCCCAGAGCAGCTCCAAACCTCCAGTGCCCTTCAGAAATCCTCATTTTCAGAGCAGCGGGGCTGCACGAGGATGAATTGTGGGGACGAAACAAAGGTGCTTGGAGATGGAAAAGGAATTTCCAGGGAAACACCTGCTGCACTCCAACTGCTCCAGGAGGAAACAAAAGGCAGGGAAAGGATGGCCCAAAACCACGGCATGGGCTGAGAACCAAGCTGGAAAATCAATCCCTAACCTCAGCCTGGCACTTGGCAGCCCCCAGCTTTTGAAATCTTCCTGCTCTGAACATGAAAGGCTTTGTTCCCTCTGGGTTGGCTTTTTCCCCCTTTTTTTTCCCCTTTTTCTTTTCACTCCCCTTTGTCCAGACGGGAGCTCGGCGATCCCAGGTGCTGCTGTGGGGGACAGGGCAGGGAGGAAAGGGCAGGAACGGCTGGAATTCTTGGAAAGGAGGGGATGTGGTGCTTTCTGGGAATTCAGGGAGGCCTGGGCCTCCAGGAAGGGTTTTAAACTGGATCCTCAAAATTCAGTGCTGAGCCCAAGGTTTTAAATCAGATTCCCAAATTTCTGTGCTGAGCCCAAGGTTTTAAATCAGATTCCCAAAATTCTGTGCTGAGCCCAAGGTTTTAAATCAGATTCCCAATATTCAGTGCTGAGCCCAAGGCCTTAAGGACAGCTTTTAAATCGAATTCCCAAAATCCTGTGCTGAATCCAAGGTTTTAAGTTGGATTCTCAAAATTCTGAATCCAAGGTCTCAAGGACAGTTTTTAAGCCTGATGCCCAAAATTCCGTGCTGAGCCCAAGGGTTTAACTCAGAGTCTCAAAATTCTGAATCAAAAGTCTCAAGCCCCGTTTTAAAGTCAGATTCTGGAAGTTCTGTGCCGAGCCCAAGATGATTTCAGAGATGACAAAAACGCTCTGAACAATCATTATTTAAGATTTCCCCCCTGCCTGAGCCGGGTTTCATCCAGAACCGGGGATTAAGCTCAGTTTAAGGGCTCTCATTTCCCTGTGTTTGCTTGGCTTGTCCCAGGGACGCTGCTCCACAAACATCCCCTGGGGGTGTTGGGCGCGGCTTAATGGGATCCTGATCCCCCTCCTGGGAATCCTCTGCTTCCCGAGCTTTGGGAGGGATCTCCCCTTAAACTCGAGCCCAGTGCAAACCCAGCCTGAAATGAGAGAGAAGGCCTTAAATGGGTAAAATTCTGAAATTTATATATTTATATAGATATATAAATGTATATATTTATCTATAAATATATATTATCATTTATTATAATTTATAGAAATGTAGATAATTTATAAAATTTAAATAAATAAATAAATAATAACATTTAAATAACATTTCTAAAATTTAATTTATAAAAATTAAATACATTTATTATAATTTATGTATATATATAAATATAAAAATTATATATATTTAGGGTTAGTTCAAAGATTTTAAGGGGGTTTTTAGAGCTTTTGAGGGGGTTTTATTAATGCTTTTCGATTTTTTTTCCAAAGCTTTTGAGGTGTTTGGAAGATTTTAAGGTTTTTCCAAAGCTTTTGAGGGGTTTTTTTTGAAGATTTTAAGGTTTTCCAAAGCTTTTGAGGGTGTTGGGAGGATTTTAAGGCTTTTCCAAAATTTTTGAGGTGTTTTGGAAGATTTTAAGGTTTTTCCAAAGCTTTTGAGGGTTTTGGGAGGATTTTAAGATTTTTCCAAAGCTTTTGAGGGTTTTGGAAGATTTTAAGGTTTTTCCAAAGCTTTTGAGGGTTTTGGGAACATTTTAAGGTTTTTCCAAAGCTTTTGAGGTTATAAAACTTCATTTTGGGGTGCAAATAAGCTCTGGCTTTGCTTCCCACGACATCAGGGCAGGAAAAATCAGGGATTTAGCGGTGACCTCCCGACCTGAAGATGATTTCCCTGTGCCCTGGGAAGGGTTGGGAGCCTCCCCTCTGGGTTATTGTGCAGAAAAATTCCCTCCTCCCCTCTCCTCCACTCGATTTGTCGGGACAGGGGAGATTCCTCGGCTCTAAATCCTGGTCCTCACCTGCCAGCTGCTGCCTGGGGCTCAATTTTGCTCTCCCAGAGGAAAATCTGGGCTTCAGGTCCTTGAATGAGGCAGAGTTTGGGGTTTCTGGCGGCCACACAGAGCAGGACTTGGTCCTAAAATACAAAAGACAATTCCACAGGGTTCATCCCAAATGAATCCCAGTTTTTCACCCCATGGATTGGGCAAGCAGGTGGGGAAATGGAAGAGGTTGAGGTGATGGAAGCAAGAAATCCCTTTCTGGAGCTGAGATCCCTTCTGGGAATGAGGATTTGTGATCTTGGATCAAACCTCCAGGGAGTTCATGGAAAACAAACAAAAAGCCAAAGAACAGAGGGAACGATTTCGGTGGGAATTGGGATCGTTAAGGGAAAGATCCCCAAGAGAATCAAATCCCATTTGTGCTCCCGGATTGAGGCATCCTCCCCGTCCCTACCCAGCCCGAGGCCATGGACATTCCCCCACAGCCACTTCCAAGGTTTTCCTTGGATCTTTGGTTTCCTTTTGGTGCTGTGGTCACCCTGAACTCTCTCTGGTTTTGCTCTTTTTTTTCCTCCTTTTTTCTCTTTTTTCCCAGCTTTTCATCCCAGGTTTTTTTTTTTTGGGTTTATATTTGGCCATTCCCTGATTTTGACAGCAGAATTCCCTGGATTCTGTATTGTGCTGCTGGGAAGGTTTTTTATTTCATCTTTATTTATTGAATAGAATAAATTTTTATTTCGTATTTCATAATTCTATTTCATCCTTCTAAATTTTCACGGAAATCCTGCAGTTTTCACCCAACTTTCCCTGAAATTCTTGTTCCCTTTAATTTCTTTTTCACCTCAGGAACGTGGGGGTTGGTTTGCCGTGGCCCAGACACAGCTGAGTTGTTCTGATAACCACAAAAATGAACATTTTGGCAGCAAATGTCATAAGTTACACATTAATCTTAAAAAAAACAATGACATTAATCAGGTTTTTCCTGCTGGATTTAACGGGGTTTTATCCATGCTGGGCTCCACCTTCACCCTAAATCAGTGCAGGGCCCCATAAATGAACCCTAAAAGATCTCAAAGCTTGAAAATTCTCTGCAAAGAGCAGAAAAAAAAAAAGCTCTTGATGATTTTTATTTCTTTCTTAGCAAAGAAACTCCAAGGAGGTTTGATAAGGCCCAGGGAGGTTTTGTAGGGCTGGGTCATCTCCTCCTCCAGATCCCCCAGGAAATTTTGCTGCTGTTTCATGTTCTCACCCTGTAAATCATCCCTGAAACACTTGGCTCCCTCTGAGGCCAGCAGGACAATTCTTTCATAAAGTAATTTTAAAGGTATTCATTGTTAAAAATGATGAAAATATTGAAAGGAATAATTGTTTTCCAATAAAAATTCCTTTCTTTTGAATCTCCCAATGGGATTTTGAGCAGCTCAGGGTTTTGATCTGCCCCCTTCAACCCCTTCAATCGAAAGCAATTTTATTTGTAGGGGTTTTTCAGCTGCATCCTGACCTTGCTGATGAAAAAATGCAGGTTCTAAGTGAGGCTTTTCCCAAGGACAATCCCATTCCCAGGTTTTACGTGGAGATTTAGGGACATCAAAAAGCTTTGGAGCCAAAATTACCCAAATTTTTGGGATAAAGACACCGGAAAAGTCTTAAAATGTGCAAAAATTGGGCTGCTGGGCTTGGTTTGGAATGAGATCCAAGGGATGGGGTGGGTGGGATAGAGAATATTTGGGATTATCATCCAGCAGGGATGTTCTGGGGGAATGTTCTGGGGGAATGTTCTGCCTGGGCCACCAAAGGGTTCCAGCTATGAACCCAGCCACACAAAAATAAATCCACTCATTCCAGGCACACATTTATTCCCTAAAATCCTGTGGATTAAGCTCATTCCAGGTAAAATTTGTGTCTGGAAGTGGAGATGAGGAGGAAGGGGAAGCTCAGGAGCTCAGCTGGTGCAGCTCAAATCACTCTGACACATCCAAAGCTTCCCAAGGGATCTCTGGAGTCACTTCTGAGGAGAAGTTGGGTCTTGTGGGAATTCTGAGCTAATTAATGGGATAATTGGAGCCAGGAGCTGCATCCTCCTTGGGAAATCTGAGTGCGTTTCCTTCTTAACAAGGAGAAAACATTTGGTGTTTTTGTTTTATTGTCAGGGCGCCGAGGGGAATTTCCTGACAACTCCTTTGGAAAAGTCCTAAAATGTGCAAACATTGGGCTGCTGGTCTTGGTTTGGGACAAGGTCCCAGAGATGGGGTTGATGGGGGTAGAGAATATTTCGGATTATCATCCAATTGGAATGTTCTGTGGGAATGTTCTGTGGGAATGTTCTGTGGGGTTGATGGGGGAGAGATGAGAAAGGTCTGGGGGGAGCTCAGAGCCCCTTCCAGGGCCTAAAAGGGCTCCAGGAGAGCTGGAGAGGAACTGGGACAAGGAAGAAGAGGATGAGGACGGCTTAGTGAGGAATGAGGGCAGGATCAGATGGAATATTGGGAGGAAATTGTTCCTTTTGAGGGCAGTGAGGCCTGGAATGGATTTAGCAAAGCTTGAGGGGGGTCAAGGAGGAAGGTGAGAGCTGAGGGGGTCCAGCTTGGAAAAGAAAAGGGTCTGGGGAGAGCTTAGACCCCTTCCAGGACCTAAAGGGACTCCGGGAGAGGGACTTGGGACAAGGGATGGAGGGACAGGACCCAGGGAATGGGTTTGGTGCTGGATAAGGTCAGGTTTGGATGGGAAATTGGGAGGAAATTGTTCCCTGAGAGGGTGGATTTGGCAAAGCTTAAGGGGGTGTAGGAGGAAGGTGAGAGCTGCGGGGGGTCCAGCCTGGAGAAGAGAAGGGTCTGGGGAGAGCTTAGACCCCTTCCAGGGCCTAAAGGGACTCCAGGAGAGCTGGAGAGAGACTGGGACGAGGAATAAGACAATGGGGAATGGTTTGGTGCTGAATGAGGGCGGGATTAGATGGGAAATCGGGAGGAAACTGTTCCCTGTGAGGGCGGCGAGGCCTTGACCCGAGAAGCCCCATCCCTGGAAGTGTCCAAGGCCAGCTTGGAGCACCCTGGCCTCACAGGAAGAGTCCCTGCCCACAGCCCTGGATCTTTAATGTCCTTTCCAAGCCCAGCACCCCACACCATCCCCTCACAGCTCCCTGAATAACCCAGCCTTTGTTAGGCCGGGCCCAGCCCCGCGCTCGGCGGCCACGGCTCCCGAGGCGGCTTCTGCGGCCGCTCCCCAAGGCCCGGACACACCTGTTGGGAACGGGAGCGCCGGGATTGGCTGCGCCAGGAATGCACCTGCGCAGGGAGGGGTGAAGGGCTCCATGTAAGACGAGCCTTGGCCTCACTCCCCATCCCTCCTCAATTCCAGCTCCAACACGCAGCTCCTCCGAGGCACCGCGCTCGGCCGAGCCCTTCCCGGCCTTTTTTTTTTTTTTTCTCCTGTCTTTTTTAGGCTCGGTTTGATTTTTTTAAGCTCCATTTCAGTAGCCTAACGAGGTGTAGCAGTGTTGTTTTTCCAGGTGTGCTTCTGCTTTTGCCTCCGTTCGCTCGGCGCCAATTTCCCCGCGAAATCCTCGCGCTCCAAGGTCGCCTTTTCCAGGACGCGGAAGAGGAAAACTCTCCTGGCCTGCTGATCCTTCCAACCTTTTCCTTCCCCACCTGGAGGCTGAGCTGGCTTTGGGAGAAGGTGTTTGTGCTTCCAGCACTGAAGTTTTTCCCTGTGTTTGGTGGTGGTCCTGGTAAGAGCCAAAGTGTCCAGGTACAGCGGGAAAAAGGGATTTACGGAGCGCAAAGAACGACTTCTTTAAGGCTTTTCCTGATTTTCCATCGATATTCCCCCTCTCCACTTCACTTTCTCCGTGACTCTGCCCTCTTTTCTCTTCCTCCTTCTCCCCCCAGGTGGATTCAAGAGGGTTTTGTTGGACAGATCAGGTTTTGTGCGCTCCGAGTGCTGGGGGAGGGGAGGGCAGCACATGAATCCAAACGTTCATTTTACAACCAGTCAAACCAGTCAGGGCAGCTCTGAGCAGATCCAAGGGCTTGGAAAGGAGGGAGTCGGAGGGGGAAAAGCTCCTTTCACCCAGGTGTCAGAGAAAACTTGGGGAAGAAAAGGAGTATTTGGAGAAAATTGATTAAAATTTGAATAAAATCGACATAAAACGAGCATCAAATTTAAGGGGTTCTTCCAATATTTCGGGATTTCGGAAGATTTGGATTTAAGGGAGGATTTCCCACGTTTGGGAATAAAAGTGAGGATTCTAAATCCGAGTCGGCTGCTGGCTCTGAGTAATGATTGCCATGTTTTAATTACTTCTTTAATTAACCAGCATTTTAATGAGTTTTCTTCACCCTGCGAAACGCCCGATCCTCGAATTTTAGTTCTTCCTCCTATCCCGACCCAAATCGATTCCTCGGGTAAGAGCAGTGAAGGGAAGAGATTGGGAATTTTCCAAACAGAAACAAGAAAATTTGGGAATTTTTATGGGATCCAAGTGGACGTGGAGGAAAATTGGGGCTCTGTCGGAGCCGTCGGCTTCCGCTCATGGCAGGAGGAGCCATTTTGGGTTGGTTTTGTTTATTCTTTTCTTACCTGGGGCTTTTTTTTGTTCTTTTTGGTGCCTCACCAAATAAAAATCATGGAGTTCCATCTTCATTCCGGTGCTGGATCCAGCCAGGATCGGCCATTCCTTGTTTTTCCTTAACTTTGGAGAGCTGGGCTGAGAAGGGAGAAGGGAGAAGACGAAACAAAGTGGTTTTATTTCATTTTTGGAGGATGAAGTCAGGCCTTGGCTTTTTCCCAGCCTGGAGGAACCTCAAAATCCCCTTTTTTTTGATTAGAATCCCATTGGAAAGGAGGAAATTTTGCTGGCTGGGGAGAATTTGGGAGAGGGGTTTTGTTATCCAGGAGGGTTCTTGTGGGAATTCTGCCGGATTCGGGGATCGGGATTTGCGGACCTGGAGGGAGTCAACACAAAATGTTTGGTCACTCCTTCGCCCCGTGAGGAAAAACCTTCTGGAAAGTTCTGTGGGGCACAAAGAGGGAAATTATCCCAGATTTTGGCCCAAAGAGTTTCAGGGGATGGAACTTTTCCCAAGTCCCGATTCAACGCTCTTGGATTGATTTCATTCCAAGCTCTTTAATGGCTCTTCCCTAAAAAACACCAGCGATTTATTCCCCCCTCGTTTTCCCAGAACTTAATTCCTGATGAATTTTTTCCTGATTTATTTTTCCCCCCCATTGGAATCACAACCATTTCAATCCATTTCTCCCTTTCATGAATTCATTCTGCTTTATTTTAGCCCCCTCCCAAAAAAAGAAATGACTTTAACATCCAAAAATTCCCTCTCCGAACCCAAACTCCTCGAGTTGGAGCAGCGGGGCCGAATTAAAGTTGGAATTTGCGAATTTTCCTTGCTTTGATGCCTTTTTTAATTGGAATTTCTGCTGCAGCTGCCACAGGTGGGTGCCTGAAGGTGCCCACACAGGGCTGGGGTGACGTGAGCAGAATTTCGAAAGCACCTTTGATTTTTTGGCGTTTCAATCGCGCTCCAAATTCACTTTTTTCAACTATTTTTGATTATTAATTATTTTTGAATATTATATTTCTTCATTTTATTTTAACTGTATTTTTATTGTATTTATTTTTATTATATTTATTATTATATTTATTATATTTATTTATTATATTTATTTATTAT
>NW_024581114.1:2279237-2281940 GCF_017639235.1 Corvus kubaryi | reverse complement strand
ATTTATTATATTTATTATTTTTATTTTTATTATATTTATTTTATTTATTATATTTATTATATTTATTATATTACTATATTTTTATATTTTTATATTTGTTATATTTGTTATATTTATTATAGATTATTATTATTACTATTGCTGTTATTATTACTATTACTACTATTATTATTATTATTTACACAGAATTAATTAAAACCTGGGCTTTTCAGGCACTCTTTTTATTTTCTTGATTTTATTTTATTTATTGATTTTACTTAATTTATTTAATTTATTTTATTTAATTTATTGATTTTATTTAATTTATTTACTTTCTTTAATAAGGTTGGGAAAAGCCTTCGAGTTCCTCAAGTCCAACCTTTGAATAAAACAATAAACAAAATTAAAATGAATGATAAAATATTGCTGTCAAAAAACTGAGCAGAGCTTCTTTAATTCAGAAAAATCAGAAGAAATCAGGAAAAAATCAGAAAAATCAGGAAAAATCAGGAAAAAGTTTAGAAAAAATCAGAAAAAATCAGAAAAATCAGAAAAAAATCAGGAAAAAGTTCAGAAAAATCAGAAAAAATCAGAAAAAATCAGAAAAATCAGAAAAAAATCAGGAAAAAGTTCAGAAAAAATCAGAAAAAATCAGAAAAATCAGAAAAAAATCAGAAAAAATCAGAAAAAGTCAGGAAAAAAATGAGAAAAAAGTTCAGAAAAATCAGAAAAAAATCAGAAAAATCAGGAAAAAATCAGAAAAAAGTTCAGAAAAATCAGGAAAAAATCCTCTCCCAAACAATGTTTTTAATTAAATACAAATTAATGTGAATTAAAATATTAAAATCTTATCAGTTCTTGAAAAACCAAAAAATCACTTCAATGTGATAATCACAAAAATCTCAAATTCTTCCTGGGCTTCCCCTTTTCCTGCTGGTTTTTTAGGTATTAGGGATTTTTTTAGGGGGAAAAAAAACCCCTGGCAAAGTTCTGGAATGATCATTTTCTCCATTTTAACAAAAGGCTAAAAATCTCCATGAAATTTAGGACTGCAAAATTGCAAAGTGACCCTAAAATCTCCAATTTCCTTTCTCAGAAATTTCCTTTCCACAATTCCTTGGAATATTTCCCCCGTTTCAGGCAGGGAAAAGCGATCCCAGGAAATTCCATTTTCCACTTGGGAAATTTCACTTTCATTTCATTTTGGAAGGGGTTTTTAATTTCTCTTCTTAATATTAAACCCAAATAAATCCACTTTAGGGTCTGGATTTCTTTAATCTCAGCTTGTGGCTCAGTTAAGCCGGGTTTAAGGAGGGGTTTGGAGTTTTTTTGGATGTTTTTAAGTTTTTCCTCCTTGTCCTTCTCAGCTCCAGGTCTGGATTTTCTCCCATGGAGATGGGAAGGCTTAAATTTCCCAGGCTTTGTTCCTTCCCTGCCTGTGAGCCTTGATTAAGGCTCAACCTCCAGCTTAACTTAATTTCGGACTCCTTTTTTTTTCTGTCCCCTCTCCTTGGAGCTGGAATTTTTTCCCAACTCTCCAATCCCACTTTGGGATCATCGAGGGAATTTTTGAAGGCTGCAAATTTGGATTTGAGGAGGAAAAGGGAAAGGAGGGAATGCACCTACAAAGCCGGGCTTAAAATTTAGGAGAGCTTGGGGGTAGATCCCGTGTTTTCCACTCCTCTCAGCCATTCCTGGCTTTTCCTGCAGGAAATAAGTGGGAATAGCAGTGATGATTAACCCAAGGCAGGAGGTGACCTGGGTGACCCCAGGGCCGGCTTTAGATTCCCTGGCTCTCCAGGAACGCCCGGGAATGTTCTGAAAACAGGGATTTCGCAGGGATTTTTCCCTTTTTTTTTTCCTTGGCTTTTCCCTCGTTTTTCCCTTCCTTTCCTGCTGCCTCGAGGTCTCCCCATGGGAGGTCCAAGCCACCTCCTCCCATTCTTTCTTCCCTCTTTCCCAATCCTTCTTTTCCTGCCACTTTGCCAAAGATCCTGCCAAAAACGAAAGAATATTTGATTTATTTCCCCTTTTTTGCCAAGCTGTCCATAAGAAAAACGAAAACCAGGGAATTCTCAGGGATTTTTCGTGGGGTTTGCCTTGTTTTCCTTGTGGTTTTCCTTGGTTTGCCCTTTTTTTCCCACTCCTCACCTGGTGCCTCCTTCTTTTCCTGCCACTTTGCCAAAGATCCTGCCTAAAACGAAAGAATATTTGATTTATTTCCCCTTTTTTGCCAAGCTGTCCATACCAAAATGGAAAACAGGGAATTCTCAGGGATTTTTCCTTTTTTTTTCCTTGGCTTTTTCCTCGTTTTTCCCTCTTTTTTTTTTCTGCTGCCTCGAGGTCTCCCCATGGGAGGTCCAAGCCACCTCTTCCCATTCCTGCTTCCTTCTAAAATTCACTTCTGGACTTGTTTTCCTATTGGGAAAAAGCACAACAACATTATTATTATTATTTTTTTTTTTTTTTTTAAATTATATTTATATTTATATCTATATCTATATATCTATATATCTATATCTATATATCTATATCTATATACATATATTTATATTTATTATTAGGAATTCTATTATTAAATTTGTTATCAAATTTATTATTCTTAAATGTATTATTATTAAATTATTTATTATTATATTCTTATCTTAATTATTAGGCATTTATCATTAAATTTATCATTAAATTTATCATTAAATTTATCATTAAATTTATCATTAAATTTAT
>NW_024581114.1:2265650-2279227 GCF_017639235.1 Corvus kubaryi | reverse complement strand
ATTAAATTTATCATTAAATTTATCATTAAATTTATCATTAAATTTATTATTCAATTTATTATTCTTAAATGCATTATTATTAAATTTATTACTATTTTTTTATTATTATTATTATTATTAATTTTTTTAACTCTTTAAAAGTCCCAACAAGATCCCTATGAAGGATTTGGGGTTTCCACGAAATTATTCCCTAATTTTTTACCTGGTAAAACGTTCACTTTGAACATTTTCTTCCCGTTTTTGCACCCTTTTATTCCCCATTGCACCACGATATTTTTATGATCTTTTTGTTCCCACAAAAAGCTTCGTTTTTCCAGGAGAGGGAGGAAAAGTTGGGAAAAGGAAATTCCCCAGGCACTGGGAGCTCAGTAACGATTAACAAAGGCCAGAAAAAATGGGATTTTTGAGGCATTTTCCCATTCCCAGCCTGGATCTGAACCCAGCCACGAGGGAATTGGGAAAATCGAGGCAATTTGGGGCAATTTGGGGAATTTTGGGGCTGTTTTGGCTTTTTTCAGGAGTTTTTTGTTGGTTTTGTTCTGGGATTTGGCAGCTTTTTGTTGTTATTTCAGGGGTTTGGGGGTTTTTGGGTTATTTTTGGTTGTTGGTTTGGGGTTTGGGGGTGTTTTTTGGTGTTGATTGAGTTTTGGGGTGATTTTTGTTGTTATTGTCGGGGGTTTTGGTGGTTTTTTGGTTGTTTTGGTGGTTTTTTGGTTGTTTGGTGGTTTTTTGGTTGTTTGGTGGTTTTTTGGTTGTTTTGGGTTTTTTTGGTTGCTTTTTTGTTGTTGCTTTGGGAGTTTTCGCTTGTTGGGTTTTTGGGGAGTTTTTTGGTGTTTATTGTTGGGGTTTAGGGAGTTTTTGGTTGGTTTTATTGTGATTTTTGGCAGGGTTTTGTTGTTATTGTTGAGGTTTTTGAGTATTTTTTCAGTTGTTGTTGGGTTTGGGGGGAATTTTTTGGTGTTTCTTGAGTTTTTCAGAGGTTTTGTAGGGTTTAACTCCAAGTTCAGATTCCCCTGGTGGATTTAACCCTGGATTTATCCAACACAAGGTCTCAGTGAAGCACTGGGATGCAGTTCTGAGAAACTGGTTTTCAACTGGTTTTCAACTGGTTTTCAACTGGTTTTCAACTGGTTTTCAACTGGTTTTCAACTGGTTTTCAACTGGTTTTCAACTGGTTTTAACTGCTTTCAACTGGTTTGAACTGGTTTTCAACTGTTTTAACTGGTTTTAACTGGTTTTTAACTGGTTTTGATGGTTTTTAGTACTCTCTTCCCGAGCTGTCCTGGTGTAAAATTCCACATTTTCCCTGGGAGCAGATTTTTCCCTCACGGTCCCATTCCCAATTAAAACATCCTTTTTTGGGGTTTGTTTTTTTTTAATTCTTTATTTGAAAATCTCAACTTTTCAAAGCTCAGCTCAACAAATCCCTTTGGGACCAGGAAAACGGGATTTGCTTGGAACTAAAGGAGTGGGGGGAGGTTGATTTTAAAACGGGATTTGTTGGAAATGAGGAATGTGGGGAGGTTGGTTTTGAGGTGAGTGAGGAACATCCCAACCCCCTGAGCTCCAGATTCCCAAAAAAACCTCGGCTTTTAAGGATATTTGAAAGGATATTTTTGATCCAAGGCCTTGCAGGAGCTCCAGGGATTTTTGGGGATGCGTTTATTGATGGAATAAGGGTGGCTCCAGCAGCTCCACAAGATTCCTTGGAGGAATTGATGTCCTGGGAGCCAAATCCCACTCCTGGAACATCCCTGCCATGGCCAGGACTTGGATTTTTGATTTTCCCAATCCGTGGGCAGGATGGAACTGGAAAAACCTCCTCAGTTTAGAGCTGAGATTTAAAAAATGGGATTTACCTCAAGGGAGGTGAGGCCTGGGATGGATTTTCCAGGGAATTTGTGGCTGCCCCATCCCTGGAAGTGTCCAAAGCCAGCTTGGGATAGTGGGAAGTGCTGTGAAGAAATGATCTTTGAGGTCCTTCCCAATCCAAACCATCCCAAATTTCTGTGCTGTAGGAAATCAAACAAACTGAAGGGACTTGAACCCAGCCTGGAGCGTTTTTTGGGGGCCTTCCTCTCAATTTTGGGGTTTTTTTTGGGTCTCTCTTCCTCAATTCACCAAAGGGAATTCATGGATCTATCCCGGTTTCTTTTGGAGCAGGGATTTTGTGCAGCCCAGAGCCCTCAGCCTTTTGTTTGGTTTGTAAAATGTGAGCTAAGAAATGAAGGAGTTTTATTTTAAGATGGAAAAATCGTTGGAAAAGTGCCTGGACACCTGAAGTGTTGGGTGGGACTGAGGGAAAAGGGCCGTTCCCACTTCCTATTCCTCGGGATTTGGGATTTTTGCCATGATCCCATTAAATGTCCTCCCTTCAGGAAGAAATTTTATCCTTCCAAGCAGCTTGAGTAGAAAAAAAACCCCATTTCTTGTGAGAGCTGAAATGGGATTTTCCTCATCACAAAATGTGTCAAAGGCAGGAAAGTGAAGGAATTTTGAAAGGAAAATTCCCCAAAAATTCCTCATTCCTGATCCCTTTTGCCTTTCCCTTTTGCCCACACCACTTACAGAAAAAAAAAATGGTTGAAATCTTCTTTATTTTAGGTGTTTTCCACCCAAAAAGAGGTGCTGCAATATTGTCCTGACGCTGGTTTATTGTTTTGGACACAAAAGGAAGGATCCTGATGGATCTCTTGGTGAAATTTGGATTTTCAGGATGAATTTGAGGCATTTCTGGACAGGTTTTAGGGATTGAAATGTGGCTGGGTCAGTGCAGCAGCTCTGAAAATTCCAAAATTGGGGAAAATTCCAAAAACAGCTCCAAACCAAAAAATATTTCGGGAAAGATCCACTGACAGTCATCCGAAATAATTCATCCCGGAAAAAATCCCTTTAGGCGGAGCTTAAAAAGCTCCTCAGCTGGGTTTAAAGCAGGAGCTGGGAGCTCAGGGATTTTTTCCAGCTGGATTTGGAAAATTGGGATGCACCAGCTCACATCTCCCACGCAGGTCTGACACTCCAGGCCACCAAAACACCCCCAAAAATCCCCTTTGTGTCCTCGAGGAATGCTGCCGTTCCTGGAATTCCCTGCTCCAGGGGATATTCCCGGGTCCCCCTCAGTGGCAGGAACGGGATCTGGAATTTTGGGAATTGCAGGGATGGAATTTGCTGCCATTTGCTGAGGGAATTCAAGGTGGTTTTGGTGGATAAATCCAAGCAGAGGATCCCAAATTCCCTCTAAATGATGGGATCTCTCACATTATTGTGCATTTAGAATTTTGGCTTTTCCCTAAAATTCCCGAATTTTTTACAGCTGGATAGTATTTCTTAAGTTATTAAGGATTTGGATTGTTTTGCTCTAATTATTATTAAATATTGGGGTATTTTTGTGCATAATTATTTATTATTATTGTTCATTATTCCTTATCATTATTGTCATTATCATTATTAATTACTCGCCATGGTGATCACATTTATTATTATTTTCATTATCATTATTCTTAATTATTTAATTATTCTTCTGGGTTTATTCTATCATTTTTTTTCTTTTTATCCCCATTCAATGGATGACAGAGCTGGTTTTAATTGTTAAAACAGGGTCTAACAAAGCCAGGTTTTAGTCTTTAGTAGTCTCCACCTCCTTTTATAAGCAGGGCTGGGTGTCAACACAGAATTTTGGGGTGATTTTTCACTGGAAAATCCCCCAAAAAGCTCAAATCCCAACAGAGGACCATTCCCAGGTGACATTTTTCCCAAATCCTTTCATTTTTTGCTCAAAAAAAAAATCCGGTTTTGGAGCCTTGACCCTGAGATATCCTCACCATCTTACTGGGCAGCATTGGATGATTTCTGCTTTTCTAATACTGCCTGGTAATGATGATGATGGTGTTTCCTGCACTCCGTGGAAAATCCGGCACAAAAGTTGGGAGCTGAGCTTAATCCCCGCTCAAGAATTCCAGGTTTGGCCCCCACATCCCTGCCAAGCACGGAGGGAGTTCAAATGGAAGCTTGAGATTTGGGGATAAAGGGTGAAGCTCATGGAAAACAGCTTGGGTTTATCGTGGGTTGGGAAATCTTATTTATGGATGGATCAAATCCTGTTGGGATGGATCAGCCTGGATCGGGAAAAATCCATGGATCAGATGCTGCAAAAATAGGAATATCCAAATGGGAAAATGGTGTAGGGACAAGAGAAATGTGGGAATTCTGTCCCCAGATGTTCTTTTCCTTCCCTCTTAAAGCCCTGGAGCTGCCCAGAGAGGGAAAGTGAATCTTTTATTGGAATTTCCTTGTTCATCTGTATTAAGTTGGGCTTAACCTCCTTTTTTCTGTTTTAGATCTGGATTAAATCAGGTTTAACCTCATATTTCTCTTTTAGATCTGTATTAAACCAGGCTGAATTTCATCTTTCTCTTTTAGATCGGTATTAAATCAGGTTTAACCCCCTGTTTCTATTTCAAACCTGTATTAAACCAGGCTTAACCCCCTGTTTCTATTTCAAACCTGTATTAAGCCATGTTTAACCCCCTGTTTCTATTTTAAACCTGTATTAAACCAGGCTTAACCTCCTGTTTCTCTTGTAGATCTGGATTAAATCAGGCCTAACCTCATCTTTCTCTTTTAGATCTGTATTAAACCAGATTTAACCTCACATTTCTTTTAGACCTGTCTTAAACCAGGCTTAACCCCCTGTTTTTCCTTTAGACCTGCATTAAATCACCTTTTTGTGCTCTTTTCCCTCCTGAAACCCCCCACGAGTTCAAGCTCTCCTTCAACACCACCCACCTTCCTTGTGCCCACGGTAAATTCCTGACCCTCCCGATGAAATAAAGCCATTCCTTGGTTTTTTTTCCTGGAATTGGGGCCTCCTGAAGAACATGGAATTATTGATTCCTGCAGCTGCTGGACACGCTGGTCCTCTGTGGGCATCTTACTAGACAGTGCTGGATTTTCTGCCTCTACTCTAACACTGTCTGGTAACGATGTTTAAAGGGTGAACCAAACCACTCCAGGCCCAAATTCCACCCAGAGCGGAACTTTTCCACAGGGTAAGGATGGATCTCGGGAAAACGGGGTGGGATTAGCCCTGGGAAATGGAAATAGAGATGGAAATAGAGATGGAAAAATAGAAAGAAATAGAAATAGAAGGAAATAGAAATAGAAATGGAAATGGAAATAGAAATAGAAATAATATTCACTAAAAATCGATGGAACCCCTCAGAGGTGCTGCTGGGTATTTAGGTCAGGTCTAACATCCCAAATCCACTTTTCTCCCCCAAATTTGGTTTGCATGGCCCAGATCTCGCCCAGGACACCAAGATTTCCCTGGAATTTTGCCATTCCTGCCTGTGGAAGGTGATAAAGGGCAGGATCCCGCTTGGAAAGGTCGTTGTCCCCAATTCCAGCTCAATTAAAGCTCCACGGCTGAACGGCTCCTGAACTCCCAACCTTTCCACCCTGCCCTGTCCCAGGGGGGTTAATTGCTCCGAGCATTCCTTAGGAAAGCCAGGAATTCCAGCCAGGCAAGGAACAGCTCCTGAAGCAGCTGGAGGAACATTGGGAGCTCCAAGAATTCATCCCAAGTGAGCAGGAGCTCGTGGAGAAGGGATAAAGTTGGGGTGGAAGCTGGAATTCCCTAAGGAAATCGATTCTTCTCCCCCTATGGAATAAAATTCCAATTAAATCCGTTGCTGGGGTGACACAGGACACCTCATCCCACAACAATTCCATCAAATTTGAGCCCAGCTTTAGTAAAAAAATCCCAAATTTCAGCCCTGCTGGAGCTGCAGTAAAGATCAAGCAGGCTTTGGGGTCACACAGCTAAAACCAGGCCTAACTTGGGGCCTAATTAAGCTGCAAGTCTCACCCTGCTCCGGTGATGTGTAATTAATTCCAGGTTCATATGCAGGACGTGTCTTTGTTCACCTTTCAGGACCTTCCTTGACAGAATCACCCACACTGGGGGTTTGCAGGTGGGTTTATCCGTAGGGGATGAGAATTCCTGTCAGCAGCCATTCCTTCTGATCCATCCTCACACAAGGAATCCCAGAATTCCAGGATCATTTAGGCCGGGATCTAAATCCAACCAGCGCCCAATCCCCACCTTGTCACTGCCTGCCTCATCCAGGAATTCCTTGGATCCCTCCAGGGATGGGGACTCCTCCCTAAGGACCCATTCCCATATTTCACCCCCTTTTCCCTGCAGATTTTCCTCCCAGTCCCGAATTTCAGCTCCTTTCTGGAACAACCAAGGCAGTTCCACACATTCCTCACCCCAGAGCTTTCTGTGGCATTCCAAGGATTTGATCTGGGATTAAACCACAGCCCCACGAGGTTTTCCCTCAGCCTCATCCTGGTTTTAACCCCTTCCCTCACTCCACATTCCAAATTAAAACTGGTCTGGCAACACAAAAACGCTTGGAATTAGATGATTTTAAGGTCCCTTCCAACCCAAACCAGCCTGGAATTCTCTTCCCTTATCACTATAAAACTTTAAATCCTTTTTCCCTGCTTTGCACTAAGCCAAGCCTAAGACTCCTTGCCCCAAATTAGTGGATAATAAAGGAAAAGCAGGAAAAAAAAATGGATCAATTGATCCATAATGAAACTTATTCCCATTTCAACGTGGAGATCTCGGAAGGAGCTGCCCTAAATCCACACCTGACCCCCTGGAAGGAGCTCTGCTTGCCCTTGGAGGTTGAAATTCCCAGGAAAAGCAGAGGAGGAGGAAGCAGAGGGGTGATTAAGGTGTTAATGAGTAACTGCTCCGGGAGCCCTGGAGGAAATGGGGGGAAATTGGAGGAATTCTGGAAATTGGATTTTAACCAGGCCTTAAATCAGCGGGATTGGGGCCCAACCCCCTCCCACCCCATCCCCTCTTCAAACAAAGCTGGAATTTGTGTGGAATTGGGTCAATAAATAACAATAAAAAAGGAGATCATTCCAGCTGGGCATCCGTGGGAATGTGGCCCTGGAAAAAACCAAATGGAGACAGGGAAATCCCACTCCTTCCCTGGACAAACCAAATGGAGACAGGGAAATCCCACTCCTTCCCACCCTACTGATGGTGGGTGCTTAGGGAAGAATCCATCCCAGCTTTTCTCAGAGCCAGGAAAATTCCCTTCTGCCTCAATTCCCTCCCTTTTCCCACAGATTCTCCCCTTCCTTAAATCCACTTCACCACCAGTGCTGGGTTTGGGGTGGTTTAGGAGCTTTTTGGGGCAGAATCCTAAAAATCTGCCTCAGCAAGTGGGATTTATGGATGTGGGGCAGCTGGAAGCGCATCCCCAATTTTTTGGGAGCTGCTCCAGGCACAGCCAGAGGAATTCCACGGATGGAGCCGCCGGGGTAAGTCCTTTCAAATATTTAAAATTCATTTCCCAGCCAAGCAGAAAAAAAGCTGAATTTTCACCCTTTTCCTGCCTCAAATCAGGCAGGATGAGTTCAAGATTCCCTGGGAATTGCTGTGGCTCAGGAGAGCCTTTCCCTGGGATCATTTTCCAATCCTGGATGTGGAGAAAGTCCTTTTCCTGGAGCCTGCTGATTGCTGTCTTACCAGGCAAAGTTAGATCTGCCTATTTCTGTCTAATACTGTCTGGTAATGCCGTCAATCGCACGGGCACGACCTCAGCGGGGCAGAAACGGGGGAAAATCCCCTTTAGCAGAAGAATTCCTGGAGTTTCGCAGCTGGAATTCATTGGAGGCATTTTGAGGCACTTTTTTCGTGGCAGAAATGTGGAGGGAAAAACCCCAAGTCCTTGATTTTATCAATAGAATCAATGAAGTTTCGTATGAATTTGAGGCATTTTAGGCACTTTTGTCCTGGGGAAAAATGTGGGGGGAAAATCCCTTTAGCAGAGGAATTCCTGGAGTTTCACAGCTGGAATTCTTTGGAGGCATTTTAGGTTCCTTTGTGTTGGAGAAATCAGGAAAAAAGCCCCAAATCCCTGAATTTTATCAGAAGAATCAATGGAGTTTCATATTAATTTGAGGGATTTTGGTCACCTTCATCGTGGGAGAAATGGGGGGAAAATTCCCTTTAGCAGAAGAGTTCAGGAAGTTTCACAGCTGGAATTCACTGGAGGCATTTCAGGCACCTTTATCCTGGGAAAAAAAACCCCAAATCCCTTGATTTTATCAGAATAATTAATGATTTTGATATTAATTTTAGGCATGTTAGTCCCTTTTTTCTTGACAGAAATGTGGAGAGAAAAAAAAACCCCAAATCCTTGATTTTCTCAGCAGAATCCCTGAATTCTCACATGAATTTGAGGCCCCTGGAATTTGGGTGCAGACCCCACACCCCAGGAAAAAAATCCTCAATCCAAACCTGAGCAGAGCCCTCGCTGGTCCCAGTGCTGAAAAAACTTTGGAAAACTGCCCTGGGAATGGGAATTTGATGGTTCTGGATCCTAAAATTTTCCCGCTGAAGATTCTCAACACAGAAACCCCGAGGTTGAAATAAAAATCAAAGCAAGAGAATTTTTCTGGTGAAATTCAGGCCTTGAGGCTGCTCTTGGTTTAAGGAGCTGCTTCCGATTGGGAATCATTCCTTAAATTTCCAAACGATGGGAATAGCCCAGAGTTAGATCCCTGGTTGATTTTCAAATGGAGAGAAGAACACTTTTAAAGGGATTTTATAAATTCCAAAGGTTCTGCCAAGCCCTCAGCTTCCAAAATCTTCTCTTTGGGATGGGATTCATCACATTTTACAGGGGAAAAGGTGATTCCCAGAGATTCCCCACATCCAGCCTTTATCCTGGGAAATGAGAGCACAATTCCCTGGAATTTCCAGCTAGGAATGGCCTCGCTCCAGAGAAAGATGGGATGTGTTGTCCTGCTTGAGGTTGGTCCTTCCCAACTCTCATTTTTGCAGCTTTTCTTTTCCAGAGTTCCCATAATTTCATGGAAAATCTTCCTTCCTTTGGAAGTTGCAGTGTCTCCCCAAAATATGAATTTTATCCTCTCCATTGTCTCTTTTTCCTGCATTTCCACCCTTGGATTCCTTGTTTTCCTTCCCTTTATTTGCCTCATTCCAGCACTTCCCCTTTGGATTCCACAATTTCTCACTGGAATCTTCCCAATTCCCATTTCTGCCTTCCCAAGAAGCCCCAAAAAAAGGGGGATTTTTGGAGTTTGGTGCTTCCTGAAACCCAACAATTCTGACCTTTCAGCAGCTTAATTATGAAATTAATTCAATTCAATTCCTTCTCTTTCAAAGAACTGAAACCAAAAACTTCATTCCTTTAATTACAAAGTGTCCCTGGGGAAGCTTGGAATAAAATCCCACTGGAAACGCCGTGGACAGGGAATTTTCAAAGGTAGGTGTGACCAAAACATCCTTGGAGAAGGCAAAAAGGTGAAAAAATTCCCACTTTCTCCACTACTCATTAATTTTAATTAATAAATGAATATTCTACTTTATCTCTGCAATCCACCTGCGTGGATAAACACTTCCATAAAGATGATTTTTCCCTGGAAAAATGGGAAGAGCAGCTCCAGCAGCTGCCCTTGGAGAGAAGAAGTTTTCTATCTCGCAGTTATCTCCTGTTTCAGTGCCTGGGAGCTGATAAAATCCATTTTAGACATTTTCACTGGAATTTCTATTGAATAAAAGAATTGAAATTTAACCCAGCTCTGAGTTGAGTTTCTGTGGAATTTTTTCTAGTCCCAGGAAAAATCCTGCCCGGAATTGGGTTGGGCTTTGGGAAAGTTCAAAGTTTCACGGGGTGGTTTAGGAAATAAAACTCCTGGAGGAGAGAAAAGGACACGGGAAATGATGCAGGGGTGGATTCAGGGCTGGAATAGCTCCCAGTCCTCCCAGATTTCCCACCAGTGCTGCTGGCAGCTGGATTTAGGGAAGTTCCAGAACTGGGATGCAGCAGGATGGGAATTCAGTGTTGGAAAAGCAGTAAAATTCCCCAATCAAATCCAAATTTAATGGGATTTGGCTGATCCAAATGTATCCATTTCCAAAGATCTGGTTTTCCTAAAGGCAACAGAGTGGAGATATTTTGGGGTTTTTTCCAGGTGGGAAAAATAAAATGGGGTTTCTTCCCAAAGCCTGGAAGTGTCCAAGGCCAGGTTGGTTAAATCCCTCTGGAATATCCCATTTTCCCCTGAGCTGAGGAAAGCTGAGGGAGCACAGAAGGTTTTGGGGTGGCTGAAACAGCTTGAAATCCATAACTGAGCCTCTCCCCTTGTCCAGGAATTGGGAAATGATTCCTCGAGGGTGGAATTTTGCTTGGAAGCGTTTTGGGTTGCGACAGCTCCGTCCTCCCACTGCCGCTCCTGTGGGACCAGGTAATCCAGGGAGGGGGAAGGTGAGGCCAGGATGGGCTCTGGGAGCACTGGAGCTGATCCCAACCATTGTGCAGCAGCAGGAAAAGCCCTGGGAATGTTCTGGAAGGGCGCTGTGACCCCCGGGGAAGGTGCCAGGGAATTCACAGCCAGCCCAGGGGACGCGGGACCGCAGCCAAGTTCCAGCTTCCATCGGCTTTTCTCAGAGTTTTTGGTTGGGGGTGGGAGAAAAAAAAAAAGAGGATTTTGCTGGATTTTCATCATTCCTGCCTGGAAAATGGGAGCTGAGGAAGTTTCAGCATCCCTGGAAGTGTCCAAGGGATGTTGGAGCAGCCTGGGATAGTGGAAGGTGGGATGGGATGGGATTTAAGGTCCCTTCCCACCCAAATCATTCTGGGATCTCAGGAGTTGGAGAGATTTTCTGGATGGGACAAAATCTGTGGTGTTTGCACTTGGAAATGGGAGATCCTGGCAGGAATTGCAGACTTGATCCTCTGATTTTAACCCTGGGAATGCCCCACTCCGAGATCCTAAAAAAAACCCCAAATCCCACCTTGTTTTCTGCTCCTGCATCCGAATTTAGTGAATTAGGAATTCAAGGCTCCATAAATTGGCTTCGTGACATTTTTAACGGAGGCTCCACAGGGATCAAATTCCCTTCAAAGCTCCGGTTTGGGAACAACCCAGAGGCTGCCTGGAAGAATCCCAATCCCATTGTTTCAGGCACTTTTCGCTTCACTCCAATAATTAATGATCCAATAAACCAAAAATGTGAGGGAGGAGAGGCTCCCAAAGAAACCGGGAATTCTCAGAGCATGGAATGGGTCATGGAATCAGAAACTGGCCATGGATTCACTCTGTTAGGAATGAGTTTGGAAAGAGCACCCCAAATCAGCGAATTGGGGTTTTTCCATGTTTATCCCAACATTCTCAGATTCCTGGGAAAACCTTTGGGATCTGAAAAGGTTTGGAAGGAAGAGGGGAATGGAGGATTCCCTTCCCTTCCCTTCCCTTCCCTTCCCTTCCCTTCCCTTCCCCTCTCCTTCCGTTCCCTTCCCCTCTTTTTCCCTCTCTTTCCCTTTTTTTCCCTTTTTCCCTTCTCCTTTTTCTCCCAATTAACCCCTGGCTCAGCTCATATTAAACCAATAAAATAATATAAAATAATATTAAAATATTATTGCAGGCTCAGCTCACATTAAACTCGCTCCTGGGAGTGGGAAGAGTTTCCCAAGCCTGACCTTTGGGACACTTGAGGAATTTAAGGTCCATTCTAACCCAAATCATTCCCAGATTCTGGGATTCTTTTCCTGACATTTTCCTGCCTGAGCCCAGCTCTGTGCATTAAAAACCGATTTCTTTGCCTCAGATTAAAATCTTTTTAGTGCAGAGAGAATTCTTGTCCTTAGGGAGATGCTGAGGTCATTTTTAGCTGGAAATTCCAGCTGCATTGCAACTGGATTCTGGAGAAATCAGTCACTGATATTCCATTAAACTGCATTCTCCAGGGAAAGGGGAAGTTTTGCCTCCTAAACTCTGCTTTTTTTTTTGTAACAAATGACCCCAGGCGGTTTTTGTGTCCCTGCCAGGGCCAGACACAATTCCCAAAGGAATTAATGAGCCACATCCAGGTCCAGTAATTTACTGGGAAGACAAATTCCCTGGGAGGGGATCGTGCTGTGAATTCCCTGCTCGGTGTGAGCAGTGACACCCGTAGGGCCCTTCCCTGAGAGCTCAAGTCACAATAAACCCCTAATTCCAGTCTATTGGGATGAAATCCTTTGCTGGGAGGGTGGGGAGGGGCTGGGACTGAATTCCCAGAGATTTTATGGCTGCCCCATCCCTGGAAGTGCCCAAAGCCAGGTTGGAGCACCCTGGGATGGTGGAAGGAGTCCCTGCCCATGGATGGGGTGGAATTGGATCATCTTTAAGCTCCCTCCCAACCCACTCTGGAATTCCATTTGATGGAGTTGCCTGTGATGAAATAATGGGATAGAGCTGAAAAACTCAGGCACTGCTTCCCATGGGAAATCCCTTTCCCACTGTCCCCAAGCCCTGCAGGGCCCAAACGTGGCCTGGCCTCCACAAAACCCCACACAGGGCTTGGAATTAAAAAAAAAAAATCTCTTCTCAATCCTTTTCCAGCCCCTTCTGAGGCAATTCCCCCTGATTTGTTGGAATTGGTGGTTCCTGGGTGCTCTGGGGGTGTTTTGGGTGGGATTTGAGGAGGAAATTCAGGGAAGGAGGGCAGGGATCAGCACACGCCTCACCACAGCTTTTGCTGTCAGAACCCTTTCGAAGCAGAATTTTAAAACAATTCCTGACTTGGAGGATTTGCAAATCCCTCTCCTTTATTCCAGAGCAAAGTGGAGCAGGTGTGGGACAGGCAGGAGATGTGGGAACAGCTCCCTGGGGACAGCACCTGCACCCAGGGGTGGGGCCAGCGGGGAATAAACGCAGGGATCATAAACCAGGAGAGATAAGGATGGGTGACAACGGCCACAGCCTTTGTCCTACCGGGGTTTTGTCACTGAGGCAGGAAATTTCACTCTTGGAGCTCAGAGGAGCAGAAAAGGGAGGGAAAAGGCAGCAAAAATCTGAGTTTCAGCTGTTCAGTGGCACTTGGTGACTGTGACAGAGCAAGGCCAGCTCCACTTTGCCTCAGTGTCCCCTCCTTTCCCTCAATGTCCCCTCCTTCACCTCAGTGTCCTCCCCTTTTCCCTCAGTGTCCCCTCCTTTCCCTCAGTGTCCCCTCCTTCACCTCAGTGTCCCCCCTTTTCCCTCAATGTCCCCTCCTTCACCTCAGTGTCCCCCCTTTCCCTCAGTGTTCCCCCCTTCCCTCATTGTCCCCGCTTTTCCCTCAGTGTCCCCCCTTCACCTCAATGTCCCCCCTTTTCCCTCAGTGTCCCCCCTTTCCCCTCATTGTCCCCTCCTTTTCCCTCAGTGTCCCCCTCTCTCCCTCAGTGTCCCCCTTTGCCCTCATTTTTCCCCCCTTTGCCCTCATTTTTCCCCCCTTTGCCCTCATTGTCCCCCCCTTTCCCCTCATTGTCCCCCCCTCTCCCTCAGTGTCCCCCCTTTCCCTCAGTGTCCCCCCCTTTTCCCTCAGTGTCCCCCCCTTTTCCCTCAGTGTCCCCCCCCTCCCTCAGTGTCCCCCCTTTCCCCTCATTGTCCCCTCCTTTTCCCTCAGTGTCCCCCCCTTTCCCTCAGTGTCCCCCCTTTTCCCTCAGTGTCCCCCCTTTTCCCTCAGTGTCCCCCTCTCTCCCTCAGTGTCCCCCTTTGCC
>NW_024581114.1:2260901-2265550 GCF_017639235.1 Corvus kubaryi | reverse complement strand
CCGGCCCCCCCCCCCAGCTTTTCTGATTCTCCGCCCATTGTCCCCCCCTTTCCCCTCAGTGTCCCCCCTCTCCCTCAGTGTCCCCCCCTCTCCCTCAGTGTTCCCCCCTCTCCCTCAGTGTCTGCCCAGTCAAAATCAGCAATATCCATGGAATTATCATGGAATCAGGGATGGTTTGGGTTCGGAGGGACCACAGGCAGGGACATTTTCCGCTATCCCAGGCTGCTCCAACCTGGCCTGGGACACTTCCAAGCATGGAGCAGCCACAAATTCTCTGGGAATTCCATCCCAGCCCCTCCCCACCTTCACAGGGAAGGATTTATTCCCAGTATCCCAGCTAAACCCCCTCTCTGTCCCTTTGAAGCCATTCCCTGTGTCCTGTCACTCCATCCCTTGGAAATATTCCCTCTCCACCTTTCCTGCAGCTCCTCCAGGCCACAATTGGATCATCCCAAATCCTCTTCCAGGCTGAACATTCCCAACTCTCCCAGCCTTTCCTGCTCCATTCCTCTCAGCATTCCCAGTGCCTTCTCTGGATTCCAGCAGCTCCAGGTGGAATTCCACCCCTCAGGATCTGCCAAACAGGGCCTTCCTACCAAAGCCAGGCTTTGAAAAGGGGGAGAGGGAGGTGGAAAATGTGAAACTGGGAGGTGGAAAATGAAAAACTGGGATGCTGATCCCACAGGCTCCCTGGAATCGGAGCAGCCAGGGCAAAATCAGCCCATTTAGACCAAAAATGGGATTTTTTTTGACATCTCCAGGCAGCACTTCCAAGGAAAAAGTGGTTGGAGCCTCCCTTGGAGCCACTCTGGGCTGCTGTTGGTGAGGAATGAGGAGGGGGCTCCATTTTCCTTGGAGAAGTGCAGTTGGCATGGAGTGCTGTAACAGATCCTGGTTATTCCAGCAGCTCCCAGCAGCCTTTGATGATAAAAGGGAAACAATTCCCAGATTTCGTCACTCAGGCCATAAAAGCAGCAGTGCCTCTGAAGGGCCCTTTGTGCTTTATCCGTGAATTATCCAGGAAATATTGGTCAATCTTTAATCCCCTCCCCTCCCCGGGCTCTCACGGAGCCTGTTCTCTCTGGAATAAATTTTTCCAGCCTCTCCAGGAGCTCCCTCTGCTGCCACTCTGCTTCCAAAGGGTTGGGAATAAAGCTGGGGTTTGAATGGAATTTTGTGGCTTTTGTTGGAATATTGTTCCCATGGGTGTATCCAGATCCTCTGCTCCTGGAGGGTGGAATTTTGATGCCTGCACAGTGCCAAAAATGGGATATTTTTTTTCCCCAGGTTTTCCTGGGAGCCTGAGCCTAAGGATGGCTCTGTTCTCTCCAGGATTAGGATGAAAATCCAAAGTGGAAAAGGCTCAGCTTCCTCAGGATAATTTAGGGAATGATTCTGGATTTGAAAGCCAAATAAAATAAAAATCCCAAAGCAAAAAACTTCGTTAAAATGAGTTTTTCTTTGGAATTTCCCAAGTTTTCCTGGGGAATCAGAAACTTCCCAGCCCAACTTTTGGGGTTGCAGTTCCTGCAGAAATTCCCTGCTGTGATCCCAACCCCAAATCCAGGGAAACAGAATCACCTGCTTCGAGCTGCTGGAACTCACCGGGAACCTTTGGAATCTCACAGGGAGGAATTTTTTCCTGATACCTGATCCAACCCTGCCCTCTGGCAGTGGGAAGCCATTCCCGGTGTCCTGTCCCTCCATCCCTTGTCCCAACCCCTCTCCAGCTCTCCTGGATCCCTTTAGGCTCTAGAAGGGTCTCCCTGGATCCTTCCCTTCTCCAGGGGAACATTCCCAGCTCTGCCAGCCCCGCTCCAGATCTTTGGAGCTGATCCAAAATCCAGTGATCATCCAGGAGAGGTTTAAATCCATGTGCAATTCCTCTGAAATCCCAGGAATTTACACGGATTTCCACTGAATATCCACCAAAGGCACAAGAAACTCGTCCTGGATTATCCATAATTATCCATAATTATCAACACATCGGCATCTCCACAGGGGATCAGCCCAAGAAACCTCCAAAACCTGCTGGAATTACATCATAAAATCATGGAATATCCTAAGTGGGAAGGGCCCCACAGGGATCAGAGTCCTGCACAGCAATCCCAAAATCCCACCTGAGAGCATTTTCCAGGATTTTTTTTCCATTTCCTCCATTTTTCTGGAGCTCTGACCGTTCCCTGGATGAGCACCACTCTCTTTTGTCCCGATTTTCCTTGGAAGAACCTTCATAGGAAAATCCCTGGCAGCACAAAAGGAGCCTCCCAAGGGAATCTTTGAGCCGGAGCAGCCCCTGGGGCTGGAATGGGATTGGGAAAGGCTGGAATGGGGTTGGGAATGACACAATCAGGGCAGTTTGGCAGCACTGGAAAACCAAGGGAAGAGGAGGAGACGTGGCTGCTATTCCAGATCCTGGAAATCGGGATAACCTGGGAAAGCTCCTGAATCGATGCCAGCCTGAATGAGCAGGGTTTTATCCCTAAATTCCAGGATTTTGGGGAAAAACAAAGCCAAACTCGCCCTAAATGCACGCCTTTCCCTATGGAAAAACAATGCTTCACACCCCATCCCTCCCTTTCCTGCTGTTTTTCTGGGAAGCCGAGCTCAGCCCTGCTGATTCCCGCTGATCCCAGATAATGATCCCATTATCTGAGCTCACTGTAGACTTTGAGGGATAAGATGGAAAGTTTTTCCTCGGCCGTTTTCTCCCCGTGTTCCTCCTCTGGGAATTGGATGCTGTAGGATTCCTCCCCTTGGAGCGGGAGCTGCGGGGGTGGCGGCAGCCGCGGGAAGTTGTGTCCCAAATCTGCAGTGGGAACAAAGAAAAGCTCATCCAGGAATCCCAGAAACCTCGGTCAGGCTGCCCAGCCCTTTTCCAGGTCATGGGATCAGGGAATTATGGAATGAGTTGGGTTGGAAGGGATTTTAGGATGATCCAGTGCTGCCCCATCCGTGGGCAGGGACGCTTCCCGCTATCCCTGGGTGCTCCAAGGACACTTCCAGGGATCCAGGGGCAGCCACACCTTCTCTGGGAATCCATTCCAGGGCCTCCCCACCCTCCCAGGCAGGAATTCCATCCCAAAATCCCATTTAACCCTCCCCTCTGTCAGGAATGTTGGCCTGAATGATCGGTGATTCCGGGAACCTGCCCCAAATCCCAGAGGAAAACCCGGATTTATCTCACTAATTCCACTCCTTTTATCCCTGCTGGAGCTTCCAGAGGTTCCTCACCTCCAGGTGGGTTTTTTTTGTCCTTCCTGAGGGTCCAGATGCAGAAGTGCAGCAGGAATGTGAGCAGGATGAGCACGAACACGGCCACGGCCGTCAGGATGGCCAGGATGGTGCTGGAAGGGAATTCCAGGGGAATCCGAGCTGCAATTAACGGGATTTAATTAAAAATTAAGGAGTTCTGGGCCCAGGTTTTTGTTCAAGAGGAAGGAGATCTTTCAAGGGAGTTTAGGGATTGATTTGGGAGTTCTGTGGGGAAAGAGGGAAGGTTTGAGAGGTTCAGAGTTGAGGGGGCAAGGGAATCATGGAATGGGATAAAATAGGGAGAAAGGAAGGGAGAAAAAGGAAAAGGAAAAAGAAAGGGAGCAGGGAAGGAACTGAAAAAAGGAGAAAGGAGGACCTAAGGACATTTTTCCTGGAGAAACCAGGAAAACAGCAGGAGCAGCTCAGTGGGAAATGATAAATTCCCACCTAAACGTGCCCTATCCAAGGATTTTCTCCACCTTTTTCATGGACAGCGCTTTAAAAGTGGAATCTTTGCCAGGCCAACAATTAATTAATCACACCTCAATTAATAGCAATATTAATATCAATATTAAAATCAATATTTTATGAAACAGCAGCAGCTTTCCAAGAGGATTTCCAGGCCAGGAAGCTCTGGAGGATCCCGGAGAAAAGCAGGGAAGAGGGAATAAACCCCGGGAAGGAAGTACCTGGCTCCAGAGGTCTCATGGGGAAGCCGCACACGGAGTTGTGGGTGCTGTTCCCTTCCTGGAGCGTTATGAACCCGCTGCTCTCACAGCTGGAAAAACCATTGGAATTTGGGGTTATTAATTATTAATTATTATTATTAATTATTATTAATAACTATTAGTTATTCCCATACTCAGTCCAGTTGCGGCACCAGCCGTTCCTGCTGCTGGAATAAGTCCCGGTCTCACAGGGTTTACACTCGAACTTGAAATTGACTTTTCCTGCAGGGAAAAAGGATGGGAATTTGTGAGATCCCAAGTTCCGGGGGAAGCTTTTCCCTCTCCGTGCGACCAATCCCCCCCGGAAAAATCCACTCCCAGTTCCTCCCACCTTGGAATTTTGGGAGAGGAGGGTTGGAAGTTGAGGCAGCTCAGAGCAAAAGTGGCTCCTGCAAACTGTCCCAAAGTTTGGGGTGAAAATGGCACTGGGAGAGTGACAATCCCAAATTTCGGGTGGGAAGAATCCCAGGAAAGCGTTGCAGGGTGTGAAAATCCCAGATTTGGGAAGGAAAGAATCCCAGAAAAGCGTTGCAGGGTGTGAAAATCCCTGGCCCTGTCCCACTCCCATTCTCAATCCCAGCATTACCGATCCTGGTGGGCTCGTGTCCGGGCTCACAGCGGGGCACCTTCTGGCAGTACTGGCAGGTCCTGTCCCCTGTTCCCTGT
>NW_024581114.1:2254331-2260891 GCF_017639235.1 Corvus kubaryi | reverse complement strand
CTCGTGTCCGGGCTCACAGAGGGGCACCTTCTGGCAGTACTGGCAGGGCTCGTCGGCACAGCTGTGCCCTGGGGGACATTTGCAGTCGTGGTCCTGCGCCGCCTCGCAGGGGCTGCTGCTTCCTGCCGAAAGGAAAGGGTTAAAAAGGCAGGAATTCCCATTCTCCTGGGAAAAGGCTGGAAAAAAGGGTTACCAGGGAGGTGTCACTGCCACCCACCCTGCTGGGGGGTGGTTGAGGAGCCCTGGGCATTTTGGGGGGGGCGGGGGTGTACAGCTCCTCCGGACACATTGACACACGATTTCCACGTAATTTCCAACATTTACACACAGGTGTGCACAATTTATACACAGCTACACACAAGTTCCACAGCATTTCCCCAGAATTTACACTCTGTACACACATTTACACACAATTAGCCACATTTACACGTATTTACACACAGTTTACACACAATTTACACACATTATACACACAATTTACACACATTTATACACGTTCACCCACAATTACACACAAATTACTCACCATTTACCCACAATTCACCCACATTTCTACATATTTACCCACAATTTCCACACATTTACACACACTTTACACTCATTTCTACACAATTACCACACATTTACACACAATTGCCACATCATTTCCACTATTTACCTACATTTACATACATTTATACACAATTTAAACAATCTACACACATTTATACCCATTTACACACAATTACACACAATTTACCCACATTTACACAAAATTTACACACAACTTCCACACCATTTACACAATTTACCCACATTTACACAAAATTTACCCACAACTTCCACACCATTTACACAATTTATATACATTTACACACAATTTACACACATCTATACACAATTTACACATTTACATAAAATTTACACACAACTTCCACATCATTTACACAATTTATATGCATTTACACACAATTTACACACATCTATACACAATTACACACAATTTACCCACATTTACACAAAACTTACACACAACTTCCACATCATTTACACAATTTACCCACATTTATAACACAATTTACACACATTTACCTACATTTACCCACATTTGCCCACACAATTTCACACAATTACACCCATTTACCCCCAATTTCCACACTGTACCTATGCTTACCCGCATTTACCCATCATTTACACCCAATTTACACACATTTCCACCAAATTTCCACCCTGTACCTCCATTTACACCCCCCCTGCCCATCCTCACCTCCTTTCCAGGTGCATTTAGGGCAGCACTTGGTGCCATCTCCCCACACCGCTCTCATCTCTCCATCCTGGCACTGCCCTGCCCGGCCCTGCCGTGCCCAGTGCCCCAGGAGCAGCACCAGGAGCAGGAAAACTCCATTCCTCTGCTTGGGCATCTTCTTGGGCAGTGCCACCCTGGCGTGGGCAGTGCCACCAAGTCCCTGGCACTGCTCTGTCCCCTCCACAGAGGAAGGCGTTGGGGTTTTGTGGCTGAACTCTTCCTGCTTTTTAGGGGGCGGGGAGAAGATTTGCTTTAAAATGGCAGAGTCTGAGTGTCAGGCATGGCCCAGGGAGGAGCAACAGGGGCAGAGAAAGGGGTGGCTCCATAAAAATGGGGGTTTGGAAGGGTTTTGGGGGCATAATTGAGGATTAAAGGGGATTAAATTTGGGTTGTGGGGTCAGGGAATGGTTGGGGTTGGGAAGGAGCTTAAAAATCAGCTCATTGCTGACACCTCCCACTGTCCCAGGGTGCTCCAACCTGGCCTGGGACACTTCCAGGGATGGAGCAGCCATAAATTCTCTGGGAATTCCATCCCAGCCCTTCATCACCCTCACAGCCAAGAATTTCTTCCCAATATCCCATCTAAATCCGATCTCTGTCAGTCTGAAACCATTCCCTGTGTCCTGGCACTCCATCCCTTGGAAATATCCCTCTGGGGGATGAACCTGTCCCTAAAACCCATCCCAGCCATGCCCCCTGTGGCACCTGACACCTGTTGTTTATCACAGCAAGAACCACGAATTTCTTTCTTTCTCTCTTTTTTTTTTGCTGTTTAGGTTTCTTCTCTTTTTTTTTTTTTGCTCTTTGGGTGTTTTTACCCTTCGAGCTGCTCAGGTCCTGTCAGATGACGAACATTTCCAGTCAGCTCAGACAATGATTGTTCCTGCCAGGCCTGAAGCTCCAGAGTCAGCAGTGACCTTTCAGAAATAACCTGATTTATCTCCTGTCTCATCTCTGGGGTTTTTCTCAGCAGCTTCACCTGTGTCTGCTGCCAGGAGCTGACATTTTACCACTCAATCCTCTCCTTGCTCAGGCCTCAAATGCAGAGCCCACTTCCCACCCCAAAAAAACTCTTTTCCAGCCAGCCCCACACGTGGATCAGGGCAAATTCCAACCGTAAATTCAAATTGTCATGGAAAAGAGGGGGAAATGTCACAGATTTAATCCCTTTTCCACATCCTGGGGTACCACAACCTGCAAGGATGAGACTGAGGGAAAAACCAGAGGATTCTTGCACCCCTGTGGCACTTGGAGCTCTGTCTTCAGGGCACTGAAAACACATGGAATTATCCTCATCCAGAGGCACATTCCTTGGAGAATTTGCAGAATTTGGGGGTCAGGCTCTGGGACAGGATGAGAGGAAATGGCCTCAAATCCTGTCAGGGGAGGGTCAGGTTGGGGTTTCCTCATGGAAAGAGGGGTCAGGCATTAGAAAGGGGTGGAATTCCCATCCCGGGAGGTGTCCAAGGAATTCCTGGATGTGGCACTTACGGATCAGTCACAGGTTGGACTCTGATCCTGGAGAGCTTTTCCAACCCAAACAATTCCTGTGATTTCTCTGCCCACATTCAGGATCTCCAGCTGGACACATCACCTCAATTTCCTTTCTTCCCGGAGCCTTCTTTTCCTTTCCTTTTTTCTTGCAGCTTTGCTGAGGTGACCAAATGACGCGTTTTGGAGAAAACAAAAGGAAACCACCCCCAAAAAAAGCGTCACCGCTTCTCAAAGCCATCCCTGCCTCTCGTGAGGCCCGGTGGCTTCCCCGTCACCCCTCAGGCCTCACGTCAGCACTGCCAGAAGGTTTTTAGCAGAATTTTTGGTTTCCTGATGCTGATTTTTTTGCTGATTACCCAAAATAGGGGAGGAAAGAAAGCCTGAGCTTCCCCTGCCAGTAAAAAAAAAGAATTTCTGAGTGATTCACAAGTCGTTAGGCCCGGCTGCAAATTGCCGGCAGGCCCCAGCTCTGAAATCTTTTCATCCCACTGTGGAAAACTCCATGGATACTTCTAGGATTCACAGAGGGAAGGGCTCTGTGCTTTTGGGGAAATAAATTTCCCTCAGGCTGGACTTAAAAAAACCTTTTGGGCTGACAGCAACAGTATGTTACTCACAGGATGAGGTCGTTTGTCACACCAAGAGCCAGGAAATTGGTGAAAGGTCTGGAGATTGGGGCACGAGGAGCAGCTGAGGGAGATGGGGAAGGGCTGGGGAATTCCTGAGGGAGCTGGGAAAGGGAGAAAAGGGGGATCAGGGGGGATTTTGTGGCTCTGCACAACTCCCTGACAGGAGGGAACAGCCCCAGGTGGGGCTCTGGGACAGGGAACAGGGCCAGGATGAGAGGGAACAGCCTCAGTTGCTCCAGGAGAGGTTTAAGTTGGAGATCAGGAGGAATTTCTCCATGGAAAGGGTTGTTAAACGTGGGAATTGCTGCCCTGGAGGTGTCCAAGGAAGGCACTCGGGGCTCTGGGCTGGGTCATTGTCACAGGTTGGGGATCAGGCACAGCTTGGAGTCTGATCCTGGAGGGGTTTTCCAGCCCCAATAAAGGAATTCTGTGGAAGAACAGCAGCTCCGGGGCTGCAGGAAGGGTGGGAGAGCCTGGATATCAACTCCCAGAGCACCAGGAGCAGGGACAGCTCACCCAGGGCTGCCCAAAAACTTCCTAAAGATCCTGAAGGACAAAGCAGTTATCCACGATTTATCTCCCTGAAACCGGGAGAGAAAATCACGGGAAATGGTTGTGCTCCTTCCCTTTTTTAAACTTTTTTTCCCCTGCAAGTTCTGCTTTTAAGCTCATCTTGTGGTTTTGCCTGGCTATCTCTGGCATTCCCAAATTTTGAGGGCTTGCAGTGCCCAATTCCTGCCCTCTGGCACACAGGGAGGATTCCCTGCCCTGCCCAGGAATCCCAGGACGTGGCAGAAACCTGGAGCGAAACCCTCACCCCAAATCCATCGAAACCCCTGGATCCTTCCCAAAAACTCATGGAAAGATTCCCCTCTTTGGGCTCCAAAAGTGGTGACTCCACGAGGAAAATCCCAAGAAATCTGACATTCCCAGAGGGAGATCAACCCAGACAGAGGGAAAATCCAGAAAAACCCCAAACCCAGGCTCAGCCCCAGTATCTCCAGTGACCTTTTTTCCATCTCTGGTGGCAAACCTGAGTCACGTCGAGGCTGCTCCGAAGCAGGGGAGGATGTGGAGAGAGAAAAAAAGCAGGAGATAAAGGATCTGGCGTAGCCACAGCAACAGAAACTCGTCACAGGCCGCCAGGGAAAACCAAAAAAGGAAAAAAGAAAAGGAGGAAGTGACCATGAAAAGAATTGTTCTGATCTACAGGGGGTTTTTAGCTCTTTTGTTTTAAAAAAAATTAGAATAACTGCTGAACACGAAGTACAAATGTCAGATCTGCAGCTTGAAAGGGCTCATCAAGACCGGCAAAATTCAGCTTATTTATATTTTTTCCAGCGTGGCTCAAATATTGTCAGTTCTTGCCTCAATATTTATCCAAAATTGGATAAATAAGGAAAAAAATTCCCTTCATTTAAAATAAATATTGATGATGAAACTGCAGGCTGAAAATAGAAATAGTTTGGATTGAAATGCTAAAGGGGTTGGGATTTTGTTTGGGTTTTCTCCTGGTTTTTGGTGGAATTCCAAGCTCTGCAGCTCACACAAACAATGGAAGGGGCTGGTGCAGCTGAAGGCAAATTAGCCAGGAAAAAATGGGATTTTTTTTCCCCTCAGGAATACAATTATTATCCAGGAAAATTGGCGTTTTTCTCCCTCAGGAATACAATTATTTCTCATTTTCCCAGGTGGATTTTAAAACAAACTGCAGGGACAACATTCCAGCATTTTGAAGGTGCAGAGCTCAGCCTGAGCCTCTCAGTGTGTCTGAAAAAGGGGAAATTTGGGTGAAAAACAGGAACTTTGGTGCCCCAGAGCTGCACCTCTGACGAGTGAAAGTTTCATTCGTGTGGGAAGGGAGTGTGGGCAGGAGCAAATTGCTCCAGATTCTCTGCTCATTTTTAACTATTTCCTGGCAGTTCAGGCAGGACTGGAGCAAAAAAAAATTCCAAATTTTCACTGAGCTGTGGTGATTAAAAAGAAATCAATCGGGTTTTATTTACAGTGAAATTTTGGTGTTGTTTTCTTGAAATTGGCACCCAAATCCTCAAAAACTCCAAGCACAAATCCCAGAGCGGTTTGGGGTTTTGTGGAATTTTAAAGATCAGCTCATTCCAACCCTCATTCCTCCAACAAATGTCCCAAATCCCATTAAATACCATGGATAAATCCTCTGATGGGATTATCTTGTGGTGGGATCCAGGAATTCTGCAGCAGGAATTCTCTGCCCTCTTTCCCAACAAATCCAACTCATCCTCAGCCACCCCAGCAGGGCCAGCATTCCTTCCTTTTCCAGGCAGAAGGGAAGGTGGTTTTTTGGGAAATCCCTGGCTGGGGAGCTGCAGGAAGGACACTGAGCCAGGGGCATCTTCCTGGAAAACTCCTGGGATTCTTGGAAGCCGTTGAGGAGCCCAGGGGACAGAGGAGCTGTGCTGGTGACAATTCCCCTGTTCCTGGGGGTGTTCTCATCCCCACCCATGGGCTCAGGAGTTCCCAGAACGCTCCTGGGGCACCTGGAAATGTGGGATTTGAGCTCAGGAGTTCCCAGAATGTTCCTGGGGCACCTGGAAATGTGGGATTTGAGCTCAGGAATTCCCAGAATGTTCCTGGGGCACCTGGAAATGTGGGATTTGAGCTCAGGAATTCCCAGAATGTTCCTGGGGAACCTGGAAATGTGGGATTTGAGCTCAGGAATTCCCAGAATGTTCCTGGGGCACCTGGAAATGTGGGATTTGAGCTCAGGAGTTCCCAGAATGTTCCTGGGGCACCTGGAAATGTGGGATTTGAGCTCAGGAGTTCCCAGAACGTTCCTGGGGCACCTGGAAATGTGGGATTTGAGCTCAGGAGTTCCCAGAATGTTCCTGGGGCACCTGGAAATGTGGGATTTGAGCTCAGGAGTTCCCAGAATGTTCCTGGGGAACCTGGAAATGTGGGATTTGAGCTCAGGAGATCCCAGAACATTCCTGGGGCACCTGGAAATGTGGGATTTGAGCTCAGGAATTCCCAGCACCTTCCTGGGGCACCTGGAAATGTGGGATTTGAGCTCAGGAATTCCCAGAATGTTCCTGGGGAACCTGGAAATGTGGGATTTGAGCTCAGGAATTCCCAGAATGTTCCTGGGGCACCTGGAAATGTGGGATTTGAGCTCA
>NW_024581114.1:2245898-2254321 GCF_017639235.1 Corvus kubaryi | reverse complement strand
CTGGGGCACCTGGAAATGTGGGATTTGAGCTCAGGAGTTCCCAGAACATTCCTGGGGCACCTGGAAATGTGGGATTTGAGCTCAGCTGCGCTTCCCAGAAGGGGCTGGGAGTTCCCTGGAATTCACTTTCTGGTTAATCCCTGCTTTGAGCCCCAGGACACGTTCCAAGGGTTCAGCATTCCCAGCAAGGGGCAGCTCAGACATCCCAGCGAATCCGTGGCTGGAGCTGCTGGACCACAGGGAAAACTCCCCAGGAGCCAGAGCCAAGGCAGGCTGGGAATTCCCAGCCCCAGGATGGAGCAGCTGCAATTTCCTGAGCTGGAAGGGATCCACAGGGATCCGAATCCAACTTTTATCCCTGCCCAGACACCCCAACAACCCCACCCTGTGCCTGGGAGCGGTGTCCAAACGCTCCTGGAGCTCTGGCAGCCTTGGGAATGTCCCCATTCCCTGGGGAGCCCAGTCACCCTCTGGGGAAGAACCATTCCCTAAAATCTCCCCTCCTCCCTTTCCCCAGGCTGATCCAGCTTCCTGCAGGAATTTTCCCCACATTTCTGCCTGCCCCAAACACATGCAAGGAGCTGTTTTTCCAGAGTTTTATTCCCAGAAATCCCTCTCCCACTTTGTATATAATACAAATGTTCCTATACACAGTATAAGCCCTGGGGAAAGGGAAATCCCTGCTGAGGCCACCATATGTATAACATATAAAAAAAACCCCAAATATTTAAAATCCATGGATTTACAAACAACTTTAAATTTCTAAATAAATTTCCTGCTGCATATTTTGGAATATTCTTGGTGCTGTGTGTTTAAAATTCCCATTTTTGAGGAGTTATCAGCTGATATTTGAAGTGAAAACCAGTCCTAAATAATAAAAAATTCAAGTTGTCTCGAATTTACACTGAGATATTTCAAATTGAGCAGAAGTTTTTACAAGAACATTTCAGGCTCCCCTGAGACACTCCAGATTTGGAATTTGCTCCCTAAAAATTTGCTTTCCAAAAGTGATGAAGTTGTGGAAAACCAATTAGAGAGGGAGAATTAATTTCATGAAGTGTGGGGGGGATTTAAACCCTGATCATTTTAAAATGCGGGGGGATTTTAAACCTTTACAGAAATAAAATTAATTTCAAAATATGGGAGATTTTAAGCCTTTATATAAATAAAATAATTCCAAAATATGGGGGGATTTTAAATCCTGAAAGAGGTAAAATTCATTTTAAAATATGGAGGATTTTAAACCCTTAGAGAGGTAAAATTCATTTAATAAAATGTTGGGGGTATTTTAAACCATTACAGAAGTAAAATTCATTTGAAAATACGGGGGGGATTTTAAACCTTTACAGAGGTAAAATTCACGAAGTGTGGGGGTATTTTAAACCCTTAGAGAAGTAAAATTAATTTAAATTGTGGGGTATTTTAAACCTTGACAAAAGTAAAATTAATTTAAAAATATGGGGGGGATTTTGAACCTTTATCATTTCAAAAGGTGGGAGATTTTAAACCTTTACAGATGTAAAATTAATTTGAAAATATGGGGGGATTTTCAACCCTGATCATTTCAAAATGTGGGGGGATTTTAAACCTTTACAGAAGTAAAATTCCCTTTTTTTCATGCAGTGTGGGAGGATTTTAACTGCACAGCTCAAGATTTCTTCAGTTCTGGGTTCCAAGGTGAACCCAGGTTTAGGCTGTACAAGCTTGGTTCAAATCCAACCCCAAAATCCCAGGATTGGGTTAATAATTCAGATTTTCCTCTTACCAGGAGCATCCAAGGATTTTCTCTTCCCTAAACCATCCTGGTTTTCAGTCTGCTCCATGATCAGCTCTTCCAGCTGGAAATTCCTGCCTGGAAATTCCCAGAGGGTTTTCAACTCAGCCCTGGGATGCTGAGCAAGGATTTGCCCAGGAGAAAAAACCACACAAAATTCCCCTAAGGAATTCCCCCATGGGCACAAATTCCAAAGGGGACACTCAGGGAGACCCTGAGTGTAATTAAAGAGTTAAACCAGCCCCTAATTAGCCACAGGACAATCCCACTGCTCCTTCAGATCCATTGGCTCAGAAAATGCAGGAAACAGCAAAGGAGTGGAGTCAGTTTTTGATGAGGCTGGAATTGGAGTCGATCTGCTCCTCCTGGATGGGAATTCGACAGCTCCCCTCCTCTGGAAGACAGGGAATCATTCCAACAATTAGTGCAGAGTGGGAGGAACAGGGATTTTTCCATGGTTTGTGGGTGACCAAACCCCTCCAAGGGATTTTTGGGTTGGTTCTTGGCTTTCCAGGCAATCTAGGGAACACCAAATGTAGGGATCAGGGAGAATCCACTTTGCCGGGGGCCTGGGAATGGATCTTGAGGCAGCTGCCACTTAATCCTGATTTTAGAGTTCAGCTTTGCCACTTAATCCTGATTCTAGAGCTCAGCTTTGCCACTTAATCCCGGTTTTAGAGCTCAGCTCTGCCACTTGATCCTGGTTTTAGAGCTCAGCTCTTCTCAGCCAGACCTTTCCCAAGTTTGCAGGAGAATTCAGAATTTCAATTCTATGGAGGCAACAAAAAACTCCCATTCTGCTCTTGGAAGTTGGTGCTGGATCCTGCCAGGAAGAGAATTCCCTGCCTAAAATCAGGGATTAAGGAGGGGGAAAGATAAAAGGAGGGAAAATCAGGGAGAAGATCCCTCTGGATGGCAACAATCAGGGAATCTGTGCTCTGGAATGAAAATTTGGGACACTGACCTCCTCATCAGGACTAACCAGGGATCAACCTCTGGAATTCCCTGCAGGTAATTTTTATTAATGATCAAATTTCAAACAGGGGGCCCTGATTAATTTTTTTCCTGTTTATTTTATCCCATAAAAAAGGGAACTCACTCTGCTGGATGCTCCTCCCAGGCCCTCTCCTGGTTTCCTTCCTGGCTGCCTGGATAATCAGCAGGAGGATGGACATTCCACTCACCATCAGCAGGATCAGGCACAGCAGGAGGAGGGATAAAGAGCCTGGAATTAGAACAGAAAAATTCCCTAAAAAAATGATTCCCAGTCCTGGCTGGAATCCCCAGAGTTTTCCAGCTTCTAAAGGGAGAATCCACAAGTCCAGAAATGCCTCTAAAACAAAAAGGCTGAGAGTTCCAGCGACCACAGAAATGTGGGATCCTGGGATGTTGTGGGAACTACAGATCTAGTTCTGAGAAAGCGGGATTTCAGTTCCCAGGAGAGCAGCTTTACATGGAAATCCCTGCCCAGCTGGAAATGTGGGATCCTGAAAGGTTGTGTAAGATACAGAAATGGCTTCAGAAAAAGGGGGATTTCCCCAAGAAAGCTGGAAATGTGGAATATTGAAAGGTTGTGTAAAAACCAGAAATGGTTTCTGAGAAAGTGGGATTTGAGTTCCCAGGAAAGCAGCTTTACATGGAAATCCCTGCCCAGCTGGAAATGTGGAATCCTGGAATGTTGTGTGAAATACAGAAAAGGCTCCTGAGAAAATGGGATTCCAGTTCCCAGGAAAGAACCTGCAGGTGGAAATGTGGAATACTGAAAGGCTGTGTAAAGAACAGAAATGGCTTTTGAGGAAGTGGGATTTGACTTCCCAGGAAAGCAGCTCCAGCTGGAATTCCCAGGCCAGCTCTGCTCTGCTCACTGCCTGTCCTTACCCCAGCTGGGCTCCGTGGGGCTGCTGGGATCCAGGCAAACGGAGGGAATCTCCCTGGGGCTGGAGGGGGCCGTGGCACTGGAGCTGTTCTCCGGGAATTCCGTGGGAATGGGATCCGGGGCGGGGCTGGTGGCACTGGCAGGGACATCAGGGCTGCTGCAAAGGGCATCCTCTGTCCCTGTGCCAGCTCGGAGGGTGCTCTTCCCAAAACTGCTGCAGCTGGAGATGCAAAATAAATCAGGATGAGCTTTCCAACAGCTGCTGGAATGGATTCCTAACTCCCATCCACAGGATAATCACAGTCCTTGTTTTATCACCACAAACTCAGGATTTACCATCCCTACATCCCACAAAAATGTGAGGCACAATTAAACCAATTCAAGCTATTGCTGGAAAAAAAGATCTTGGATTTCTGTGAGCCCTGGAGCAGAGCTGCTTTTGGCACAGGAATTTTCTGCTCCAAGAAAACCATCCAGAGCTTTAAAAAAAGGTGGAAAATGTTGGTGCCACAGTGAGGAGCAAAAGGGCCAAAGGCAGAGGCTTCAAATGAGCACAGACAGCTCAAGGATCCTAAAAATCACACAGGATGGGATTCAGGGAACCCTAAACCAATCCAGGTTTTTTCTGATTTATTTATCCTGATTTGGGCTTTTCCTGTAAAAATGAAACCCCCAAAGCTGCTCTGAGCACGTTGGGAGCAGGGATTCCTACTTGGTCCAAGGCTGGCAGTTCTCATTCCTTCCTCTGGAGAAAGTCCCTTCGGGACATCGGGAGCACTCTGGGAAAAAAGGGATAAAAAAGGCAGAATTTGGGTTCAGTGAGCAACAAAATAATAATTTGTTAGTCTGTCTTAGGCCAGACCTACCAAACCCAACTAAACTCCTAAAACCAGACAAGGGAAATAACAGAGCACTCAGAGGGTGTAGGCTGCAACTGGCAGGGATTCCTGCTTTATCCCCTGGGTAATTATGGAAATTATCAAGGAAAGTGGCAGAATTCCCTTTATCCACTTTATCCACTGGCAAACTATGGATTATCAAGGATTATCAATTACAGATATTACCAAGGAAAGTAGCAGAATTCCCTGCTTTATCCACTGACAAACTATGGATATTCTCAAGGAGAGCGGCAGTTTTCCTACTTTATCTGCTAATGATCAATATTTTCAAAGGAAAGTGGCAGGATTCCCTGCTTTATCTACTGGCAAATTCTGGATTCCCAAAGATGATCAATTCTGGATATTATTCAGGAGAATTTCACAATTCCTGCCAGGAATCCCAGAGAATTTTTTGCCCCCCCAGCCCTGCTGTGCCACTTGGTGCGGAGCCCTCAGTGAGCCAAAGGCCAGGCAGCTTTTCCAGCAGAAATTCCCACCTTGGAGGCAGGATTTTGGGAAGCCTGGCACATCCTGAACTTACCACTTCCCAAGGGAATTCCAGCTGGCATGAATCCTGCCCGGCACATGCACACTCTGTCCGAGGTCTTCTCACACTTCTTCACTTCCACGCTGCCCTTCCCTGGGCCCAGGCAGAGACCAGAAATTAATTAAGAAACAACAAAAATGAACTCCTCAGGGGGAGTTTGTGTGTAGAAGCTGCAGAATTCAACAATTTAACAATTAATAATTAACAATTAATAATTGAACAAGTTAATAACTGAACAATTTCATTTAAGGACAGCAATTTTCAGGTAGGCCCAGGCCTGTTCCACCCTCACAACTGAGGTGAGATCAGCTTGAAACACCCTGGGCTTTGAGGAGCACCCAAAAAAGGGATTTTTTTTTCCCCCCAGAAGGGATTTTTTCCCTCCAAATGTCCCAAATCCAAGGACTTACTGGTGTTGCAGATGGTGCAGCTGTGGCAGAAGCCGTGGTGGTGCTCAGAGCTGAAATATTCATCCTGGCACGGGGCGCAAATGGTGTCTGCTGTGGCCGTGCAGCGGCTCCTCATCCTCTCCCCTACAAAAACACCCCAAAAAGGAGGGATCAGGTGGGATCATGAGGGAAAAAATCTTAATTTTCATACACTGGGATCAAACAGTGCCCAGAATGTGGCAGTTTCAGCTTTTTATTTAGCAGAATCATCCCTGAAAGTTTGGCCGGTGTGAAAAATCTCCATTAAAGTGAGCAGCTAAAAAGGGCTGGGGACGGCTGAGAGTTGAGAAAATGCCCCAAACTTTTCTCCCTTTCCTGTATCCCAAATCCACCTTCCCAAGCCACCTTTTCCTCCAGTTTAGATATTCCAGTGTCAGGGAATATCTGGTTTAGGACAGCCCTAGGGCTGATCTCCAGTCTAGATCTGGTTTTAGTACAGGTCCTGCCTTCCCTCACCAGCTAAATCCCACAAATCAGCCCCAGAAAGTCCCAAACAGGGCTAAAAATGGTCATTCCTAAATCCCAAACAGGGATAAAAATGGTTTTTCCTTGGATTTGGGGCTCCATTTTCCCTTTTTGCCAGTGAACAACGAGCACCAGGCCCCAATTTAATTCTCTTTATTTTATGAGGGCTGAGAGTGGCCAAATAAAGGAGATTTTTAGGGATTTTAAGTGCAGTAAACCACTACATTTTTACTACTTCTGCATTTTAACATCTCCACCTCTACATTTTTATTATCTCCACCATCAGGAAGAGCTGCTGAAAAAAAAGTTTCCCCTCAGAGGCAGATTTGCAAAGAGTGCAAAAAAAATTGAAACAAGTTCTTTCATTTGAACGAGAACATTTTTGAGAGACAATATTTTATCTGTATCCTCTTACAGTTAGTCCTGGCTTTAAGCTCAGCTCAAAACCCACTCAGGTTTAATTAGATTTGAGAATTAAGCAAGAAATGCCTCAAATGCTGGGTTAAAAGTTGATTTTATTCTGATTAAATCTTGGAGGAGAATATTCCTGCAGCAGTTACCGGAATTTTGTGGAGTAAGATTTAATAAGGAAAATAAAAATAAGGAGGGAAAACCAAGCTGGATTTTCCTGAAGAAAAGGTTAAAATCCTGCAGTTTTTACAGGGAAAAAGTAGGAAATAAATCCCTTTCCTGTAAGTTTATCTGTCTATAAATCAGGAATATTTTTCCTTAAAAAAATCCCAGTAAATCTTAGTTAAATTCTAGGAATAAACCATTTTTTTCTTCCTCAAAACCCCACCAGAACATGAAAAATATCAAATAATTTAAATCTTGCTATAAAAGAAATCTTTAGGACCAGAATGAATTAGATTAGATTAGATTTATAATAATAATTAATTAGATTGCCATTCTTATCCAGGATTTCTGAGCTTCTTTGTGGGACAGGTAAAGAGCAATAATTTGAATTTTACCACTTTTTTTTCAGACAACTTTCCCAAAAATGAAAATTCCCCTGACTGAGCCATTCAGGAAGCAAAAACACATTAAAAAAAGTTAGAAACCACTCTCAGAAAGGAAGATTTTTCAACTTTTTCTGGTTTAAAAGTGATTTTTATCAGTCTAAAAAAGAGATACTACACTACAAAAAATAGGTATTGCACTTAAAAATAGGTATTCCACTAAAAGAATAGATATTACGCTAATAGATAGATATTACACTAATAAATATCACTCCAAAAATAGGTATTACACTAACAAATAGATATCACACCAAAAATAGGTATTACACTAAAAATAGATATTACACTAAGAAAAAAACCAGATATTGCACTTAAAAATAGATACTACACTAAAAATAGATATTACACTAACAAAAATAGATCTTATACTAAAAAAAGACACTAAACGAACAGATTTTACACAAACAAATAGATATTCCACTTAAAAATAGACATTAAAAGGAGGTATTACACTAAAAAATAGATATTCCACAAGCAAAAAACCAGATATTGCATTAAGAAATGGGTATTACACTTAAAACCAGATATTCCACTAAGAAAAAATTCGGTATTCCACATTACACTAACAAAAAATACGCTAAGACAAAAAGAGATATTACACTAAAAAATGGGTATTACACGAACAAAAAAACCCGGATATTACACTAAAAAAAAAAAATAGATTTTACACTAACAAAAACCCAGATATTCCAGTAAGAAAGAATTAAATACTCCACTAAAAAACAGATATTACACTAACAGAAAACAGGTATTTCGTGAACCAAAACATCACCTAGTCCACTAAAAACCAGGTTATGACGTTTCCAACCAGATATCCCAGTCCAAAACCAACCGTCCCAGTCCAAAGCTCGCTCTTCCCAGCCCCAAAAGCAGCCACTCACCGGGGGCACAGTCGCTGCAGCACTTCTCATGGAAGGGATACTGGTGCTCCCGACACTCCAAAGCCAGGGAATCGGGAAGAGCCACAGCCAGGAGCCAGCAGAGAGCAGGAAAATTCCAAGGAATCCTTGGAGCTGCCATGGCCCGTGGTGGCAGCGCCGGCCGCTCCCGGGGCTGTGAGCTCCGGCCTCGGGGACACCTCAGAGCGGTGCCGCGCAGGGAAATTCCCGGTTTCTCCACGCCCCTTCCCTTTCCCAGTTTGGGGGTTTTAGGCAGGAAATATCGAGGCAGGAAGAGGAAATGGTGAGTTTGAAAAGGGTTTAAGGGGTAAAAAGGAGCGCTCGAGGCAGGTGAATCGCGCTGGGAAGCAGGGATGGAGGAGCTCCATGGGACTGCCTCCAGGGAGGCAGGGAAATGGTGGGAATTAGGGGATTTTCCAGCCTATTGGAATTGGATGGTGGAGCTCAATTTTAGGTGTTCCAGCTGCTTGGGATTGCAGCTGTGCCTGCACTGAGTCCAGAAAATAGTGGGAATTA
>NW_024581114.1:2241335-2245888 GCF_017639235.1 Corvus kubaryi | reverse complement strand
GGAATTAGGGAATTTGGTTTTCCAGCCTATTGGAATTGGATCGTGGAGCTCAATTTTAGGTGTTCCAGCTGCTGGGGATTGCAGCTGTGCCTGCACTGAGTCCAGAAAATAGTGGGAATTAGGGAATTTGGTTTTCCAGCCTTGGAATTGGATCCTGAAGCTCTATTTTAGATGTTCAAGCTCCCTGGAATTGCAGCTGTGCCTGCACTGAGTCCAGAAAATAGTGGGGATTAGGGAATTTGGTTTTCCAGCCTATTGGAATTTCACTGATTTGATCCAGGATTTAAAAGTTTAGGTCGTTCCAGGGCGGCTCTCTGCCTTCACTGAGCCCAGAAAATAGTGGGAATTAGGGAATTTGGTTTTCCAGCCTATTGGAATTGGATCGTGGAGCTCAATTTTAGGTATTCCAGCCTCCCTGGAATTGCAGCTGTGCCTTCACTGAGTCCAGAAAACAGTGGGAATTAGGGATTCCGTTCTCATGGTGTCCCAAAATTAAATGAGGAACGTGTTGGCCTGTTTATAAACAGATAAAATACAATTATCAGCTGAATTTACTGAAATTTTTGTGTTTAAATGCATTTTATATGAGATTATCCATGGAATTTATTCCTCTTCTTCCTGAGGAGTTTTATTCCCCCCCACTCCCTGGCAAACCTTAAAAGCAGCAGCATTTCCAAAGCATGGAGAGAAAAATATTTAATGGAAAACAAACAAGAAAAAAAATGGATATAAAAACCTCTTACCCAAGGTGTTTAATAAAAACATCAAATAAAGAAGAGGAAGAGTGAAAGAGAGACAGAAATTCTTGTATTTACATTATATTAAGAGAATAAATTTAATCAAATATAACATCTCCAATTTTCAGGAATTCTTTCCCAAAGAGGTTTTTTTTTTCCCCAGGAAAGACGGAAGCAGAGGAAAAATCAATTTTACTTTGGACAGAGATGCTTTCAGAGCTTACCCAAAGCCTGTAATTCCCCCCAAATTCATCATTACCAGCTCATTAACAGCATTAATTAGCAGAAAGCTCATTAATTTTGCCAATGAATTTTAATTTAGCAGCCATCAAACCCCTTGGGGATTCCCACTGCTCTGTCCAACAGCTCAAATTCCCAAAAAAAATCCAAACTGTTTTATTTTAGACCAAAATCTGATTTTTTAAGCTGTAATCTCCCATGCCCAGTGCAGGTGTCAACACAAAATCTATCATTTTTTTATTTAACTTAATTAATTTAATTTTCATGCCAAACAGTTTTTCTGTAACATTTCAAATAAATTCTTCCCCAGCTCCTGAAAAGAGGTGGAAATTTCCATTAAATTCCCAAAAAACTCTTCAGGAGGTTGAGAAAACCACTGGAATTGGGTGCGGATATTCCCAGGAGGTCAAACATTCCTTGGAATGACCATTCCCCTTCCCAAAATCCAACCTTTACTTGGGATTCCCTGGATCAGCAGCTGTGAGGAATTGTGTGGAGATATTCCCAGGAGCTCAACCATTCCTTGGAATCACTGTTCTCTGCCCAAAATCCAACCTTTATTTGGGATTCCCTGGATCAGCAGCCGTGAGGGCAACAAGGGAATATTAAACCAGGCAAAGCAGCCGGAATTCCAGCTGGATTTACCAGCACAAACCAGGGAGAACTGCCAGAATCCAGGCCTTTTCCATGATTTCTGCTGGCAGGGCAACCAATCCAAAGAGCTGCAGATGCCAGGGATGGACGGAAAGTCGGGAATCCGGGACACCACCGAGCGAGGAGCGGCGATAGCAGCAAAGAATTTCCACGGCTTGGTCGAGTCCTTTTTTTTTTTTCCCTGGGTGGTTTTTTTTTGTTGGTTTTTTTTTTTTTTTTTTGGGAAGCAGAAAGTGCTGGAGGAGGAGGGAACAGGCTCAGAATTCCTCGTGGACATTCCGGGCATAATCCATGAGTTTGCTGCCTGTGAAGTACTCGCTGTACTTGAGGATCTCCTCGAGCTCCAGGTGGTGGTTCTGGTTCTCGTCGGCCACGGCGATCATCTGCCGCGCCTCGTTGAGCGCGTTGTGCTCGTTCATGGGATCCATGTATTCCTGAAACACGGAGAATCATCCTTTTCCCAGCCCTGACCACGCTTCTCCCCACATCCCATCCCATATCCCAGCTTGAAGTGGATGGGAAGCACGGGAAAAGCTCTTTAAGTAGAGTTTGAACAGCGGGTTTTATCCCGCTTCCATGGCTGTTCCCAAAAATCCGGATTTTTTCAGCTCATTCCAAGAAATATTTGTGGAGTTTGGGCTGCAAATTAAACTCAGGATCAAATTCCAGGCCCAAATTAACAATTAGTGATTTGTAGGAGGCTAAATTCTCTCCTTTTTTCTAAATTCTTCTCGTATTTTCAAAATTTGGTCAATTTAGAACTTTTTTCAGCCATTTTAAACCTCCAGAAGGCTCAGAAACCAATTAATTCAAGAATTCATTGAGAACAAATTTTAATTTAAAAAATAGAAAGATGAGGATTATCTTTAATTCAGTCAAAGATGTGGCATCTCTGTGGGTGAATAGAAAGATTTCCCAGGTAAAACAGGGATTATTTGAATCAAACTCTCAGTAAAATTCAAAATATTCTGTGTCACCACACAATTGTTCAGCCTAAAAATCCATATCCAAATATTTGGATAATGGGGAAATGAGGAATTTTACTAGTTATCCAGTCTTGGAGTAGAAAAAAGCCCAAAAAAGCCCTAAATCAGACCCCACACATGAAAAATGTGGTTTTTAAACCAGAAAACCCCACGAGAAATGAATTTTGGGTTATTTTTAAGGCTCTTGGAGCCCCCAAATTTGGTGGCCATGGGGTTTTTTTTTAGGTTTTCTTTTATTCTAATATTTTTTAAACATTAAAAGAATATTTTATTCCTTTTTTTTCAATGAATCTGGAGATTATTTTGTTACTGGAAGTTTGATTCTGTGCCTTGGGGTTGGGTTTTACCCCTCCAGATCCATCCCAGACTCTGGGGGGTTAAAAAAAACCCTCAGAGGGAGAAAAAAAAATCCCAATTTTCTTTAAAAAAACCAACATAAAACCACCTGCCAGCACTCCAAAAAACTTATAAACCAAATATTTATACTGGATTTTAAGTGAAATTAAAATTAAATCGAAATTAAAATGTAGTATTTTATTTTTTCATGAAATATTTGGGAATAATTGTGCTGTAATTCAAGTATTTTGGAGTTTTAATGGTGTATTTGAAAAGAATTGGGTTTAAAAAGAGCAGGAATTTACCTCCAGCTCTTCCATGGTGACAATTCCATCGTGATTGGCATCGATGACCTCCTGGAATTCTTTCCTCCTGTCCTTTACCCAGTCATCATCAATGTCCTGAGCCTGCTGGTTCTCCACAGTGCCCACAGGCAAAGAAATGAATTCTGACAGGGTGAGTTTCTTATCTCCATCCTGATCTGCACAAAAAGCAGCAGAAAAAATTAAAAAGATTTGCTTCATATCCATAAAAATGGGAATTTCTTTCTGTTTTGAGCCTGATTTGGGCAGAGGAAAGTTGTTATTTTTTATTTTAATTCATTTAAAAAAAAAATCCCTGTTTTATTATTTTAGTATTTTATTGTATTTATTATTATTTTAAATAATCAAAAATTCCAAATATAAAATTCTACATTCACACACATTCATCAAACACTAAATAAATTAATTTTTCTGGACCTAAAAATGGACATTTAAGGTTTTTTAAATGGACATTGAAGGTTTTTAAATTTTTTTTTGTTTTAATTCTTACTTGTTCCATTTACTACACCAGACATTTTCTTACAGATTCAGCATCAAACAAACCCTCAGAAAATTCAAAGTACTGAGCTTTTTTCTCTCTGTGTGTCACTGGAAACTCCTCATATTTATCAGCAAAAATCAGTTCTATTTTAATTCTTTTGAACCCCAGGTGTTCTGACAGTTTGAAATCTGCATTATTATTGACTCAGTGGCAAGAAAAACAACTTGGGGACCAATAATTCTGAATACTCAAAGAAAAAAAAAAATTACTGTTTGCTTAGAAACCTCAATCTTTTCTTTCCATTTTCATGACTAAGCCACAGCTGCTGAGCTGGGGAAGTCCCAAGTCCCTGAGAGAATATTTTAAATCAATGAATTTGATAATATTTCATATGTAAAATGCTCAAAACCAGCAGAACTTCAGTGTGAAGTAGTGAAGAAAAAGCTGATTTTTTAAATCTATAAATACTCAGGTATTTATTATTTATTTATAAAAATATGTTATTTTATATATATTGCATAAAATATGATAGATAAATATGTATGGATATATTTATAGGTATTTATTACTTATTTTTATTACTATATGATATGTGCTATATATTATTATCTTTATTAATTATATTTATTAATTGTATTTATTACCCTAATAAACATATATTATATTCATATATAAATACACATATTGTTATTTCTAATTTGTATTATTTATATTACTTATTCTTTATAAATAATCACCAATTATTCTGTGATTTAAAATCCAGGAATTAAATTGAATTTCGAGACGCATAAAAAAC
>NW_024581114.1:2236274-2241325 GCF_017639235.1 Corvus kubaryi | reverse complement strand
TTATTACTATTTATAATTTTTATTCTTTATTTTTTATAAATAATCACCAATTAGTCTACGATTTAAAAACCAGAAATCAAATTGAATTTCGAGACGCATAAAAAACTCCCCAAAACTCCAGGATTTATCCTAAAAACTCCCTTTTTTCCCTCCTAAAATCAGAATATTTCACCAAAAACCCTCTCAATATCCACCTAAACCAACAGAGCGCGTGGAAAGAATTCCCAAAAAAAGCGTGGAATACCTAAATCCCGGATGATTTCCTTGACCATGAACTGCAGCATGCCCCTGCTGTGCTCGGGGTGCAGGAAGGACAGGAATTCCTCCTCGGTCAGCAGCAGGTCCGGGGGGGGATTGTCAGCCTGGTACCAGCGATCCTTCAGGTTATCCAGCACTTCCTGCGCTGCAAAATTGGGATTTAGCACCAATTGGAGCAATTTCACTTGTCCCGATTCCTTTTTAGGATTGAAATGGTCACAATTCATTGATTTCAAGCTCTCAGAGGGTTAATTAATGATGTTCTGTAAGCTTAAACCCTGCAGGTTTTTATTTATCACAGTGTTTATTAGTTTTGCTGCAAAAAAAAGTAGAATCAAGGGTGTATGAAAAGAGAAATCAGCACCAAAATCCCTTTCAATCTTCCATGGAATTCTTGCACATTTCATTCCACAATCCAATTATTATCTGTCAATATCTATCAATTCATTAAAATGCAACCCTTCATTTTTTTAGGTTTTCTTTTATTCTAATATTTTCAAAATATTAAAAGAATATTTTATTCCTTTTTTTTCAATGAATCTGGAGATTATTTTGTTACTGGAAGTTTGATTCTGTGCCTTGGGGTTGGGTTTTACCCCTCCAGATCCTGGGGGGTTAAAAAAACCCTCAGAGGGAGAAAAAAAAATCCCAATTTTCTTTAAAAAACCAACATAAAACCACCTGCCAGCACTCCAAAAAACTTATAAATCAAATATTTATACTAGATTTTAAGTGAAATTAAAATTAAATCGAAATTAAAATGTAATATTTTATTTTGCCATGAAATATTTGTGAATAATTGTGCTGTAATTCAAGTATTTTGGGGTTTTAATGGTGTATTTGAAAAGAATTGGGTTTAAAAGGAGCAGGAATTTACCTCCAGCTCTTCCATGGTGACAATTCCATCGTGAATTGAAATCCAAATTTCTGCAGGAAGTGCCTTAAACGCCACACACCCAGGTGGTTTTTATTTTTAAAAAAACCACTTTTACAGTGTTTGGAGGATGAGAAAAAACCCTCAGGAAGTGGGGGATGAATAATTTGATTTTCCTAAAGAAGATTTTGGTGCTCAGGTAAAGAACTGATGCCCTGATTCAGCAGCTCTGATGTGCTGAGGTTCCTGGAAGCTGCCCCCAGGTGATTCCCCTGCCAGCAAATTCTCAGCTCCTTTTTGCATCTCAGTTGTTTTTTAATCACTGGAAAATGTCACCTAAGGCCTTTTTAAATGACTAATTCCTGCAGGGAAAGGGAGAAGCTTTAGAGGGGGATTTTACAGTAAATTTAAATGTTTTTTGAAGGGGGAAAACAGGGAGATTCCTCTTAAAAATTGTCATTTTCATGGCAGATTCTGGTGAGGAACAATGTAGGATTTGTGTCTTCTGACTTAAAACTTCGGGGTGGATTTAACAGTAAATTGAAATTTCTTTAAGGGGGAAAACAGGAACATTCCTCTTAAAAATTGTCATTTTCGTGGCAGATTTTAGGTGGAAAAAAAGCAGAATTTTTGTTTTCTGACTTCAATCCTACTCCAGCAGAACAACCAAAACATTTCTCTCCCATTTTTATTTTCACATCCAGGTTTTAGGAACACAAAGCCCACCCCACTGTGCACTTACTTTCTTCATCTATTTTCAACTCCTCGTTGTTTTTGATTTTCTCTGCAATTTCCTTTTCATTGAAGCCTTTGCTTGCCAAGAATTTAATTTTATATTCGTCCCAGGACACGTGGCCTGGAAGAAAGAGAAAATCTCAGCCTGAAATGATGAATTTTTGATTTTAGGATTTAAAAATCACCAAGTTTTAAAATCTTTTAGTCCAGCATTACAACCCCACACTGAATTTTATGAATGACAACATAAAAGCTGTCACCTGATTCACTTCTGGGTTTATTTAGCCACAAAGGTTTTGTGAAAAAAACCAGTTTAGGTTGTTTTTTCCACTACCTTATGAAACAAAGAAGTGCCTGCAGCACATCCCTTCCCACAGAAGCCAAAACTTGGGATTCCCAACCCAAATTTTACTCCAGTAGCCAGTTCTGGATGCCAGAATTGATGTCAAAAGTCATTTTTGGATGGAAAAAAAAAAAATGTTGATTTTACCATCCCCATCAGGGTCCACAGCTCGGAAATGCATTTTGTTCTCCTCCACGGCTTCCTGGAAGTGCTCGTCTGTTTTTTCCATGATCCAACGCTGCATTTCCTTGGCACTGATTTTTTTATCACTATTTATATCCACCCTAGGCAGGAAAAACAAACAGGATTCACATTTGGGGCTTAGGAGGGAAAGATCTGGTTTGGTTTTAGCTTCTCAATTGTTTTATTCAGCACTAATAAACAGAAGAAAGAACATTTACGACTCTCTCTGAGAAACAAGTGGCAGCTCAACCTTTATTTCATAATTAAATGTAAGTAGCTTAATTAATTTCAGTCATTTAATTCAATTTAACGTTATTTAGGTTACCATTCAGCAAAAAACATTCACTTTGCTGGAGTTAAATCGTGGTTTTGAGGGAATTTTTTCAAGAGGAAACCACAGTTGTCACTACTTGGAAATTCCAAATTTCTTCCAGACCTTTAATTCCCTCTCCATTTCTCTTTCCAAGCCCTTTTTTTTTTTTCCCCAAGATCTCTGAGATTTCCTGAGGATTCCAACTAATATTTGATTGCAGCACTTGGAAGTGGAAGAAAATAACAAAATAAGTGTTTTCTGTTCACTTTGATCTCTAGTAACAAATTCCAGCTGGTATTTTTAATTTTGAACACATTTTAAAATTGCACATCCATTTGTTCTCCCTGAGTTTTCTGCCTGGCTCTTGCTTTCCCAAGGAATTTCTTGGATTCAGAGCTCCAGAATTCAACTTTTCCTGATTAAAATTATCAGGAAAATCCATGCTGACCATCCTTCTCTTCTGCCACCCCATCAATCCTTATTTCATTAAGAAACAAATTTAAAAATTACAGTTAAAAAAAACCCCATAAATCAAATTTTCTGCCACTTTGAGGGTTTTTTTGAGCACACCATTAAGTAAGTATTCAAAATATAACTAAAAAAAATCAGATTTCATTTCATTACCATTTCAGATTCTATTTAAGGCATCTCAAACCCACTCTTTTTTCTATTAAAAAAACAAAACTCAAAGAAAAACACAATTAAAAAGCCCCAGTTTGACTCTGGGCTTTGTTATCTGTTTGTATCACTGAGGTGTTATTATTGAAACTCGAATTATTCAAGATGTGATTTGCCTTTAAATGTCAATTAAATGTGAAAAAAGAGACAAACAGACCCAAGAAATGCAGAATTAGGGAGTTGAAATATCACAAAGGTGCTATAATTAAACATCAGCTCAGTGGCAAGAGCAGGGAGATGCTCCTGGGGCACTCAGGGCTTAGAGGGGACCAAGTTTGGCATCAAAAATGAGCCTAAAAAAGGCATTTTCCCCTCAGTATTTAAACTTTTGTTTCCTGAGGTCACAGCTGTCAAAATTCCTCCTTCTAACTGTATTTTCCACCTAAATCATATCATAATTAGGGAAAAAGGGAACAAAATCCCATTTATTGCTGATTTAGAGCATGGAAGCACAAAGTGGGACCTTGGAGTCTGAACAAGAGTGGATTTTGTAGGAAAACTGAATTTTCCTACAGCAAGGAATATATTGAATATGGATAAGGAACCAATTTTAGCCCGGTTTCTCTAACAGAAGCCACTAAAAATCAGATTTTTGTGGCTTCCTTCCCTCCCTGAATGAACCCAGGGCACTGAGGTTCCTAAATCACAACTTTCACACCCAAAAAAATGCCAATTTTTGATGCAAATCATTTCAGGGCTGGGTTCTGTTTCATCCAAATCAAGATTTCAGCAAGCCAGAGTTAGGAAATGTTTCAGGCACAGTTTTCCTGCCTGGAAAAATCATGGTTTGGGGAAGTTTTTCCATGTTCCAACTTTATTTTCAGGAATTCTGTTAGATAATAATTCATGCTTTGAATTTTATTTATTTGTGAATTTTCTGGGACACTGAGCTTTGGTTGATCAAAAATACATTCTGTGTTTGCTTTGTTTTCCAAGAAAATAATTCCAGAGCATCTGGAAGTCTGGGATTTACTGGATTTCCCTGGGATTTCTCTTTTAAGAGTATCTCTAGAAAGCAATCAAATCCCCCCCAAACCCTTCCCTACATTTTTAATCTGATCCTCTGAGGGAATCTGAAATCAATCTCTGAATGAAACTGATCCTGAATCCAATTAATTGAAGCTTCCTAAGGAACCTCTTTCATAACAAACAGGAAGAAATAAATTAGAATTTGGGAATGACAATTTCCCAACCAGGAGTTGGATAAAGAAATCTTGATATTTAATATTTTGCCAGGGAAATGAGGGGTCTGAACACCACAAAATAATAAAGAATTTTCTTTAAATTAAAAAAAAAAAAAAAGGTTTGGCTGTTTGCTGGAATTCCTTTGCTCAGGAAAACTCAAAAAAGCCCAATATCCAATGTTATTATTGCTATTTTTTCCCTTATTAATGAAAAGTTTGCAGAAAATAAAGCTTTTAAAGCCTCCTCAGTTTATCCCCCTGTGGTATTGACTGGAGCTGTTTTAATAAAATGAATCCTTCACTCCAAAAAAAAACCCAATTCTGCCACCTGGTGTCTGAAAGTGCTGAAACAAAGCAAAAAAAAGGGCTTTTTATGGAAGGGAGAATGCCTGAGTGTCTGAAATCAAAGTTGATATTTCTATACCAAGTAAAGAAATTAATTAACTTTTTTATAAAGCTATAAAATAAAAAAATTATCTGTCT
>NW_024581114.1:2221488-2236264 GCF_017639235.1 Corvus kubaryi | reverse complement strand
TGTTTCTCTGCCCTTTTTTCTTTATTGCCTTCCCAGTGTTTTCTCTTTACTTGCACAAGTCCCAACAGGAATAAACCCAAGCTCCAGAGGGAACAAAAGGCTAGAAAATAAATAAAGAACTCAAGCTACCAACTGAAACCAAACTCAGGACAGAACTGAAGCCCTTCCTCCCCAATTCCTGGATCTAAAATCCAAGTGGGATGAATTATTCCTTGAGCCAGGAAAAAGGAATATTGATTTTCATACCTTTAAGTTCTTTTTTCCACACAGAAACTGAATATTTTGGCATAAAACCCAAACACAGCAGTTCCAGGTTGAGGCTTTTCCCTTTCAACTTTTAAACATTAATTAAAATTCCCATTTTTTTTCCTGTTTCCTTGCTCTTGGCACTGCCCATGACTTACTTTGAAAAAATCACCATCAGCTTCTTCCTGTTCCTTCTGGGTTCTGAATCCTCCTCGAATTCCTCCATCTCTTTTCCCAGGAAAACCTCCTGATGGAATTCTTTGTTGAGGTGTCCATCCATCTCCATTTTGACCCCGTTCAGGTGATCTGGGGGCAGGATCTCGTTCTCATCTTTGCTGTCAGCTGCTTTTTCCTTGAGCACGGAATTATTTGCAGGCCTGGCATAAACATCCATCAAAAGGAAGATGAACAGGAGGGATAAATAAAGAGATCCCAAACCACAGAGGAAAGCTTGTCTCGACATCATTTTTTTTTTTTCCTTTTAAATTCAAATTATTGGCTGCTGAAACCACTGTGGGTTAAACGATCTAAAAAGGAGAAAAGACAGAAATTAAACTTTGAAGCAAGAGGTCACTAATGAACATCTAAAAATTGAAAAATCTACGCGTAATATCAGTAACTTATTTACATACATATAAATAGTAAAATATATATATACAAATATAAAAAACCTACACACAAGAATAAATTCAGAGGAAGCTACACAAAAATAGAGGAGTTTTTGCTGCCAGAGATTTAAAAAGCCTGTTAAATAATAAATACATGGAATTAATGCATTAGTTTTCAGTCTGCAGAGGAGTCTGGAAGGGAACATCCCTCAATATGCACAAAGAGCCGCGGCAGCACAGGAATATCCCAGAGATCCCAACAAAAATGCTCCTTGGAAAAGGGATAAAGACGTTTTCGGAGAGGGATGACTGAGGGAAACACGGTCAGATCCAAGAGAAAGCGGAGCTGGAAACACCCAGGAAACAACCCCGGGGCGGACCTGTCACAGAGCCATAAAACCACAGTATCCTCCGCTGCAAGTGACCCACAGAGATCACACCGCCCAATTCCAGGGAAAAAAATCCCAAATCCAACAGAGAGAGCACGAGGGAACCCAAACCCCCCAAACAAACCCCTCAAGCCCCTCAAACCCCCCGGAACCCCGCAGGGCTGCGGGAGGGGCCGCCCGCACTCACCGAGAGCCGCTCGGGAGAGAGGGGACGCTGCCCCGAGCGCCGTGACGGCCGCGGGGAGGCTCAGCCCGGGCCCGGCCGCCCCTGAGCGCCCGCGGCCCCTCACGAAGCCCCCAACGCTGCCAGGGCGGAGGGAGGCGGGGAGGAGGAGGAGGAGGAGGAGAAGGAGGAAGGGCGTCACTGCACCGCGCGGCGGGAGGGCGCCGCCGCCATCTTGGGTGAGGGCAGGCGCCATGGCCGGCAGAGAGGGGGCAAAGGGGCGTTTTCCTCGCGTTCCTATCGCTATCTCAGTTGATAGATAACACGCAGATCGTCTCCTGCTTCCTGGCTCTGTGTGTGTCTCAGCTGTTTTCATTGAGTTATGGAATGGTTTGGGTTGAAAGATACTTTAAAGATCATCTAATTTCAAGCCCTGCCATGGACAGAGGAGCTGTGGCTGCCCCATCCCTGGAAGTGTCCAAGGCCAGGTTGGACGGGGCTTGGATGCTGGAAGGTGTCCCTGTCTATGGCACGGATGACCCGGGGTGGGCTTTGAGGTCCCTCCCAACCCTTTACCATCCCAAGAACGAGGCACGGCCGCGGCCCAGCGCCCAAACCCAAGATGGCTCCTCCTCGGCCTCACGTGCCCTACCGCAAGATGGCGGCGGCCGCCGCGTCAGGGTGTGCGGGCACTGCCCCTCTTCCCTCCCCTTCCCGCCGTGCGGGAACCGCCGGAGCCGCGGCAGGAGCAGGGACGGAACCGCCGCTTCCCGGAGGAGAAGGCGGAAAGCGCGGGGGAGCCGTGAAGCCACCCCAGCTTGGCGGCGACGCACGGTGAGCGCTCCCGCAGGCAGCTTGTCCCCTCCCGGCGGCCGTACCGCCGTTCCCGCCTACACGCGGTGGGCGCGGCCGCGGCGCCGGCCGTGAGGGGCCCCCGCGGCCATGAAGGCGCTGCGGCGGCTGAGCCGGCACCGCACCGCGCTGGGGCTCGGCGGGCTCTCGCTCTGCGCCGCCGTCCTGCTCTACCTCGCCAAGTGCACCTCGGAGGGGCTGCGCCCGCTACCCGCGCCCCCCGCGCTCCCGCACAGCCAGCCCGGCCGGGGGGCCCGCGCCGCGCCCCCGCCCGCCCCTGAGGGCAGCGCCTTCGTGGCCGTGGTGGTGATGAGCGGCCCCAAGTACAGCGAGCGGCGCAGCATCATCCGCAGCACCTGGATGGCGGCGGCGCGGCAGGCGCCTCACGGGCACGTCTGGAGCCGCTTCGTGGTGGGCACGGCGGGGCTGGGCGCGGAGGAGCTGCGGAGCCTGGAGCTGGAGCAGAGCCGGCACCGGGACCTGCTGCTGCTGCCGGAGCTGCGCGACTCCTACGAGAACCTCACGGCCAAGGTGCTGGCCACCTACGTGTGGCTGGATGCGCACCTGGACTTCCAGTTCGCCCTCAAGGCTGACGACGACACCTTCGTGCGCTTGGATGTGCTGGTGGAGGAGCTGAGGGCCAAGGAGCCGCGGCGCCTCTACTGGGGCTTCTTCTCGGGCCGCGGGCGGGTGAAATCCGGGGGGAAATGGAAGGAGAGCGCCTGGGTGCTGTGTGATTATTACCTGCCCTACGCGCTGGGCGGCGGCTACGTGATCTCCGCCGACCTGGTGCGCTACCTGCGGCTCAGCAGGGACTACCTGAACCTGTGGCAGAGCGAGGACGTGTCCCTGGGGGTGTGGCTGGCGCCCATCGATGTGAAGAGAGTGCACGACCCCCGCTTCGACACCGAGTACAAATCGCGGGGCTGCAACAATAAATACATAGTGACTCACAAGCAGAGCATCGAGGACATGCTGGAGAAGCACCAGACGCTGGCGAAGGAAGGGAAGCTCTGTAAGGAGGAGGTTAAACTCAGGCTTTCCTACATGTACGACTGGGGAGTGCCTCCCTCCCAGTGCTGCCAGAGGAAGGATGGCATCCCCTGAAAGCCTCAGGAAGGAGGAGGCGAAGCGATGATGGACTCTTGGTTGCTGTTACACGGGGAGAATCCCATTAACGAGGGGTCAATTACTCTTAAAAAGATTTTGCACGACTCATTCTGTCACCCTGGGACTCCCCGGGAGCTGCTGATGTGGCATGGTTAGAGATGCTTAAAAAAAAAAAAAATAGGTGACAGAATGCACAGAAAAGTCTCAAATGCCAGGACTGAAGGCAAATAAAAAGGGGGCAAAACACGGATAGTAGGGAAAACGAGGAGAGAACTGGAATGAAAAGTTGCTGGGAGATTTTGAACAGATTCTGAGGTTTATTTGCTAAAGATCATGCCAGGCTTTTATGCTGATAACACTGAAATGAGGCCACTGTTGATTCCTTGGCAAGGAAGTGCCAGCTTGGCACGGAGGGAGGAGCCCAGTGGAGCTGTTGGTGCCAGAGGAAACATGTTACTGCCACAGGCAGGAAAAGGTAATCCCGTTTTTCCTGGGATACCTGCAGGGAGAGCTGTCTTTGGCAGGGAAGGGAGTTACTAAATCTGTTAATTTCTCTCGAAGCTTTTTGCTGTTTTAAAGGCAATGTGTACATAAATGATCTGGCAGCTACAAAAATGTATTTAGGGAGGTGGCTGAGGTGGGTATTTGGCAAATGCAGAGTTTATTCTCTTATTTTGGGAGCACTGTCCTCCTGCAAAGCCTCCAGGTGTTGTTTTTTAGCTCATCCTCCACAAGAAACATTTCCTTCCCAACAGTCAGTAACTCCCTGGCTGCTCCAAGACATTGCAGACTTCAGATTTATATTTATTTCTAATATAAATGAGCAGGAATTGATCAGTGGAAGTTCCAAAAACATTGCCCAAAGGTGGGCACTTCAGGTATAAAAGTGAACTTGGTGTAGTCAAGAGAAATGGGTTCCTCCACCCCAAAAATTCCACTTTATTTCTCTTTTCAGGACACTAAAAAGTCACATTTAGGTGCCGAAAACTGGGGGGATTCTCTCATTCTCTCCAAAAAACACCTTGGAGAGGAACTAAAATTGAATTAATTGAAGGGACACATCCACAAATGGGATTTTTGTCCCTCAGTCCTGGCTACACCAGAGTAACCCTGGCACTGGCAGAGGTCCCACAGGACCCAGACATTATTTATTTATCTCCAGACCTTCAGCTGCACCTGCCATTCAAGCATTTTTGAGTGGCAGCTGCTCCAAAACCCCCAATATTTTTCCCAGTGCTACTCCAGTCCCCTGTGCCAGCTGCAGCTCTTGCGGTGGGAGCAGTTTTTACTTTGTACACGTAAAAGTTCTTTTTTTAAAATGTCTTTTTGTGACCAGTTCTGGTGTTTTGTTGCACTCTGCACTTTCATTCCCATTCCGTTCCTTCCCAGCTCAGTGTCTAGAAGAGACAAATGGCAAAGAAAAATTCCTTTTAAAAAAGGTGCCAATATCTCTTTAGTTTTGCTTCTTAGCAAAATTAGGAATTCAGACCAAAGGGATCAAGTATGGAGTGGTTTTTTTTTGTTATTCTGGTGCTTTAATTAATTATTGAGGATTAGAAATCTTCTGCAGAGGATTTTTCTATTTTAAAAATTTCAACAAGGCTTTGACTTCCTCCTAAAACAAAATTAAAATACTGCAAAACTCAATTATTTTAGCATGTTAAACTAAATTATTATTAGCATCCATCCTGATGCATGCTTCGGGATTAGCAGGGAATGTCTTTTTCCCAAAAGAATCCTATTCCAAACCAGGAATTTACCAAGATGACAGCAAATCTCCATTTTTTTAACCATCCATTTGCCACCTGGGCTTCATCAGTGTTGTCTGGAAATGTGATTATAAATACTTGTAATGTGAATATTTATTTATAATTATTGCCAGTGTATTCTCTATAGGAAAAATAAGCTGCTTAAATGTCATTTTTACACCCAGGAGGTGCTGGAACATCCTTGAAAAACAAGGATCAGGCAGGGCTGGAATTTTTGGGGATCCAAGCCATTATTTGAAGCTGGATCAGAAGTGCAGATCCATGTGGGGTTTATCCAATTCCATCCAGAACTGGCTCCGTGGAAGTTGTTCCCATTGGGATTTTGACTCCTCATTGCCCCCTCCCTCCCCCCCCCCCAAAAAAAGTGGGTTTGATCCCTAGGAAAATTCCTGGAGAAATGCTGGATCTGCAGCTGAGATTGGAGCCTGCAAAAGCTCACCCAGAAATGATGGATACACTCCATGGGGGTGGATATTCCATGGTTTTAGGGATCATTCCCAACCTCAGTGATTGGGGGATCTTGGTTCCATCTCAGGTTATGCCAAGTTTTGCTCCAGCTGGAAAACACCACAGGAGCTTTGCCCACATCCTTGGGAATTGCTTTGAATTCCCTTGGATTTCCCTTCCTTTTCCTTTAATTCCCTTTCTCTCCAAGGAGAGCCCTTGGATTCCAATCGCAGCTCCCTGGGAAATTCCCAAATTCATAAAAAATATCTTTAATCTCCTTTTTTGGGGGGATATTTTAGAGGCAAATGGAATCATTTGGGAGCGAGCAAACAACTGGAAGTGGCATTTTGTGGTGTCCAAAGGTTGGACTTTTCCAGCCTTGATGATTCCCTAATCCCGCATAGTTTGTGGAAAAAGCCAGAAAAAAAAAATAATAGTTTTAATTTCCATTTTACCTGAAAAAGACCTTTTAAGGTTATTTGGAGTCATCCAAATGTGTGTTTTAAATGAGTGAATCATTACAATTTTAGAATTGAAACCATCCAAAATTCATCTTTGGAGCCAAATCTGAAGCACTTTTGGAACAATAAATGAGTTTAACAATTAGCAGGAGTAATCAAAGGCTCTTTCCCACCTGCTCAGGATTAAATTCCCGATTTCTGCCATCATCTCCGAGGGTTTTATGGGGTTGTTTTACACTTCAAAGCCATTCTGGGATCATTTTCCTCTCTGGGAAATCAGATGAGGAGCCTGATTTCAGATTTTGGGGAGAATATTTCAATCTGCTGAGAAATAATTTGGATTTTGGGTTTTATTGCAACTCTCAGAGTGGGAATTTTGGGTTTAATGAAAATAAAATGACCCAGGAGCAGATTTATCTTTATTTTTTGTAGCTATTTGTTTATTTAAAGAGTTTCTTTTGGGTTTTTCCTTCCTCAATATTTTATATTTTTTCTATTATTATTAAAATTCTCCCCTCAGCTTTCCTAGACCTGAGTGTGATCCACACTAATTTAATTTATTTTGGCATCCAGCAAAATTATCCATGTGCCATTCTTGAGCTTTTTGGTAATTCCAGAATAATTTAAATTAAAATAAGTTAAAATAAAAAGAATTTTATTTTTTAATCAGAAATTAATAGAAATTAATTGTTCATTATATTCTCTGCTCATCTCTTGAAGAATTAATACTGAATTATTTAGATCTGGCAATGGCATAAACTCAGAAAATCTGCTTTATTTTCCAGTGATTTCTTTAAATTATGTGCAAAAATAAACATTGAAGCATTCCTTGCTTTACTAAATAAATTAAATAAATGAAGGAATACATGAAGTTTCACTTCAAAACCTCTCAAGCTGCTGAGAATTCCTATAATCACCTCAGAATTAAAAAATACCAACAATTAACTGTAAAAAATTGCTATTCCTCTATTGGAATCTTTTCTTTTCTGAATGTTCTTGGTCCTCTGAATTTTGTTCTGTTACATTTTGGACAAAACTTGAATTTCCTGGAGTGGAAATTCCTGATTTTTGAGGATTGAATTTGTATATCCCTGACATTTCAGGGATCAGGGTGGAAGCTCTGATGGAGAATTTGATTTTTATTCGGTTTCTTTTCAGCAGAGCCGAAATTTGGGGGATTTCTGACAACCTTGGAGCTCCTTCAGAAATTCCAGAGAGGGTGAAATAAAAATAAATAAAAATAAATGTCAGAGACTTCCCTTCCCTTCCCATGACACAGAATTCCAGAATAAACAAGGAATTATCTCTGCCCCAGCCCCTGCCCCTTGAAACTCCTCCATATCCAGGTTTTTCCCAAGGAAATCACAAGTAAAAGGAATTTATTCCCAGCATCATCTCCTTTATTTCCCAGGAAAATTGCAAAGAAATCCATTTATTCCCAACCTAACATCAATTTTCCTGTTATTTTATCCACCTCACCCTTTATTTCCCAGGAAAATTGCAAAGAAATCCATTTACTCCCAGAATAACTTCCATTTTCACATTGTTTCATCCACTTTTACCCTTTCTTTTCCCTGGAAAATTCCACCTGGGAAGCAAAATCAACTGAGGGTGAGGCCAAATTATTTTAAAGGGAATATTTCCCCCCCTGATTTCCTGGGAATATTTAATCCCTGCATTCCAATATTTTTAAAACTGATTTTCCTCCCCATTTCAAACATTCCACGCTCAAACGAAGAACTCAAACTTGCCACAAAGATTTAAAATAATCCTGATTTTTTTTTTTTTCCCCCCCATAAATAATTCTGAATAATTTGGGGATTTTGCTGTTGAAGCAAAGGGATCCATTTGGGAATTTATTCCCAAATTTTCCTGCCTGTCGCTAGATGTCACTCCATGCCTTTGGAAGCACAGAAAGGATGAATCCCTTAAAAAAAAAAGGGAATTAAACTGTCCAAAGACAGTTGTTGATGAACTAAAATCTGGTGGAGTTCTCTAATTTCAACATAAAATGATGGGGGAAAAAGGAAAAGGAGTTTTCCAATTAAAAAAATGGAATCAGGAGGGAATTATTAAGGGGAGCCACCGTATTTTTCCATGGAATTAATGGAAAATTAATGTGAAAACCCCTGAGATTTAAAGACAAACCTTTGCAGAAGCCCCAAAAAAGCCCCCAAAATATAGGAAAAAATAATAAAATTAATAAAAGTTATTTTAAATTAATTTTAAAAGAATAAAAATTAAATTAATTAACAATATTCTGGGAATTTGTTTGTGGAACAACTCAAAACAACCCAGTCCCTGTGTTCCCTTTTCATCAAGAATTTTTGGGGTTTCATCAGCTGAAAATTCCCTGGGATTTCCAAAGGATTTCATTCCCAAACCTGTCTGTGTGGGACCCCTGCTCCAACTTTTGGGATGATTAAAGGATGTGTAGAAATTTAAAATTCCTCTTAAAAGTTCTTGACGCTCCAGGAGCTTCCCAGGAGATTTTTTGTGGGATTGGGAACCGATTCCTCTTTATTTTCAGTGGAAAGATTCCCTGAAATTTAGGGAAGTTTGGAATTCTGTTACACTGAGGAACATCTACTGATGGAAAACGTGGGAAAAACGTGGAAAAATCCGGACACTGCTCCAAGGTTTGGAGGAAAGCTCAGAAATCCACTGAGCTCTGGATGTGCCAAGGAATGTCCAGGAAGTTGGGAAGGAGCATCTCCTCATGGAAAGCCACAATTCCCACTTTCTGGTGGTCCCTGTCATTCCCTGCTTCCCTTGACAGCCAAAATCCCGGGAATGTGAGCCTTGTTTATTTTCCACCCTCCAGCGCTGGCAGGGTGGAGCAGCTCCCCCAAAGTTCTGGATCCACGAGGAACAGAAGGGGCTGGAAAATGAAAAATTCCCGATTTTTGAAATAAAGGAAAATGTTGTTGTTGCCGGTGATCAATGGATTTGGGATGGTGCCAAAGGGCTTGGAATCATCACAGCACGAGCCACTGGAAAAACATTTATCCAGAGCTGATCCTGGCCAGGAGAATTCCAAATATTTACTTTGGATATTTATTTTAGGGAAGGACTCGAGCCAGGATGATGGAGCTGGATTGCCAAAATCCCAACGGTTGAGGTGCTAAGAGCCGGAATTCGGGGCCAATCCCTCTGATCTTATCTTGTCTAATTATTTCTCCTTCTTTCCATGCCCTGATCCCACAAAAACAAGTGTCCTACTCCCCCCTGGGAATGTGCTAGGCTGGATCCAGGCCAGATCCGTGGCTTTGCTAAACTCAAATCCCAGACTGGGATTAATCCTGGAGTTTTGTGCAGTTTCCTGGGTGATTTTTTCTGCCTGGATTTGCAGCTCCTCAGAGTCCAGAGTTTCTCTGCAGATGCCGCTGTCCCTTCCCAAAGGCAAATCCTGCTGGGTTTGGTACAAAAAACATCAGGAGAATCCTCAGCCACACCAGGATCTTCCCAATTTTGAGGTGCTGTACACGAGAAGCTGGAAAAATTGGGAGTTCTCCTGCTTTTCTTTACCATTCCCAGCCCTTTATTCCATAGGGATTCCTGGCTAGGAAGAAGTTCTGGGTTTTTTTCTTCTGTCCTGCAAAGTTCTGCAGGGTGGGGGTCACTCAGCTGCTCCTTGGAATCTTGGAATTAAAGCTGGAAAAACATTCCAAGATACGAATCCAAGCATTAACCCAGTCACCACTAAACCGTGTCCCCAAGGGCCACATCCACAGGTTTTTGGGACACTTCCAGGGATGGCGACTCCACCACTTCCCTGGGCAGCCCATTCCAATGGTTGGCCACCCTTTCAGGGAAGAAATATTCCCAAATATCCAACCTCATCCTGCCCTGAGCATTGATTAGTGCAAGGCTGGGCCCTTTTTTGTCCTAAAAAAAGCTGGGAGCAGTTAATTGGAGTCAGGACTCCTGGAATCTCCCACTCCATATCCATGCACGGACTTCCCAAATCATGGCCCAGCGCTGTGGATCCCTAATTCCAGCAGAACTGAGAGGGAAGAGCTGCTAAAATGAAATTTTTGCCTCAGTTTCTCCCTCAGAACATTGGGAACAAATCGCTCCCCTCAGGCTCTGATCCCAAAGGCTTTGGGCTGCAGGCATGGCTGGATTTAGGGAAGAGCCGGATTATTTTACACTTTATAAAATTCCAATCTGGCTCCTGAAAAGCTCCATCAAAGCCAGAGCCCGTGGCTGGGGAGGTTTCTGAGGACAGGGAGAGGGATAAGAAAACAATAACCGGGATCCAATTTCTTCGGAGTCCCGGGAGGAGATAATTGGAGTCTCCAAGAGCTGCTGATAAGATCAGACTCAGTTGCTATTTTCAGGCTCAGACAGCAGGGCTGGAGACACCGAAATAAATCCTAAAACCTGAGCCCAGGGAGCTGCAGGCTCCCAAAGAGCTCTTTCTCCAAGAAAATCCATAAATTTTGCAAGGTGTGGGATACCGGGATTGGCCTGGCCTGGTTGTCCTCGGGGGCACCTCAGGGGTGGCAGATGGGGAAGGACTGAGGGGAAAAGGAGGAATTGAAGGGGGACAACGGCCTTGCTTTTAATTCCAAGAGGAATTTTATCCTCCTTGGAGTGTCCCAGCAGCAGCTCCCTGCTGCAATTCCTTCTGGGAGAGAGACAGGGAACAACCGGAGCCGTGTTTAGTCCGGGGCAGGAGGCTGGAAAAGCAATTCCTGAGTGGACTCACGGTCTCCTGAGGGCACCTGATCCTGGCAGTGGCTCCAAATGGAACCTCAGGCATCACCTGGGGGAAGATAAAATAAACCTGGATTAGAAAACCTGGAGAGGGACTAATTCCAAGCTTAAAATTCCTATGGAATTTGGGGACAGACCCAGGCTCTTCACAGTGGCCGTGGCAGGACAAGGGACGATGGGCACAGTGACACGAGAGGGATTCAAACTGGATTAAAAGGAATTGTCCTCATCATTCCACAGTAAATTATTGGATCAGCTTGGCCAGGGACGTTGTGGAGTCTCCAACATTTCAAATCCAAGTGGATAAATCCCCGAATAACCCCAGAGCTGCCCCCACTTGGAGCAGGAGGCACCTCCAGAGCTTTTTCCAGCGTTAATTATCCCAGGATTGACAGCAATCCTGCCTCCCCTCACCCCTGGATGTGCCAGGGCTGCTGACAGAGGAGGGGATACCTCAGCAGCACCAATGCTTGGGATTATCCCATTTTTCCTCCCTTGGGTCCACGCTGGGAGCACCCCACCCCATCCATGTGGATCTGGTCATTCCCTGCTCCTGACAGTTGTTTATCCCAAAACATTTGGCTCTCGATGCCTTCCAGATGAAATCAGACATCAAAGGCCCCACATTTCCTTCCCTCCCTCTGCATTCCCCTTCCACATCCAGCCCATGGCCTGTATTGATCAGGGATTTCTCCATGGATTGGGAAGAGCAGCTTGGGAGGAAAAGGACAGGCAGGAGCCAGGAGCAGGTTGGGAATGGCTGCAGATTCCTGGATTGGGGAATTGGGAGAGGCTGAGTTGGCAGCAGCAGCAGGAGAATGGAATTATGCAGAAAACACAGGAAAATCCAGCGGTAGGAATATCAAACAGGTACCCGTGGGAAGGTTTTGTCCTTGCAAATGGGATGGAAAATTCCAGGCCAGTTCCCGCAGGAATTTGGGAGCCAAAGGGAGCTGCTTCCATTTCATCCCAATCCTAAATGGGGCTCCCGTGAGCAGGGAACCCCCAGGCTCGCCCTCCCCTCACAGCATCCCTGCTGGAAAGGTTCCTGGATTTGGGGAAAGGGTTCCTGGATATCAGGGAAAGCTTCTTCCCCCAGAGGGTGCTGGGGCCCAGAACGGGATCCTCAGGGAATGTCACATTCCCAAGGCCGCCAGAGCTCCAGGAGTTTTTGGACAACGCTCCCAGGTGGGATTTTGGGGTGTCCTGGGCAGGAATAAGAGTTGGACTCTGATCCTGTGGATCCTTCCAGCTCAGGATATTCCCAAATTCCATGATTCCAAGTGTCCCAGTGTCGCCATTCCTTGAATTATTCCCGCTGTGCCCTTCCCTTCCCCTCCTGCCCGAGCACAGCCCGTGATTCCCTGATTTCCCTGGCGGGGAACACGCAGCCCCTTCCCTGCAATCAGGGAGTGTTTATCCCACCACTTCCCTTTCCATGGGAGGCCCGTGGCTTTTCCATTGCTTTTCCATGGCTTTCCAGACATCAAACAGCTCATTTCCCTTGGCTTTTGTCCGTGAAATGGGCTGGAACAGAGGCTCATAAACAACTGGATCAGGAATGCTGAGGTTGATTTAAAAGCCAGGAATTTTTTTTCCTGTCCTTTCTTAACACTTTAAATCCAACTTTTTTTTCAAACTTTGCCCGTTCCCGTCTCTGGTTTTGCAGAGCAGGAAAGGGAAAGTGAGGAAAAGATAAAAGTAAGGATAGAAATTGGGATAAAATGATCCTTCAAGGATTCTTGGGATCACCCTGCAGTGCTGGGAGGATCCTGCCCTGGTTGGGAACGGCGGATCAAGGTGAGGAATTTTTTCCCTGTTTTTCTCTTTTCCTGGGCAAATCCAGAACAATCCAGTGAAAGGAGCTTGGGCAAAGAACATTTTATTGGAGCTGCCCTGGGGAACAACAGCATCCAGGTGGTTCATTGAGGATCCCGAAGGGCTTTTCCAACCTTTGATTCCCAGATTTGGCAGGGATTGGGGCCCTCAAGAGCCCACCCGGATTTCCAGCCAGAACTGGAGAGACCTTCAACATTCCTGTGCTTCCCCTTGGACATTTTGGGACTCCAAACTACCTGTCAGAGCTTTTTCCCCTCTCATTCCTACAAAAAAAGTGGGAATGAAGAGGGCAATTCCTGTGGCTTGGGGGCTTGGGCAGGGTATAGAATACGTAGATAAAGAATTTGGCTGGGAAAATTTCTTCTAGTCCAGATCCAGCTGCTTCTCCCTGCCCAGCTCTGCTGTTTGCAAGCCAGAGTCCCAAAATTCCATTTTTCCATCCCTCCGAGATGGAGGATTTGGGCTGGCAAGTGGAATTTACCTCACATTTATGCCCATAATCCATAAAATAATCGCTGCAGCATCCTCCTGCTGCCTCCCTCCTCCTACAGCGTCCCTCCCTCGTCCTTGGGGAATGTTGGAGAGGGAACAGCCTTGTCACTACCTGGGAATTGCACTAATTGGGATATTTGGGATATTTAATCCCTGCTGCTGAAACCATCCCAGGCTGCTTGATAAAAGACCCCAGTGTCACGAACACAGAGGAGTTGTTCATGCCAGGGGCTGCTCCGGGTGATGGCTCCAGCCTGGCTGGAGGGAAAAGCTGTTATTAGGGAATTAAAGCGGCACAGACGACGTTCCAGCAGGGCTCCATCCAACCCACACGGGGCTGCGAGCAGGGAACTGCAGCCCGGGGTGAGCCTGCCAGGGCTTCGGCATTCCCAGGGAACGGGGGACAGGATCAGGGGGTCACCCTGCTCCTCCCGGGGCTGGGACCCCCAAAATTCCTGTGCCTGCAGCCTTTCCAGAATGGATCTGAGCTCACAAACCCTGGGAAAAGGCTCCGTGATCCATTAGGAGAAGGCTCTGTGATCCACTAGGATGAAGCTCCAGGATCCCTTAGGAAAAGGCTCCGTGGTCCCTTAGGATAAAACTCCAGGATCCATTAGGAAAAGGCTCCAGGTTCCATTAGGATAAAGCTCCAGGATCCCTTAGGACAAAGCTCCAGGATCCCTTAGGAAAAGGCTCCAGGATCCCTTAGGAAAAGGCTCCAGGATCCCTTAGGAAAAGGCTCCAGGATCCATTGGATCCCACGTCCTTCACCCAGAACTGGTGAACTACCAATTTAACTGCTTTAACTCCTACCAGGACACATCTCCTGCTTTTCCTGGATTTCCTGGACAGAATTCCGAGCTGTTTGCTCCCATCTGGAATCCAGACAGCCATGGCAGATGTTCCCCCTAACCAGAGCCTTCCAGATGTCCTCAGCCTCGGGATGTTTGTCTTACCCAGCCAAAATGCTCAAAAACTTCCCTCCAAATCCGAAATCCAAGAGGGAAACACCATTCCTGGGACTGCCCGAGCCCAAACCCAGCTGGGAAAGGCCCTGCTGGAATTTGGGAGGCTCCTTATCCCAAAGATCTCCCAGTGCTTTGATAACCTCATCAGGCCTCTGTGAGGATTCCAGAAATCCCACTCAGGATTCCCTCGGCAGCAGGAAAACTGAAATTTTGGGAAGAAAAAGGATTTGCCCTGGGAAAAGCTGAGCCTTATGGAATAAACCCAAATATTGGGATCTATTATTAATGCATTATCAATTATTTGGGGTCCCAAGATGGGATGCTGGAAGGGAATTTTGGATTTTTATACAGGCAGTGAGGCCTGGAAAACAAATCGGGAATCTGGATTTGGATTTTCCAGTTGAAATAAATCCTAATCTTGGGCTCAACCTCCCCAAAAGCATTCCCCGTGTGGCACCCTCTCCTCCCCACTGCAGGTTCTGTGGCCCATTTTCCATCTGTTTCCAGCTAAAAAAAGATGGGAAGGAAAAAAACCCCCCTCATTCCCAAGGAATTATCCCAAGAAATCACCAACACACAATCCCCTCCAAGGAATTATCCCAAGAAATCACCAACACACAATTCCCCTCCATGGAATTATCCCAAGAAATCACCAACACACAATCCCCCCAAGGAATTATCCCAAGAAATCACCAACACACAATTCCCCC
>NW_024581114.1:2216732-2221478 GCF_017639235.1 Corvus kubaryi | reverse complement strand
CACCAACACACAATTCCCCCCAAGGAATTATCCCAAGAAATCACCAATTCCAGCCACGCCTGCTGAAGCTGCAGCTGCACCCCCAAGTGATTCCTGCCAGGACCACGCTCCTGGAAAAGATTTTTCCCTAGTTTTTTTAAGCTTGGAATCCATTTCTCCCTCTTTTTGATTTTCCTTGCATCCCAAACGTGCCCAGGCCTCCAGTGTTTACTTTGGGAACAATGGAAAACTCCTGGCTCTCCCTCACAGGAGGCCCAGGCCTTTCTTCTCCAGCCTAATTAGAGTTCCTTCCATGGCTAATTAAATCCCCCAGGGAATGAATCCAAATTTCCTGCAATGAAAATCAGCTGGATTCGCTCTGGGCACAGCCAAGCTCCCGTGCTCTGCTCTCCAAGGCTGGAATCTCCTCTTCCCCACAGGGAAATACTCTGGGATTGCACAGCTTCCAAGGAATTCTGTCACCTTTCCCCCTCTTCCCTGCTTTTTGGGATTTTAGGCAATTTTATTTCCAAGCAGAACAGTCAGAATTTAACTTTATTCTTCTTTATTTCTGATTTGACCTCTCATTCCTTGCTGGAATTTTCCCATTCCCACTTTTATTCCTTGTTGACTTCCCCAGCTTTGGGAGTAAACTGGGATATAAATATGGAAATAGGATCCCTTTCTTTATCCCACAACTCAGGGTCACTGCTTGATTCCCCCTGACTCAGCTATTCCCACAAAATTCTCTCTCTCATTAGGAATAAATCTGTGGAAATAATAAATAAAAAATAGGGAAATAAGAGCTTGGAAATGTTCTGACTACTCTGAATTCCCATATTTTCCACCAAGGAATGTCCCCCAGTCCCTTTCAGGAGAGCTCCCATCATTTTGGAGTCGATTTTTCCTGCTGGTGCAGCCCCAGGGTTGGGAGAAATTCCCAGGATTTAGACACCAGTTGCAGTGAGTTGGGGAATTCTCTTTAGTCCCCTTTTCCCCTAAAACAACTCAAGGAAATGGAATTTTCTACCTTTACATGGGATTTAATTTCCCAGTTAATGAGGGAATGAGGGAAAGATTGGCAGCAGATAAATCCCAAAATCCACCTCAGGACACTGACAGGCCCTGGAGAATCCCAGACAGGGATTTACAGCCCTGTCAGCCTGACTCCCATACAGGCCTTTCCCAGGCCTGGATAAATCCCACCTGGACACATTTCCAAGGATTCTCTGCTTCCCTGAGAGAGGGAAAAGTCCCTTTTGTGAGGGCTGGAGCAGCAAACCCTGCAATTCCATCCCACCTGAATCCTTCTGGGATTCCACAGCATCCCAGCACAATTCCAGCCCTCATTCCTTCCCTCCCAGCAGGAACGAGACCAAGATTTGCAGCAGATAAATCCCAAAATCCACCTCAGGAGACTGACAGGCCCTGGAGAATCCCGAGGCAGGGATTTGCAGCCCTGTCAACCTGAGCAGGAACCTCCAGACAAAATAAACACCCAGGAGGGAATATTTATTTTAGTGCACATTCCAGACTCTCGGATTTCTGGCAGTTGGACTCCAGTGCTCCTGGAATCCCGAGCCAAACATGACAGCGACTCCGTGCTCCCTCCGGCTCCTTTCCCTGGGAGCTGCTGTCTCCCCGGAATCAGCTCTGTCACCTTCCCCAAAGGGAATTTTTCCACTTGGGATTTGCCCACGCAGAGCAATGTTTGGGAATTGGCACGAGGATTTTGTGTGGATTCACTCCTGTGGGGCAGGGAGATGTGGGAGCAGGTTTGGGAGCTCATCCCAGCCTTTCCCTGGCCTGGGATCTGCCCAGGACAGATTTCATTCCCTGCTGTTTACACTGAGCTCAGAGTGATAAATTCAGCTGCTCCCTCAGACCAGCCAGGAAGGATTTCAAATCAAGCAAGGAATCATCACATGGAAATTCCTGGAATCTGGGAGTGACAATGGATTTCAGAGGGTTTTATTTCCCTGTTTGTCTTTTCCCTTGGGATTTTTTTTAGGGCTTCTCTGAAGTGAGCAACACTTTTGTGGTCTCGTTTCTCTCCAGGCCTTTGGAGCAGAGGAGCTCCGGAAATGTCCTTCCTGAGGGACTGAACAGATGGAATAAAGGAGAAATCTTGGATATGGAAAACATCCTGCTTGATTTTTGCAGACACCACAGCCCAGGCCAGAGGAGACTCCAGATTTTGGGGAGTTTCTCCAAATCCCAAGATCCAACCACATTCTGGTCTTTTTGGGGGTGTCCTGTGCAGGGCCAGGAGTTGGATGATCCTTGGGGATCCCTTCCAGCTCTGGATATTCTGGGATTCCTATGGAGATCCAGAAGGTCTGGGAAAAGAACTGCCCTTCACGAGCTCAAGTTCTTTTTTTGGGAAGTATCAACCACCTGGAAGTGAATTCCAGGGATTTAGATCCAGCTAGATCTGGACCTCAAAGACTTTTCTGTCTGGAAGAGCCAGTGCTGGCCCAAGCAGCTTTTCCAGGAGCACTGGCACTTCCCAAAATATTGAATTCCCTTTTCCAGGCAGTCAGGCTTGGGACAGGTGTGGGAATCATTAAAATCTAAGGAAAAAAACCATCCCTAAAATCCAATTTTGAATTAAAAGTGCTGAGTGAATGGTTGGGCTTGGTGGGCTCAGAATTTCAGAATTATTGGGTGCTTCTCCAGGGCCTCTCTTCCCAGCTGTTCCCAGATTTTTGCCTCTTTCCAGGGGTTTGGTTAAATTTCCAGCTGGCAGAGGTGGGGATCTGCTGGATCCGAGATCTCCAGGACCTGGCAATGGATCCCCCGCAGTGCCCAACTGCGCTGGAAACTGGGAAAACTGGTTTAGTGCTCCCTGAGCAAACACAGCTTGGAGATCCCTTGGATTTTGGCTTTATTCCCTATGGAAAAGCTGGAAAAATCCCCCACTTTGTTTTCAGGGCTGCTGGGAGGAGCTCAGAACGAGAGGGGCACGTGCAGGGGCAGAGCACAGGCTGCGTAATCAGCGTTAATTAATGAATGAATTAATTACTGGGGCTCTGCTGGCAGGCACCCAACGCTCCGGGAGGGGTGGGATGGAGCCAAATTCCAAAATCCAGGCTCGGAGCTCTCTGTATCTCCAGGATGGGAGCAGTTGAGAGGGGAGGGAGGGTTTGGGGGGGATTTTGGTTTATTTTGGGGTCAATTTCCATGATTTTAGGGGAGTTTTGGGGGATTCTGGGGGGATTTGGGGAAGGATTTTGGGGCTACCGGTGCCCCCACCCCAAAAACTGCAGGTGCTGGACGGGGCCAGACTGCTCAGGGACAACCTGGAATGGGGAAAGATTGGGAATTTGAGGGGTTTGGGGGGGTTTTATGGGAATTTGGAGGGATTTTATGTGATTTTGGGGGGAGTATCCCCTCAGGGGATTGAGGGAAGACAAACCCTGCACTTGTCACTCACGTGGGAGAGGCTGAGGTGTCCCAGGTTCTGTCCCCATGGAGAGATGGATCCTGAGGGAGATTTTGGAGGAGGAGGCTCCTTATCCCAAAGGGAAACTCATGGAAAATGAAAAATGATGATGATTAAAATCATTATTGATAAAAATAATTAATAATAAAAACCACAGCAGCTTTCGACCCCTTTTCTCCACATGAAAATCCAAAATAGGTGCTCAGGACCCACAGAGAAACTGAGGTAAAAAATTCCTAAAATCTGGATTTTTTTTTCTCTCAGCTGCCAGAGGAATTCCTCCCTGTGAGGGTGGGAATGGAATTCCCAGAAAAACTGTGGCTGCCTCATCCCTGCAAGTGTCCAAGGCCAGGCTGGGATACTGGAAGGTCCCTGCCCATGGTGGGGGTGGAATGGGATGATCTTTAAATCCCTTCTATCCCAAACCATTCCATACTCACTGATCCCAAAAGCTTTTCCAGGCTTATTCCAAGGATTTCATCTCCAACAGGAGAGAAATAAATGGGAGCAAAGTGCTGGAAGTGCAAGTGGGTTGTGTTTGTTCCTGAGGGAGGCCCGGCCAGACCACACAGCTCTGTTATCCAGGTGGAATTTTTTGGGATAAAACGGACACAATTCCGGGTTTGTTTCCCTGCTCCATAAATCCAGCACCTGTGTGGTCCCTGCAGGAACAGCACAGCCTGGATTTTCCCATCCCCAGCCTCTTCCCAAGGATTTGAAGGTGATGTTGCTGGTTTTGGGAGAATTCTCCACGTGGAATAACACCAGGGCCTGGAGGGAAAAATTCCCACCCTCTTTTCCCTGCTATTCCTGGTGGGAATTTACCCTGGGTCCCCACTTCAGGTGGTCCCAAAATCCTTCCCCAAATCCCTCAAAAATCCCCTAAAACTCCCCTAAAATCACTAAAATTGACCCCAAAATAAAGCAAAATCCCCCCCAAACTCCCCATCCCCCCAAACTGATCCCAGAATCCCCCCAGTCACAAAAAATTCCCACAAAATCAGACAAAAAAAACCCAAAATTCTGCTAAAACCCCCCCAAATCCCCCCAACCCGCCCAAATGTCCCTAAATGCCTTCAAAATTCCTTAAAAATCATCCCAAAATCACAGAAAGTTCCCATAAAATCACCCCAAATGAAACCAAAACCCCCCAAATGCCTCAAAAGTCCCCCAAAAAATCCCAAATCCACCCAAAATCCCCTAAAACCACCCAAAAATCCCCCCAAAATGACATAAAATCCCCCCAAAATCATCAATATTCCCCAAAAAAATCACGGGAAGGGAAGGGAAGGGAAGGGAAGGGAAGGGAAGGGAAGGGAAGG
>NW_024581114.1:2211252-2216722 GCF_017639235.1 Corvus kubaryi | reverse complement strand
GGGAAGGGAAGGGAAGGGAAGGGAAGGGAAGGGAAGGGAAGGGAAGGGGAAAGGAAAAAGGAAAGGAAAAAGGAAAGGAAAAAGGAAAGGAGAAAGGAAAAAGGAAAGGAAAAAGGAAAGGAAATCCCCTCCCCACATTTTTACCCCCAACTCCTCCTCCTGCTCCCCCAAATCTCCTCCACGGCCCTCAAAGCTCTCCCAGACCCCATTTTTATCATTCCCAGCCCGAGGGATCCGTGGCCCATCCAGGGTGGGCAAACAAACTCCTCATCCCAGCCAAGCACGGCCCAGCCTCAGCTCCAGCCAGGAATTTCCAGCCAGGATGGAGCCAGACACATTTACATTCCTGGAGCTGAGTAAAACCCTAATCCTTCGGAAGATTTGCAGGCTGAGCTCTCCCCCAGGTTCCCTTTCTGCCCTGCAGCAGAACTTCCCAAGAAGAAAGGGCTGGAAATTTGGGAAAGGGGAGTTTGTCCCAGTTTTTCGGAGGCATTTTCACTGATTTTAGGATTTCCCGGTTTTCACCTCTACGGATGAAGGGATTTTTCCTCCCCCCTCCTTGTTTTCCCAGCAGTGTGTGGAAGGAAAATCTTCCAAATAGGAACAATTCCATGGCAAAGGCAGCATGGGAATTCCAGAGGTTTGGCTCCAGTAAAACCAGTAACAACCAGTGACTCAACACCCAGGGTTGTCCCAGTCCTGATCCCTTTAAAATTCCATTTTTCCCTGCTGGTTCTTGCCCAAAATCGTCACTTTCCATCCCAGTTAGAGAATTCCACCAATTTTCACGGCATTCCTTGTGTTCTGCTCCTCACCTCCCATTCCAGAGGGTGGAATTCTTCTGGGCACAGCCTCGGAAATCACAAGAAGGACAATTCCAGCCTAATTAACTCAATGAATGCCAAAAATTTGGGAAGCCCTCCCAAGTGACCCCTCAGGGAAATGTCACCCACAGCATCCACCCTGCGGGCATTCCCGTCTGGAAAAGCAGAGAATTCCAACCTTAAATTAGCATTTACACCTTACATTTTTTGGGAATGGCCAGGTTTGGGCAGAATTCCTGGGAGCACCAGGTGCAGGAGCACATCCAAGCCCATTCCTGCCCCTTTTTGGGCTGGATTTTGCCACAGGAAGTCCATCCCATGGGAAATAAACCCATCCTGAAATAACGGGAATATTTCCTCTGGGAGCTCTGCAGGTTTATTTATTCCCTTTTCAGCCCTACCTTGGCAGTGGGGAGTTGATCCAAATAAATTCTGGGAATACTGATGGAATGAGCCGGTTTGCCTCCATTTTTAACCCTTGATTCCCACATCAAATCCTCCCTGGAAGGAGCAGGGGATCCACCTGCAGGAACAAAGTTAGCAGGAGAGGTTGGAGCTGACATTTGGAAGGAAAAACCATGGAAAAGCTGCTGGGAATGTTGATGTGGGAGCGTGGCCAGTGAGAGACCCTTTAAGGTTCTCCCAAAATTCTGGATTTGGGGATTTTTTTTTAAGGAGAGAGAAAACAGAAAAGCGGGAAAAGTCCCATGCCATGGGCAGTGCTGCCCATTCCTGCTTTAATCCTGACTCCAAACAATTCATTCCTGCACTTTCCCTGCAGGCCTGGGCACTGTGTGAAAGCATCCCAGAGTTTTCCACAGCTTTCTCCCTGCTCTCCTTATCCCTCCACAGCATTTTCCAGAAGCCTGAAATGGGATTTTGAGGGAGAAACCTCGGAATTCCTGTCAAGTTCCTCCGGGTGCCACGGCAAATGAGGAATTTGCTGTCCAAACCACACAGCCCGAGCTGGCCCCGCTCCCGCTGCTCCGACCTCCTGATGTGTTTTCCTTTCCCCTCCACTTCATTCCCTGTGGCCAATCCCAAGTGTTGCACATCCATGAATCATGGGTTTCCCACAAAACCAGCATTTTTTGGGGGGAGAATCAGCTGCTTTTCCAGACAAAAATCTAGGAAATGACGGATCCTGGCTCCCTGAGGCATCGGTGGAATGAGGGGTGACTGTTCCTTCCCACACGGAGCAGTGGGAGATTCCGGAATTTACTGATGAATTCCTGAATTTGCTGATGAATTCCTGAATTCCTGAGGAGTCTGGGTTGAAGGGATTTAAATCCCATCCTATCTCACCCCATCCACGGGCATTTTCCACTATCCCAGGTTGCTCCAACCTGGCCTTGGACACTTCCAGGGATGGGGCAGCCATAAATTCTCCGGGAATTCCATCCCAGGGCCTCCCCACCCTCACAGGAAGGAATTTTTTCCCATTTTTTCCCACCTAAACGTCCCCTCTGGCAGTCTGAACCCATTCCCTGTGTCCTGCAACTCCAAAATCCCTCTCCAGGCTCCTTGGGAGCCCCTTACAAAACTGAGGATGGGATTTCTTCCCATGGATCCTTCCCTCTGTTCTTCCCTAGGGAATATTCCCAGATTAGGCCCTCAAACCCCTCATTCCCAAACTCTTCCCACTCCAACCCTCCCCATTTCCCTCCTTTTATATTTTCTGGGTGCAAAATTCCACTGAAACAGCCCCAAAAGTGGGTGCTGGGTGCTGGGAGCAGCTTTTCCCAGCCCACCCCTTTTCCCTGCCCACAGATTCGATCCCAGAGGAATTGTGCTGCTCCCGAGGCAGGAAAACAAACGCTGGGAAAAGGGTGTTAAAAGCTCCCGTCTCGCCCCAGCACCCAGACAGCGCTGAAAGCCGAATTCCTGCCAGATAAAGCCCTTGGAGAATTCCCGGGATTGACAGGCGGAGAAAGGGAGGGAAAATCCCGGCTCCAGCCCGCTCAGGCGAGCAGGACGAGCCCCATCCCCCGGGATAACCCCGGGCAGGGATGTGGCGCCTGCAGGGAATTAAAGCTGTTTACAAGGACAGGGAGGGATGGATTTGATGGGAATCAGCTCTCCCAGGGAAAATTGGGATCGTTATTTCATTCCTGGCGTGTCCTGGCGCCGTGCCCAGGCTGGCCGGCTTCGGTGGAAACGACGGAAAAATGGATATTCCCAAAACTTTCTCGTTTCTCAGCTCCTCGCTTCCCAAGGTTTGCTTTGATCCTGTGGAGCATCACCGGGAGCGGCTCCTTGAGGCTGGAAGTGGAAGGGAAAAGCTCCAAAATCCGCGTGGATTTGGACACGGAAAACTCCAAAACTCCCTGGAATCAGCTGGGAGCCGCCCCCACACCACTTCCATTCCGTCCCCTCTCCTGTTGCCATTTTTCACTTTTCCTTTCCCATTTTATCCCCTTCTTTCCAAGGCTTTTTTCTTGGGAAATCCAATATCCCGTGACCGAGGTCCCCCCTCACCTCCTGTCCCCTCCTGCTCTTTGATCCGCAGATCAAAGTGACACCAAGGAAATCCACACGTGGGGGGAAAAGAAAACAGCTCCTGAAAAAATGGGAATTTTGAGAGAATTCCCGCACTTTTGAGGGCCCCACACGCAGCTCCAATCCCTGATTCCCTGGAAAATATCCCTGAGTGACCAATTTGGGGATAATCTGGGAAGCCCCAAGCTCAGATTTGTGGTGAAAAGGATGATTTTGGTCTGCCAGGAAAATTCCTCAGGCCCTTATTCAATTATTGCCGCCTTTCCAGGGGATTTTGGGATGCTGTGCCAGCCTGGAAGTGTGTGAGGAATGGAGGAGCTTTGTCCCACCATGGAAAAAATTCCATGTTCTCCTCAAGCATTCAAGGCAGGGCAGGGAATGGGAATGGGTGGGAAGCTGAAACTCCTTTTTCTCCCTGGAATTCCTGGGAGCTGTGAATTCCCAGTGATCCCAGCAAAGTGCCCCAAAGAAGAGGGATGTGCTCATCCCAAAAGAGGCAGATTTGCATCCCAGATTCCTCATCCCACATCCCAATCCCGCAGGGGGATTGATCAGCTCCAAAACACTCAGGACACGCAGCGTGGAAGGGAATTAAAGGTTTATCCCGGATTTTTCCAGCTTTAACAACTCCACGGGAGACTGGGAAGGGACGTGGAGGGAGGAGCAGCTGGAAAATCCCTTTATCCCTGTGCTGGGAGAGCGGGCAAGAGTCCCCAGGGCTGCAGGGGGATGTGGTTGTGCAAGATCGCAGCCCAGCATTCCCATTTTTCCGCCGTGCCTGGGGTTATCCCGGGAAGCACCTGCCGTGGAGGTGCCAGACAGAGATGATATCGGAGTTTTGGCACCCAGACCCGCATTCCTCCGCAAAGCCAATTTAAATTCCTCACTCCGAGAGCTCCTGGAGCCAAGAAAAAAAACAGGAATTGAAAGAAAAAACAACAAATCAGTTTGGATCCAAAGTTTCCTTGTGTTGTTCCCGGGTGTGAGGCTGAAATGAGGTTCTGGGAGAGTTCCCAGTGGGAATTGCAAGGAGCAGAGTGGGAACAAGGAGGATTTATGGGATTGTGAGGAAAAATGCTCCTGCCTTGTTCCCATCCTCATCCTCCAGCATCTGCAGGCATGGATTCGCTTTTATTCCCAACTATGGAAAAGAGGCTCCTTCCCAGATCAAGGGAGGTGCAAGAATTCCCTTGGGATGAGGGTTGGGATCATGGAATTTTATTTCTGGACTGGGCTCCCCTCCCTGTTGTGTTGTAGCAGGGATTTGTCTGGAATAAAAAAAGAAAAAAAAATTTAAAAAGAACCAAATAAAACTAAAAAAAAAAAATTAAAATATAAAAATAAAAATTAAAAAGATAAAAATTAAAAAGATTAAAATGAAATCAATAAAAAGAAGCCTAAAAATACAACATTCAAATTATAAAAATGAAAGTTAAAAGCATAAAAATAAAAATAAAACCAAAAAAGGAAACCTAAAAATAGAAAAATACAATAAATAAATTATTATTGAAAATACAAAAATTAAAATATAAAAAGTAAAATATAAAAATTAAAATATAAAAATTAAAATATTAAAAAACCCCAATGCAAATAAACCTAAAAATATAAAAATAAAATTATTAAAATTAAAATTAAAAATATATTTTTTAAAATTTAAAATGTAAAAATAATCCTTCCCACAGGGCCAGGCACCTCTGGATGAAAATATTGCTCAGAAACCAGATCCATGTTTTCTTTTTCCACCTGTTTTTTGTGTGGATACAGTGATAAGAGACAACAACCACCCACAGAAATTCCTGGTGATTCCCAGATTTTTAGGGAATCAGGTTGTGCCTCTGCTGTCTGTATGCAATAAATCCTAACTGAACCTCCCGAGGGCTGGGATACATCCAACTTCCTACAGATTTCATGGAAGAGATAAAAAAGCATCCAGGTAAAAGCAGGGAGTCTGGGAATCTCCTCAGGAAAAGGAACTGTCCCTCAAACCAGGAATCCTGAATTCTTCCCCAAAGCAGGAATCCCGAACTCTCCCTCAAATCTGAGAATCCTGAATTCTTCCCCAAGCCCAGGAATCCTGGAATCCTCAGCTCTTCCTCCAACCCAGGAATCCCAAACTCTCCCTCAAACCAGGAATCCTGAATTCTTCC
>NW_024581114.1:2204388-2211242 GCF_017639235.1 Corvus kubaryi | reverse complement strand
AGGAACCCTGAACCCTCCCTCAGAGCCGGGAATCCCGAACTCTCCCTATCTCCACCCCAAGCAGCCACGTCCGCCATTTCACGCGGCCATTCCATGGATTTAGCCCCACTGGGATAGAGCACGAGGAGCGGGGATTTTCGGGAAGCAGGGAAGCTCCAGCGGGGGCCCCAATGTCCCCTCGTGTCCCCTCAGCCGCGGGGCTGAGCCGTTCCCGGCAGGGCTCTCCCTCAGCCCCGGCCCTTATCAGATCCCGGAGCGGGATAATGGCTCTTATCAGATCCTACCGCTCCCTCATCCAGCCGCAGGCTCCAGCTCCTGTTTGTTTAAAGGCACAGGAATGTCCCGCACGGAGGCAGCGCTGGCATTCCCTCCTTTCCCTGGAAGGGAGAAGGGTGAATCTGGGAGCGCGGAGCAATTCCAGGGATGCCAGAACTTCGGGAGCCAGCCTGGCTCCGCGCTGCTCCCGGCTGATCCCAAAAGGGGACGTTTGGCCTGGCACGGAGATCCAGAGGGGTGGGAATGAACCTTTCCAAGGTCCTTCCAGGGAGAATTTGAGGTGGGAATCAAGGGTTAAAACTGGAGGAAAACAAACTCATTCCATGCTAAGGCATGAGTGTTCCCAGAATTTATTTGGGAATCAATGCCAAGGGCTGAAAAGGGAGCAAATGAACCTGCAAAGCTTCCAGAGGAATTATCCCAAATATTTTAGAGTTCCAGCTCCAGGAATTCTATCCTATGAAGGAAAATTTTTTTCCCACTCGTGGGGTGGAAAAAAATCCCTTAAAACCCAAATGAGAGAGGCCAAGGTGAGTGCAGGAGGCTCTGCCTGCAGGGACACCAGGTCATGGAATCATGGAATATTCCGAGTTGGGAAGGACCATGAATTCCAGCTCCTGGTGGATGAGGCACAGAAGGAATGAGGGATCCTGCCCCAGGTGGCTGGAATAACATTCCTGCTTTTCCATTCTCCCACATTCCAGTGTGTGCCCCCTCAGGATACAACAACCATCCCAAAAAAACCTCCAAAGGAATCCAGGGAAGGCAATGGCAGCTCCCTGTGCCTCCTGTAAAGACAGCCCCGGGAATCTCCATCCCTCCATAAAACCCCAAATCCCAAACCTGGCTGGGGACATTTGCCCTGTTTGAGGTCGTTGCTGGTTGTCATTCCTGGTTTTTTGAGCTCCCAGCACCCTTTCTCTGGGAAAAAAAAGCAGGATTTGGTAATTCCAACAGCCCTGGAGAACTTCACCTGAAACCAAACCAAGCAAAGCAGCCCAGACTTCACCATCCTGGAAAAGTTCATCACATTCCAAGTGGGACATTCCCTGTCTGGTTTTAGGGATCATTTTCAGCCACTTTTTCCCAGCTTTTCCCAGTTTCCCTTCCACCTGGAGCCACCTGCAGAGGGTTCTCTCTTCTCCTCACACTTGGTCTCCTGTCCACCCAAACCTCCCGTTAATTCCAGCCAGGAGAATCATGGAATGGTTTCTTTGGGAAGGGACCTGGAGGATCACCCAGTTCCAACCACCTGCTGTGGGAACTGGTGGAATTCCCAGCCCTGGAAATGTTCCAAAACCTGTGGAAGTGGCCCTTGGGGATGTGGTTTAGTGGTGACCACGGGTTGGACTCATGATCTTAAAGGATTTTTCAAACTTTAGTGATTCTCAGTTAAGAAATTCCCAACCTTTTCCTAAGGAAAAGCCTAGGAAAAGCTGTCGGGAATTTATCCATGAAGCCACAAGTGCCTGAGGGACCACAGGAACCTCCAAAGCTCCTTTCCCACTCTGGGTTCTGAGCATTTCTCTTCCTCGTCCCTTCACCCTAAAACCAACCCTAAAAAGCAGTGAAACATGAGGAGGAAAATCCTAAAAGAGAGCAGGGAGAACGAATTTCCAATCCAGTTGGAATTCCAAGTGCTCTGAAAAATCCACCAGAGCATTTCCAGCATTGTTTTCCAGAGAATCCTGAAAAATCTGCACCTCCAGAGCTCCGGGAGAGCAAAGAGCAACAGGAAAAGGACCAAAACCAGGGAAAGCAGCAAAGAAATAAAGAGGGAAAGTAGAGGGAAAATAATAAAGAGAGAAGTGGAGAAAAAAAACTGGGAAAAGAGTGAAGGAATAAAAAGAAAAGTGAATAAATAAACAGGGAAAATAGTGAATAAAAAACCTGGGAAAACAGTGAATACTGTTTTCAGTATAGTGAAAGAACAGTGAAGAAATAAACAGGGAAAGCAGTGAAGGAATAAAACGAAGAGTGAAGAAATAAGCAGAGAAGAGTGAAAAAATAAAAAGAACAGTGAAAAAATAAAAAGAAAATAAAAAGAACAGTGAATAAATAAACAGGAAAAAGAGTGAATAAATAAAAAGAACAGGGAAGAAAAAACAGGGAAAGCAGTGAAAGAATAATAAAAAGATAGAAGAAAAAAAAGGGAAAACAATGAAGGAATAAAAAGAAGAGTGAAGAAATAAACAGTTTAAAAAGTGAAAAAATGAAAAGAAAAGGGAATAAATAAACAGGGAAAAGACTGAATAAATAAACACTGCAAACAGTGAAGGAATAAAAAGAAGAGTGAATAAATAAACAGTTTAAAAAGTGAAAAAATGAAAAGAAAAGGGAATAAATAAACAAGGAAAAGACTGAATAAATAAACACTGCAAACAGTGAAGGAATAAAAAGAAGAGTGAAGAAATAAACAGTTTAAAAAGTGAAAAAAATGAAAAGAAAAGGGAATAAATAAACAGGGAAAAGACTGAATAAATAAACACTGCAAACAGTGAATAAATAAAAAGAAGAATGAATAAATAAACACCGAAAGCAGTGAATAAATAAACTCACAAATGTTTACTCCAAACAAGCTGTGAACACGAATTTTCACTGCTAAAAAATCCCCCCAAGCCCTGAAGGACAGAGCAGCTCTAAAAACAAAGCAGCAAATGCCTCGAACAAGGTCTGAAATTCCCACTTGAAAAGCCCCAAAATCCACGGGAACGTTTTAGGGGAATACAAGATGTTGTTCTGCACATGATGCTCTTGGTTTCTATCTCAAATATGGATGGGAATTGCTGGTAAAACAAGAAAATAAAACTATTAAATCCCTTCCAAGCCTGGGATTGAGGTTGTAGGGCGCCAAAATTCCCTTTTTTTCCCACCAGACGTTAAAAAAAATCAGCGTAGTTACCTTAAAAAGCAGCAGACACAACTCCTCCTCCCCACAGAGCTCCAATAATCAATATTATTCATATCAATACCTATTGAGCCCTTCACCACTGGGTGTTTTTTTAGGGGATTCACGAATCCCAGAAGCTCCGCAGGAAATTTGGGACATCTGAACCCCCAATCCATGGGATTTCTCCCTCATTGATCCCTCAGCTTCATCTGAGCATTCAATGGAATTCCTGAGTGAGAATCAGCTCTGGAATAAATGGGAATGTAATGCTTTATTTACATCAAAAAGAGTCACAAAGCCATAAAAATTCCATGTTTTCATAGGGTCAGCAGCTCCCTGATTTTCCTTGGAGCCTGGATCTCCCTCTTGGAATCTGCCCTTCCCAAAGAATGTATTAAATCCTCATTATCATAATATCCAACTATCTTAAAGGGCTCATTTGGCTTTTTTCACCAATTCTGGAGAGTTTGGAAATTCCCCTCGAGGTTTCCTTGGAGCTGGAGCGTTTCCCTGGAATTCTGCTGCTCCCTTCTCCCAGAGGAGAGGCTTGGAAAGGTTTTTTCCCTCTGTTTGAGGAGTGATTTGTAACCTGTTCCTATTCATAACAGGAGTTTTAAATGACAAATAATCCTATTTTTTGGTGGTTTAACAGGCTGCCACTCAAGGGGAGTTGACATGAGCCGGGCTCTTTCCTCTGGAGTGAGGAAAAACAGGGAATATTCTGCTAATCCAACATAAATACCCCTGGAGTCAGTCTGGAGTGTGGCATTGGAAGCGTTTACAGAACATGAAACTTGAAGAGAACTCAAAAAACCTCAAAACCTGGCAGCTCCAAGGGAAAATATCCAGGGAATGCCTGGGATTGGGAGCTCAGGGCCTGGGATTTGTTTGGGAAAGGCCCTGGATGGGCCTGGAATATGGGGGCAGCTTCTCCTGTGGGAAGGAAATAAAGAATTCCCTGCAGATTCCAACTGGGAAGGGCTGGGCTGGGCCCTCCAGAGCCAGAAAATGTTGGGAATAACAGGATCAGGGATCCCAGGGATTTGGGGATAACAGAGGACAGGATTTAACAGCGGCCATAAAGCACTGAAAGGTCACTCTGATATCCTGAAAATTAATTCAGGGAGGAATTTCAGCTCTGTCCTGCACCAAAACCCTGCATTTTTGGGATGAATCAGCAGCTTTTTGGGTGGATTTTCCAGCAGTTTTGGTGGATAATAAACCCCAATTTTCAGCTCTTTTTAGGAGGGATTCCAGCATAAAAACTTCCTGGTGACCCTTCCAGAAGACCCAGAGGATGATATTTAAAATTCACCTTAACATGAAGCTGGAAAAGCAAAGGCAGGGTGAAAACAGCAAAGTTTGAGGGAATTTAATTGATTTGTCTCCTGATATTAATTGATTTATCTCCCAATAAACCCTCTGAGGGTGTTCCCGGGCAAAGTTGGGAGCTTTTATTAATATTTGAATCTCTCTGGGGATGCTTCTGTGGCAAAACTTCCTGTGAAGAACTGAAAAATTGAGGTAAAAAAGAGATTTGTCCCAGGAAGAAATGAGATTTTCCTTCAGCTTCCCCAAATCCCCAAATTTCTTAGGAATTTGAAGGAAAAAAGCTGCAGCAGCTCTCGGTGTTCTTTATTCTGCCAGGACCCCAAAAATGAGGGGTTTGGATCCCATCCCCCTGCCCTGGCTGTTCAGGGAATGTCTGAACGACCCAAAAAACCCCAAAATATTTAATTTATGTCTTTTTTAGGTTTCTCCCCTTGCCTGGGGGTGGGATGAACACCCTGAACCACCAAACCAGAATCTCAGGGGGTTTATTTCGTTATAAACAACTTCATCCTGAACTGCTGAATCCTTCACTTTCCTGGATTGGGAATTTTCTGCCTGCTTTGCTTCACACCCCATTATCCCTCAGGAGTTTTATTCACTTGCACCTCCACAGCAGAGACTCAATTTTGGGTCATTTTTTTTTTGCTGTTTCAACCCATTTTGCCCCATTTTAACGCTGGCTGGAGCCCCAGGGACCAAGAAAACCGCTGGGAGCATCCACAGCTTTAAAAAAAATCCTTTAAAAATAATAATAATCATTTTAAATTTTGGCTAAAAGACTTTGGTGATGCAGAGAAAAACTCCTGGAGGGCCAGACCTCCCTCCTGAGGGTAAATGGAGCTGATGGAACCCCCCAGGGGGGTGACAGCGACCTCAGGATCAACCAAGAGACACAAAGTCCCTTCCCTCTGCCAACTTGGCTCCTTTTCCCTCAATTCTGACACAAGATTCCTGTTCCTGGCTGGAGCTTCCAGGCCCTGTGGCTTCCAGACAGATTCCAGGGATGGAGCTTTAATTCTCTTTTTTTTTTTTTTTTTTTTTTCTGCCCAGGGAGATTTCAGGCTTTATTCCCAGTTTTTGGGCTGGATGTTCTCAGGAGAACGCTGGGAAAACAGCAGGAAGACCCCCCTAAAATAAGGGATAAGAGGTATAAAAGCAGGGTAATTATTCATAATTATCCCTGTTAATAAAACAGGAAAAATGAGATTAAAACTTAGCATGGAAAGGAGGGGAATAAAAGCCACGACTCCCAAAGCAAAGTCTGAGAAAGGTTTTTTTAGTTCTATACAAAATAAATATTTTAGCTCCGAGTTAAGCCTTGGGGCGGAACAGCACGTGCTGGATGTCACAACTCCGGGATTCTGCTGCTGGAACAGGCCAAATTTATTCCAAATATTCCCAAAGAACAGAGCACAGGGCAGGGAGACAACGTGGGATGTGGGCCCCGTGCCCTGCCTGCACTCACTCCATCAAACCCAGGGAAAATATCTCATTTATATCTCATTTTATTGACAGGGGTTGGTGATGTTTGGTGATATTTAGTGATATTTCATGTGTTATCAGCTTTTTGAAGCTCCAAAAATGACCATCGTGGCTCCTTGCTCTGCTTTTCCAGAGCTGTGCATTCCCCCCGGTCCCAGTTTGTGCTTAAAAGGAATTTCTCCCCCAAAATGTGCTGCAAAAAGGGAATTGTGGCATTATGGTGGGGCAGGGAGGGATTTAGAAACATGGGTAAATGCTGTGTTTTAGACAGAACAAGCACATTCCACTGGCTGGGAAGTGGAATTCGTGGAATCATGGAATGGTTTGTGTTCAAAGGGACCCTAAATCCATGGGCAGGGACACCTTCCCCAGCCCAGGTTGCTCCAAGCTCCATCCAACGTGGCCTTAAATTCACTTTTTACCTGCAACAGCACAAATTGATCCCTCCCCGTGCCCTTTTCTTCTTCCAGCAGGTCCCAATTTAATTTATTCTTCACAAAGACAATAAAAATATCCTTTTATACCCTCAAAGATCTGGCTCAAGGTATTAATAATGGAGATTAAAACCAGTTTAAAATCTGTTTTCCAGCAGGTTCTTCCACAGCTCCTGGAATATCTCTTTGCAACATCACCTGGAGCTTGTAAAACCTCACAGATTGATCCTCCTCTGCAACAAACCCAGCAATAAATGACATTTTCTGGCTCTTCATTGCACAAAGATGCTGCAGCTGATCAAAAATGGCAGCATTTTAAGGGATAACTTCCAAGGACAAGGAGCTGGACTCTGTTTTGGGCCTCGTCCCCCTCTATTTATGAGGCTTTTCCACAAGAATTTCCTCAGCTCAGGTGAATCCTCAGAGCCCAGGAGTCTGAG
>NW_024581114.1:2191087-2204378 GCF_017639235.1 Corvus kubaryi | reverse complement strand
AGAGGGGCATTAAATGAGGAGGGGGTTTAATCCCAAGGATTTTTCCAGGTCTTGGATAACAAATCCCATGAAATGTCATCCTGTTTCTACTTAAAATGAGGTGATGGCCTGGAGCTGTGGGCCAAGCTCAGTCTCACACCTTTACTTTTGCACTCAGAAATCCAGAAAAGATTCCCTGGATTTTTTTGGGAGCACTTTGAGGCTCCAGGTTTTTTGCAGGCAGACCTGGAAAAGCTGCTGGGAGTGACCCCTGCCCTGTGCTTTCTTTCCTTAATTCCCTGCAGTGACCAAACAGGTCTGAGCCTGATCCAAGGCTCCCATTCCCACTGGATTTGGACAATCAGTGGGCTACACCTGACACACTCACCAGGGACTCTGAGGATGCAGATTTTGTGCCCAAATCCATGGTTTTATCTTATTAAATCGTAAGAACGCAGTGAGGGGTTTGTGCTCCCCTTGGCTTTCCCTTTTCCCCATCCCAAAGCACTGGCAGGGAAGGATTTGGATCTTCAAGGAAATATTTTGATGTAAAGAACCACAGTTAAAGAGTTCAGACCGTGGATTCCTTGGATTGTGTGAGAATTCAACATATTCCTGGTCAAATGTATCCAATTCTGACCCTGGGAGAAGATCTAAACCATTTATAATTCGATGGAAAAAGCAGTTCTGCTGGAAAATGCCTGTCCCCTTCCTCCCCACCACACAGAACAGAGTCACTGTGTTATTTCTGTTCTTTCCCATCTCAATCCTTCATTTCCAAACCCAAGCACCCCCCCAACCAATCCCCAAAAAACCCGTGCTGGTTACAAGTGCTACGGTGAAAGAATAAAATTACAACGTAACAAACCCCAAATCTCAGTGTGCTGCTCCGTGAGCATCTGGTGAAGCACAAATTAAATAGGAAACGTTTCTTTCAGGAGGATAAAAAGAATAATTCTGATGAGGAATTGAGCTGGTGAGGACCTCGAGAAGCAGCAGCAGCCTCTGGAAGCAAAGCTGGAGGAGCTGTGAAAGGATTTTGGCTGGTTTCAAATTGCTGCAGGTACAGGGAGCAGTTTCAAGGTCAGAGTGGGGTTTGCTTCAGTCCCAAAAGCAGGGCTGGCATTCCCAGGCTTCCTGCTACGCTCCCATCAGCATTCCCATGAAATCAGATCCGTTCTGGATGGTGATGGGAGCCCCAGCACTGTTGTCCACGAAGATGGAGGTGTATTGCCCAGCCTGCAGGGAGAAGGAGAGGGAAAGGTGACACATTCCAGAGGAAAAAGAGGGAAAAATCCCATGGCTCCAGCAGGAACTCAGCACAGCAGCCATTCTGTGGCTCCTGGGATCTGATCTGATGAAGTGGAAGAAATTTGGTGCAGTTTTGTGGTTGATTATTTTTATATTTCTATATCATGTATTTATATACAATAATATATATTCTATAAAATATATAGATAAATTAAAAGTATCTATTAAAAATTATATGCATGAAAAAATTCTATATTAAACATTATCTATTAAACATTATCTATTAAACATTATCTATTAAACTTATACGTTAAACTTATACATTAAACTTATACATTAAACTTATATATTTAGAGATATGTTTATACATCATATATTTAATAGAATATATTAATTTAATATATTTCATTTAATATATTTCATTTAATATAATTGTATTTCTATATTTATATCTTATATAAAAATAAAATTAAATCGATATTATTTAAGATATATTTATTATCTATTTAATATATTTATTATTATCAACCAAATCCTTCCTGCACTGGCACCTTTTTGGGTGAAGTGGCCACCTGTGCTTCAGGTGGGAAATTCAATTGGCATCTTGGCAATGCCAGGGGAGAGTTGGGAAAGGAAAATATTTCTATTTAAAATGTAATAGTAATAGAAATATTTAATTTTTCCTCAAAGGAAAGGTTCTTCCTGTGCCTTAAATTCAGAATGTGAAACCCAAGTCTGGTTTTTCATCCCAATCCTGCCCCAGGTGAGGAATTTCCCTCCCTTAACCTCAGAAAGGAGGTTCCTAAATCCTTCCCCACCTCCAGGGGAGAGTCCAGCCTGGCCAGGAAATAACTCCATGTCCTGCCAAGGGATTTGGGGCAGAAATTCCCACTTTTCAGGGCCTCACCTGCAGCTGCAGCAAACCATGGACATAAATAGTGAAGATCTTGCTGTTGCTTTCCAGCCCAGCAATGACTTCCAAGGACCTAAAGAGAGAAATGAACAGATTAAACCCCTCAGGCAACTGCAGCAGTTGTGTGTGGAAGGACAATTGTCCCTCAATTTCCTTGGCAATAAGACCAAGGTGATAAAATTCGCCAAAAAGGTGAATTTTGACTGGATTTTTGATGTTTGGAAGTGTTTAAAGCCAGGCTGGATGGGGCTTGGAGCAAGCTGGGATGGTGGAATGGGATTGGAATGAGGTGATCTTTAAGGTCCATTCCACAATTCCATGATTCCAGCTGCATTAAATATAAAATAGGAGAAGCTTTTCCTCACTGCAGATGGAAAATCCACAAAGAACCCAGGATTTTGGATAAAAAAACTCAGCTGGGAGCCACCTTTCCCCAGAGGCCTTTCCAGGGTCCTGTCCTCTCTATTCCCACCCCTGAGCATGTGCTGAAAACCCCTTTGGATCGATCTCCACCCCAGTTTGCCCAGTTTGGTGAGCAGCACAATGGTTTGTACCTGTTCTGCAAAGAGCTGCAGGCACCCTGCCAGTAAAACTTCATTTATTTTCCGGGGATGAAATGTTTATTTCACCTGAACCACAAATTTCTGTGTGAGAAAGGACAAATTCTGCAGCTGCTTGGGAGGATTTTTAGATCAGGGATCACACACAAGCCCCCAGAAATCCTTAAATAATTGTGCTCCAGCTCAAAATCCAGGGAAAGCTTCACATCACCCCTCCAGCATTGCTCTTTTGTTCTGAGAGCCATCAGGGAGAGCTGTTCCCTGTGGAATTCCCGGTTCACAGGACAAAATCAGCTCCTTTTGTGCAGGATTCAGGTTCTTGGGACACCAAAACCCAGCACAGCCCAGTTAAGCTCAGTCCTAAGCTCCCTGCCTGGCTGGTTCCTCCCTCCCTGCCCAGTGGGGGTTGTTTTCCCGTGTTTTCCCAACTGAACCAACCCCTTTTGTCCCTTTTCTTTTCCTCGGTGATGAAACCCTGCAAGTTCCAACGTGCTTTTCCCAGCCCTGTGCGAGGGAATAAATGAAAAGTGGGGGCAAATTGGCCCCGAGAGCAGGAGCCACTTGGCACCACCTCGGTTCAAGCTGTGTCACATCCTGCCCAAATCCCAAATCCCGGCCGGGGTGGGGACTTCCCACAATTAATCTCTTCCACCGCGACTGTCTCCTTCCACCTGAGTTTCCATCGCTCATCCCAAAGCCCTGGGGGCTCCTCCAGCTCCATGGATGGATGGATGGATGGATGAGTCGGTGCTGACATCCCCAGGAAATTCCAGAGGCACGGGGTGGCAGCAGGGAGTGTGTCCAGGCAGGCTCCCATCCCTCCTCCCAGCTCCTTCCACCCCAGCCACCCTCTCGTGGCACTGGGATGTGTCCCAGATTCATCCTGATCCCATTGCTCTGGGATCTGTCCCAAATTTATCCCTGGGCAGGGATTTGAGGTCTGGGGCCAAGGACAGAGCCACAGCAGCATTGCCCTCTGCTGGGAGCCTCCCATCCTCTTCCTCCCTGGAAAAGTTCCCAAAATCCTCCTGAGCCTCCCCTGGGACACGGCACCTCCGGGCTGCAGCTGGAAAAAATGGAAGCACAGGAAAAAAGCAGCCGAGGAAGTTTTCCTGACTTAAAAAATGTGGGGTTTTAAGCAGTTTTGCCCTCAGAAAAGGGAAATTCAGCACCATTTTCTCAGCAAGCTGAGGAGGTACCACAAACCTGCACTTCCTGCCTCATTCCCCTCGATTTCCCACCCATTCCTTCCCCTCATCACTCCAACACTTCCATGGCAACACCAGGGAGAGGCTGGGATCCACTCAGGATGAGGAAATGATAAAAACGGAGCTCTGGCACAAATAAAGTGTTGAATTCTGTGTGTTAATGGTGACAGCTGAGCACTCAGCACCTGGAGCTGCAGCCACAATTCCCTCAATATTTGGGTGTATTATTCTATATTTAGGTGATATAAGTATTATTATAAATAATACTTCATTCACAATTATGTAATAATTATTTATCACTAATATTTATAGCACTGAGGGGTTAAAACTCAGAATTCAAATAACACAGAGAGCCTGAGGGCTGCTCTGCAGAACAACTCTACATGAATTTATGATATAAAATCCACTTTTGGTGAACTTGATCTTCCAGAGTTGGTTGAAATAGCAGGAAATACTGAAAATTTGAGGAAAGTAATTGCCCAAAGTCCCCCCTGGAGTGACTCACGTGTATCTGTGACACAGGGACTCGATGCAGATCAACACTCGGACGTTGTCCCTGGCTCGCAGCTGGACTTTGCTCTTCAGCTCACTGTGGTCTGGGAAAAGCAGTGGGGAAAATATCAGCATTTCCATAAATTCTGGGATTTGGGCTTCAGAGGGACACCAGCAGCCTTGGGACTTCTGGGTTTGGGGCTACAGAAGGTGCCAGAAGGTTCCCCCATATCCAGTGGAGCCAAAGCCAACAGCTCCAAGGTGGATCCACCTGTGCCCATCAGTGGCAGAACCTCTGGAATATCAGATTAAAAAGGGGATCCACCTGTGCCCATCAGTGGCAGAACCTCTGGAATATCAGATTAAAAAGGGGATCCACCTGTGCCCATCAGTGGCAGAACTCTGGAATATCAGATTAAAAAGGGGATCCACCTCTGCCCATCAGTGGCAGAACTCTGGGATAATGGATTTTAAAAGGGGCAAAAAAAAATGGTGCAACTGTGAAGAGAGGAGTGGGAATATATGGGGGAAGAGATGCTCCAGCAGGGAAAACCACTGAAAACCTGCCTGGATGCAGTTCTACATCGACATTTACATTTTTTCTGCAGTGTTTTGTGCAAGGCAGAGCTTCTGCACCAAATAAATTTGCTCCCTAAGCTCTTGCTCCATAGGGAATGTGGATTTTTGGTGCCCATGGAGCAGCCACTGGGGTCGCAGGCTGTGAAAAGAGCCAGCCATGATTCCAAAGGGCCATATCCAGGCTTTTCCCTGGATGCAGGGGGTTCTCCAGGAGGATCAGGGGTCCCTCTGGGCAGCACTCACCGATGTGGACGTTGGCTGAGAACTGGTAGATGCCGCCCACGGGGGCGGTGAAGCGGCCGGTGGCCAGGTTCAGTCCTGTGCCCCGCAGGAACGCGCCCTTGGCCAGGGGCTGGAGAGGGAAAAGAGAGCCTGAGCACGTCCCAGCACTGCCAACATTTCTCCCTGCCCAGGACACAGAACCAGCCCAGCTGCAGGGGAACAGAGCTGCTGAAAATGGCCCGATCCCGCCAGGAGATTCCAGAGGGGCTCTCTCCCAGAATTTGATGCGCACAAAAGGGAAAATGATCAGTGGGACACACAGAGCTGGCTCTTCTGACTCATCTGGACCCAGACTGAGCTTACAGCATCCCTGGACTGGCCCTAAATCCCTGTGCTGATCCTGGCTCCATCCCTGTGCTGCTCCTGACTCCATCTCGGGGCTAATCCCAAATCCCTGTGCTGATCCCAGTGGCTTCCACTGACGTCCTGATGCTCTGTTCCCATTATTTGAGCCAAGAGCTCCCTGCTACTCCCAAAAACATCCCAGATGGGGCCAAGCCACATTCCCAGGCTTATCCTGGAACCTTCTCCATTGCTTTTTGTGGAGCCCTAACACCCACAGGAGTCTCCAGAAGTTTCCTACCTACTTTAGGTGGAAATCAGAGGGGTTTGACGAAGAACTGGTTGGATTCTGGGGGATTCCATTTCAGTTTTGGTTTGTCCCAACCTTGGATTGTCTGGGATAACCAAACCCTGGTAAATCCAGCAGGGAGCTGCTCCTGGTGGCAGGGAAGTGCTCTGGAGTCACACTGGGAGCAGATTCTCCGAGTCAGACTCGGAGAAACTCGGTGAGAAATGTTTAGTGTTTGGTTTGGCCCCGCAGGGATTTGGCTGGAGCTGGGGAGAGGCTCCAGAGGGCCAAGAAATCCCATTAGTCAGACTCTGCTCCCACCACAAGGACGCTCTGGGCACTGGGAATGTGGCCCCTGAACACTGGTCCAGGAGGTTTATCCCAAACTGGGATTAGGGATCACAGGAGCTGTTCAGATCTGACTCTGTGAGGGCACATACACAGGGCTGGATGCCAAAAATACCCAGTGATGTATCCCAAAAACTACTCACTGCTGTATCCCAAAAAACAGGCACAGTCTGCTGGATCCCAAAAACTACTCACTGCTGGATCCCAAAAAACAGGCACAGACTGCTGGATCCCAAAAACAGGCACTGCTGGATCCCAAAACCAGGCCCAAATCCATAACTTTTCCAGCCAAAATAAGTCTGTGATTCCAGGATTCTAAGTCCATGTGGAACAACAGATTTTCTCATGATGAAACTTCCTTAGAATTTCGAATTTGAGGATAATTCCTATTTTCTCATGCACAGCCACAGCCAATATAACAGCAAACCCACCAAAAACCATGGAAGGAGCTGGATTCTGTCCTTATCCCACCACTCCAGCACGATTTTTGGTAATTCCAGTTTGTATTTCCCTCAGCTCCAAGCCCTGCCCGGTTCATTCATCCCTTTCTTGTTGCAGCCATGAGCAGAAGCAGCACCAGAATTCCAACCCCACTGGCTGAGCTTGGAAAGCAATTCCAGGCCCCAGTAAATTCCAACTGATAAAATTCCTGTTCCTTCATGCCCTCCCTGCCTTGTTATTCTTCTGCTCACAATGCAGGGTGAGGTTCCCTGGGCAAAATATTCCATTAAATCCCATGCCAGAGCTGCTGCTGCCTCCCAGGGCCCTCACCCAGCTGCTCCAAACTCCACAGGGATTTATTCCTGAGGAAATCACTCAATTAGCCCAGAAAGCAGCCCCAAATATTCCAGTATTTCAGAGCAGCCACTCTGGAAAAACCAAATCAGCTTCTCCCCCTCAGTTCATCCCACACCTCCCTCAGCCAATCCTTGGTTTTCTGCCAGGAGGAAAAACAGGAGCCATTCCTGGAGAACTGGGATGGGAACTCCCGGTTTCACATCCCAGGGATCCCCCCAAAAGCAATGCCTGGATTTATCTTAGTAAAGAAAAGGATAATCCAGGCACAGGGATATCCACAATCTCCTGATCCAGCACTAAAATTCCAAAGGCAGAGACATTTCACTTGAGTTCAAGGCTGCACAAGCCATGAAAAGCAGGTGGGCCACGTTAAATGATCTGATTCCAGGAAGATTCCCAGCTAAATCCCACTTCCATGCCCTGCCAGAGGCTGCAGTTCCTTCAATTCTTGCTGGGAAAAGCTTTTTTTAAGAGGAAATCCTCAAAAACCTCCAGTGTGAGGTGCAGGAGGGAGAGGTGTGGGAAAGGAGCATCCCATGTTTCATCCCACATTCCAAGGACATCATGAGGCCAGGAGGGAGGGAATTTAACATGGAAGGGTGGGAAAACTGGTAGGAAAACCTCGGTGCTCAAGGTCAGAGTGACTTGGACACCACAAATGAGGGAGCAGAGGGATGGGCCCCTCTCAGGTTCTCTCCTCTATCTCAAAATGCTTTGGATCAGCTCCAAATCCAGGAATCAGGGTCAATCCCTGTTATCCCACTGGGAATTATCCAGCTGTTGGCTTCTTCCCTCTAAACTGACGGAATGGTGGGAGAGGAACTCTCCCTAAAGACAACATTTTCACCTTTGCAGGAGCAGCCTGTGGCTCCCTCCCTCTGAATTCCCCTTTTCCAGAGAGCACAAGCCAAAACCAGACACTTCTTGTCCCGGGCTGCAGTGCCAGGTTGGCATCCAGACCCTCCCACAGCAGCTCCAAGCCAGGAAAAATTAGGAAGGAGCTGGGCACCCCATCCCTGAGGCATGGGAAGCAGCAGCCCACGCTCCCACTGCTGGGATGTCTTGATTATTCCCATTTTCCATGCTAATTAATGAGGCAGCAGCTCTCCTTCCAGCCCTGCCCACCCCTCAGGGCAGATCCTGCCTCGCTGCCAAGCCAAGCTGCCAGAAATTTGGGGAAAATCCAGGAAAGCACCTTATTTAGGATGTAAGCACTGCCTGCAGTGCTGCAGCTGCGAGGAATCCCAGCAGGAAACCACCCCAAGGGACAGGATTCTCCCTGTCACATTCCCTTTTCAAACCCTTCCTGTCACCTCACAAAACATCCCTGAGGGCCTTGTGCTCTTCCACAGCCTTTGTGACCCCAAAATCCAGCATCAATCAATTATCAAATAACTATTTGGGTTTAATTCTTACTTTTCCTAAAATTTATACTGCAAATCCAGAGCCTGTTTGCCACTGGAATGGTTTATTACAAGTTTTAATATCAAAAATTTAGTATTTAATCTCAGATTTAATATTCAGCAGCTTGCTTGTAACAATGATTATAATGACCCCTGATTGAAATTATAACCTGATTATAATTCAGTTATATAGATAATGTTTATTAGTCTATTATGTAAAGAATTTAAGCATCAGAACTGGCTCACCTAACAAAATTCAGCCTTTATTTGGGCTCCCAAATCTATGATCAATGGTTTCTGTCTGCCTCTGACATTCTACATCTGAATTTTACTTTGGGTGTGCACTGAAAAAACAGCAGATCCTAAAGATCCTGCTCATTCCAAACCTGGACAAGTCTCCCTCCATCATTAACTAAAATAAAAACCTGGCTCTTGTTGGAACTGGGAGCACGGGAAGAACTGTGGGAGATCCTGCAGGGCTGCAGAAGAAGGAGAAATTCTGTCTTGGGTTTGTCAGGAACAGAGGACTCAAAGCTCAGTGCCCACTTCAGCCATAAAATCACAGAATATCCTGAGCTGGAAGGACCCACAGGATCATGGATCCTGCCCAGACACCCCAAAATCCCACCCTGTGCATCCCTGGGAGCTCTTGGGGCCGTACCCATTCCCTGGGGAGCCTGGTCAGTGTCCCAGCACCCTCTGGGGGAAGAACCTTTTCCTAAAATCCAACCTAGACTTGGCCTGGAGCAGCTCCAGCCGTTCCCTTGGTGCTGTCCCTGTCACAGAGAGATTGGAGCTGCCCCTCAGGAAGAGCTGCAGAGCCCAAAGAGTCCCCCCTCAGTCTCCTCCAAGTGCCCTCAGCCCCTCCAGACCCTTCCCCATCTCCCTGTCCCTCCTTTGGAAACTTCCTCATGGATTTCTATCTTTCTTTCAGCGTGGGAGGAGTTTCTGGGATGAGCCTGGCCTTTCAGGAAGCCCCACAGAGCCAAGTAGGGAACAGCCAGGTTGACTCTGGAATTCCTTCTCACCGACTGGAAGTTCTGGAGTTCCACCAAGGTCTTCTTGTCCACCACGACCTGGCCTTTGAGCTTGCAGTGGAAAGCCTCCTCCACACGCCTGTGGGATGGAAGTTCCTCCAGGGACAGCAGCAGCGGGGGCAGCTGGCTGGGATGGGCCGAAATGGCCAGGGACGCTCGGCGCTCGATGGCTTCTGAGGGGAAAAGGGAAATGAAAGGAAATAAACTGTAAGGGCCTGGCCCATGAAATCATTAATTGTGTGATTGGATTTTGTGTTTTACTCTTTCATTTAAGCCAGGCAGCACTGGGAAAACAGTTTTGGTTGCCAGGGGAATGCTTTAAGGTGAAGCCGGTGCTTGGTTTGTCGTGGTGCTTCAGCAAAACAAAGCACAAAGCTCTTACAGCCTTTAATGTCTTTTACCTTGAATATCCTTTTAAAATCTTTTACCTTTTAAAGTCTCTTACCTTTTAAAATCTCTTACCTTTTAAAATCTCTTACCTTTTAAAATCTCTTTGAACTCCTGCAGAAGGACTTCCCTGGTGACTTCAGCCCCAGGGGCTCCTGGAGGTCCCTGAGGCCCAGGAGGTCCTGGGGGCCCAACCAGGCCTCGCTGAGGGAGCAAACAAAGGAAAATTAGGGATGAGGAGCAGGGAATTGCAGTGACAGAGCAAAAATCCTACAGGGACATCAGCAATGTGAGGTGTTTTGTTCCCAGAGAATTCCTGTTTCCTCAAATAAACTGCATGGAAGGAAATCCTTAAAAGCATCCAAGATTGTCCAAGCAGCAGATGAAAAGTGCCACATGATCAAGTGTCACTCAGCTCGTTAATTTGAAATAAACTACCTGTCCACACCTTGATTCATTTATCCTTTGGGATACTTGGACTTTATCTCGTGGAAGGGGGAAAAAAAGAGTGGATTTTATTTCTACTGAGCAGAAAAACAACCCAAAAAAGGCCCAATCCAAGAGCAGCTGGGTCAAAATTCCCATATCTTCTCTCCCAAAGCACAAAGGCTCAAACTTCTCCAAAAATTGAGAAATTAATCACAAAAAAAAAAAAAAGGAAACTCAGCACTTTCTGGGCTGGGAAAAGCTGGAGCCCTAAGGATGAGCAGCAGGAAGGGAAACCATGGGATACATGGAGTGCACATCCTACCAATTTCTTGTCTTTCCCTTTGCATCTCCTCTTGGAGGTGTTTCCATCGTCCGGGCGGTGCACGAAGGAGATCCAGGTCCTCCTGGGGTCTGTGATCCGGGGGTCTGGAGACTCCAGGAGCTGAGGAGACACAAGGACAAAGGCAGATGTCACTGCTTGGCCACAGCAAGGGCTCAGAGGATGCAAAAAAATCCAGCCCAGGCTGTTTCTGCTGCTTTTGGAGGACACTGAGGGTGTCCTTGGGGAATCAGGAAGAGCCAAGAGCTCTGAGAGTCCCTCAGAGACCTCTCTCCAACTTCTGGGACTCTCAGTCCTCTGATAATCCTTTAAAATCCCCCTGCCAGCTGCTAATAATTCACACTTAATAATCCTCTGGTTATTAATGAGATGGAAAATCATGTCCTGAGCACTTGTGGTTTTCCTTGCAGCACAAGTGTGAGGTTTGGCCTCTCAGCCAAATCCAAGAGGGAATTCCTCCCTAAATTCCCCCTCTGTTTTGGGAATGAAAAATGATGTTTCTCACCTCATATTGAAATATTTTTAACATTATTCCACACAGGCCACACGGAATCACTGTAATTCTGTTATTTTTTGTAGCTCTTCTTCATAATCTTCCAGAAAAATGAGATGGGTGTCAGACATAAACCAGGAAAAACAACATTTACTGGTCACAGCCAAGTTCCTCCCATGGTTTTACCACTTTTCGGGCCCAAAAATCCTTTCCCCAAATGCCCCTGGCTGAAATATTTGATAGAGGAGGAGTAAAACTTCTGCAGAGTCACTGATCCAGAAAAAAACAAAGGGAAATAATTCAGGAAGATGTAAGAATAAAGCAGGTGGATGCAGCCCTTGGAATCTGACAGAGGGATTCAGGATGGAAGGGATCCACAGCTGCTTCCCATAAAAATCCAGTGCATCAAAACCTCTGTATCCATAAAAATCCAGTATCCACCACTCATGTCCTGATTTCTCTCAATCCAGAGGAGAAAACTCTGGTGGGCTTGGCAAAAACACTGCCATCAACTGAAAGATGACACTGGAGGAAACCCTTTTTCCTTAAAAAACCCCACATTTTTCCTTAAAAATTTTTTTTTCCTTAAAAACCCCATTTTTCATTAAAGAAATCCCATTTTTCCTTAAAAAACCCCACATTTTTCCTTTAAAAAAAAACCCCAACAGGTTCCCTGTCCCCTTGGCAATCCCAGGTTTCTCAGGAGATTTGAGCCTTCCCAGTTTTAGTGGAGTTTTCCCCACATGACTCAGGCCCTGGGAATGTCAAAGAGGAGCTTTCTCTGCTGCTGCTTGAACAGAATTCCCGAGGGAATTTCATCCCAAATAAATTTAGCTTAATGAGAAGGAAAACACATCCACCTTTTCAGCAGGGAAAATAAAAAAATCCCTCAGCTCATAACTCATTCCCTGCTCCTTCTGCTCCAGCTGGGCCCAGAGGATTCCAAGGTAAACACATCCTGAGTTTTTCCCTGCACGAGGCCACAAAAATTCCAGCTGTGGGGAATTAATTGGGATGAGGATTCTGCTGCTTCATTTCCCTGCTCAGGGCATCCTTTCATGCCCACAGAATTCCCTTCAAGGGCCTAAAATACCACTTTTTCCACAAAAAACTGGCTTTTGTTAGCTAAGGATGGGTTAATTATTAAGTGCAATGATGTAAATTGTGATGGTTTCACTGTAAACTGCAACTTTTACCTCAGATATTGTGGGAATTCTTAAGCACTGTATTAATAATATTATTAATAATAATAAAATACTCCCCACAGCTTGGGCAGGCGCTAAATAAATATAAAATATCCGAAATACTCTCACCCTGGACATTTAGAACCAGCCTGAACTTCAATTCCAATCAGTTCCAAGGAGAAACTGCAAAATTTGGGAGCAATTTTCCCTCAGAGATTTGGGTTGTGCTGCCTGAGCTGCAGCCAAACATTTGCCAGGGATATTTTCCAGTATTTCCATCCAAAACTTGCAGCATCCAAACAAATTCTGGATTAATGGATGCCCTGTGGGGTTTTTTTCCAGCCCTGATATATAGGAGACTCCATCAGAATTAAACAATTCCTGCTTTTTGTTTTTGCAACCAGAATCCACCCTGCTCGTGGTCCAGCGCATTTCTCAATCCAGGAAAATTAATTCCAGGATAAACTGGGATTAAATTCCTGCCTGGCCTCTCTGCAAGGGCAGGGTGGAGGGGTTTTAGCGGGGGACAACCTCAACAATTCAGCGTGGCCACAGAACCCTGCGCCACACCCCAAAAAATCAGCAGGAAAAAATGGCTTTTTCCGTGGGAATTTGATGGGAATTATTTTTTTTTTTTAATGGGAATTTCAGCGGAGCAGAAGGGTTTTAGAGCCCTCAAACCTGCCCAGCCTGAACCAATTACTCTCCCGGAGCGGGATATTCCCGGTGGCAGCCCAATTGTTCCCAAATTTGTGGCCGATTGTTGGCGGCCATGCCCCAATTCCCGGGTTGTCCCCTGGTTGCCATGGCAACTGCCAGCCCTAATGGCGCTGATCAAAGCGGGCCTGGAGGTCACCCCATGGGGACAGGGGACATTCTGTGTCACCAGGGTGGGCACAGAGGGACGGGCTGAGGCTGACAGGGATTCCCTCCCTCCTCGCTGCCCTTCCCGCTCCCAAATCCTAAAAGCTGCTCTGAATTCCCCAAACTTCTCTGCTATTCCCAAAAACCCCGTGCAAAGATTCATCCCAAAGGAT
>NW_024581114.1:2179167-2191077 GCF_017639235.1 Corvus kubaryi | reverse complement strand
CCAAAAATCCCGTGCAAAGATTCATCCCAAAGGATTGTGAGCAACTCCCTGGAAGTTTGCTGCTGTTCCCAGCTTGGGGAATCATCCCAAAAGTGCCCTCACCCTACAAAATTCCCTCCCAAGTCTCCACTGCAGCTCCACTTCCCATTTATCCACAACCAAACCCATCCTGGATCCTTTCCTGGAGCCACAAAATCCCCTTGGAGACATCCCCTGGCTGCTCCCAAACCTTCCCATCCCTGATTTTCAGAGAAAGCTCTGCCACGCTTGGTTTTAGACCTGGATTTGCTGGTGAAAAGGTCTGGAATAACAATTTCAACCGAAGAATTTGTCTGCCAGAGGCACATTAATATTCCTAATAATTCCTATTAATAGTTAATAGCATCACTATTGTGATTCCTGTCTTTTTAAAAAATTAAATACGTGGCAATTCTTAAGCACTGTATTAATAATATTAATAATAATAATAATAATAAAATACTCCCCATAGCTTGAGTCTATTTATATAAATATGAATATAAAAATACTCTCTCCCAGGACATTTAGAACCAGCCTGGACTTCAATTCCAATCAATTCCAAGGAGAAACTGCAAAATTTGGGAGCAATTAATTTTTTTTTTTTTAATTAGTTGTCACTGGTAGAACCAGAACTGTAAAATATCATTCCCTGCTACTGAGAAGCTGGAACTTCAGTCCAAAATAATCACAAATTGGGATATTAAAGGCTTTGCTTCAGCAAGTATGAAAAAAAATTGAGCGAAAAAGGGCAAAAATCAAGAATGAAATTAAAGTTAAATACAAAAAATCCAACAAGTTAGCCTGGAATCAGTTGGGAAAAGGCCCCAGCATCCCTTTCCTGGCAGGAATAAGCACTGAGAATTCCAAAACCCACCTTGGGATGCCCGTGCAGCTCCTCGCTGTTGGACAGGGTGGCGTTGAAGGGCTCTGGGTGCTGCTTGGGCTCTTTCCTGCCCTTCCTGTCCCTCCTGGCCGCTGTGACCCTGCAGGGACAGAGCTGCTGACAGAGCAGGGTGGCCACCAGCAGCCAGGTGCACCCCTTCATTTTGGGAAGGGAGGGGCCAGCCACAAAAATCCTCCAGCACCAAGAAGAAAATCAGATTGGTCTCCAAAAAAAAAAAAAGAAATCAAAAGTAACCAGCTCAGAAGGATCCAAGCAGCCAGGCACAAAAATCCTCCAGCACCAAGAAAAAACCCGGATTTGTCTCCAAAAAAAAAAAAAAAAAAAAAAAAAATCAAAATTAACTAGGTCAGGATCCGAGCAGCTCCTCTGGGATGTGCTGGTGGCTCAGGGGGCTCTGCTCAAGCAGGAGCCATGGAAAAGGTGGAGATGAAGTTGTTTGGAATCCTGGATCCCCTCGGAGAAGGAGGTAAGTCCATGCAGCCTCTGGAAGCTTTACATAAATACGAGAGGCCCTGCAAAGTTCTGCCACCCACCTTGAAGGGCTGCTCTGCCCCCCTAAATCGGGCTTAAAACTGGTTTTACACTGCCCCCTCTGCCCCCCAGATCGGGCTGGAGACGGGTTTTACTCTGCCCCCCTAAATCGAGCTTGAAACTGGTTTTACTCTGCCCCCTGTGCCCCCCCCAAATCGGGTTTAAACCCGGTTTTAAAGGCGCTCAGCCCTAAAAGCTGGAGAAGTGCTCAGGGCAGGGCTGCCAGCCCCAGCTCATCGCGGGCTCTGCTGCTCCCTCTTCACCGGGAGATTTCCCCCTCAGAGCAGGCTGGAATTCATCCCATCCATTCCCTCTGGAATGATGCTGCTTCAGGGACAAGTCCTCATCCTTCCCTTTCGGGATGCTGGGGAATTGTAATCCAAGGAACTGGGAGCATCCCAGCTCAGCCTTGTAAGGAGAAAACAAATCCCTCACATCCCAAAAGTTCAAGCAGGGGGAAGCAAAACCTCTGAGGGTGGCCCGAAGTGCATGAGGAGCAGGTGAAGTTTTCCCAAGTTTTTTTCCTTCCTCTTCAGCTTTGTCCTCGCTTTTCCCTAAGGATGAGCAGCAAATCCCGAAGCTGCGGCTGTCAGGGTGCAGAACCTCGTGGATTTTGCATCCCGATCCTCCTCTCCCCTGGCTCCAGGCAGAATTCCAGGTCCCTCCGAGGCTCTGACTCCTCTGGCTGCTCCTTTCCACACTGGCAAAACCCTCCCCGGCTTCTGCTTCAAGGGCTCCTTTCCCGAGTGAGTTTCCATCAACTTCAAGAAAAGGAGGAAAAAAAAAAAAAAAAAAGGGAAAGAAGGAAAAAAAAAAAAAGGAGGAGGGCTCACATTCTAATGAGCTGTCAAGCCTCCTCTCCTCACATTCCCATTAAATTCCCTGATAATGGAGCCGGCCGCGTGTGCCAGGCAGATTTAAATCAGTGCCCATGCCCTGCTCCCTCCCCTCCGCCCCTCCCCTTCGTTATCCCAGGGAAATCACCCTTTTTCTGGGAATTTCTAACGCTCGGCGGGAGCGTGTGTGGCAGGGCTGAAAATCCGTGGATTGGGGTAAGCCCCCAGCGTCACGCCAGGCATGGATATGGCAGAATTCCTGCTTTATTTCCCAGTGTCCAATGCCCAATTTTCCCAGTTTGGATACAGCAGAATTCCTGCTTTATTTCCCAGTGTCCAATGCCCAATTTTCACAGTTTGGATATGGCAGAATTCCTGCTTTATTTCCCAGTGTCCCATGCCCAATTTTCCCTGTTTGGATACAGCAGAATTCCTGCTTTATTTCCCAGTTTGGGGTGTTCCATGTGCATTTTTCCCTGTTTGGATACAGGAGAATTCCTGCTTTATTTCCCAGTTTGGGGTGTCCCATGTGCAATTTTCCCAGTTTGGATACAGGAGAATTCCTGCTTTATTTCCCAGTGTCCAATGCCCAACTTTCCCTGTTTGGATACAGCAGAATTCCTGCTTCATTTCCCAGTGTCCAATGCCCAGTTTTCCCAGTATGGATAAGGCAGAATTCCTGCTTTATTTCCCAGTTTGGGATGTCTCATGCCCAATTTTCCCTGTTTGGATATGGCAGAATTCCTGCTTTATTTCCCAGTGTCCCATGCCCAATTTTCCCTGTTTGGATACAGGGAATTCCTGCTTTATTTCCCAGTTTGGGGTGTCCCATGCCCAATTTTCCCAGTTTGGATACAGCAGAATTCCTGCTTTATTTCCCAGTTTGGGGTGTTCCATGTGCAATTTTCCCTGTTTCCCCCCCTGCCCTCAGTAGCAGGGGCTGAAGAGTCAGGAATATTCTTTACAAATAACAGAATTCCAAAGGCTTTCCTCCACCAGCATTTCCCAAGGGAGCTCTGGATGTGCTGGGACACTGCAAATCCCTCACCACCTGGAACAAATATTCCCATCCTTCCCAAAAATCCAGACCCTGATGCAAAGATTTCCCTGGGATCACACCTGGAGAAATCCAGGAATGCTAAAAGGTGGAAAATCCCAGAATTTGAAGCCCTTTCTGTGGCCAGCAAGCAAAAAACTTTGCTTTATTTTGGCAATTCCTTTACCATAAATTGTGTAATCCGAGGGATAATGGTCAGCGTGGTTTTCCTTGGATTTTGAGGGTGGATTGGGAGCAAAGCTCTGGATCTGTGGATCAGCAGGAAAACTTTGTGGATCAGGAGCAAAACTCTGGATCTGTAACTCGGGGAAACGCGAAACAATCCGAGCACAAAATCGAGACGTAGAGTGAAAAAAAATGAAATTTAAAATAAATTTTTACAGCATCTCTGGGGAAAATTGGGATTTGGGAACAGGAACAAATCCCAAAGGGAAGCTCCCCAGCAGCCCAAGAGTTAAGAGCACCTCACCCCTCCCCCGAGCAGCTCACATTCCATGAAAAGTACGTGGCAGCCTTGATTTGTTAATAATATTTAACTTTCTTTGGCGCCTTCCCATACTCCAGGCTGGGTTTTTTCCAGGTTGGTTGTAGACAAGCCCTGAATTTGTCCGAGTGCTCCCGATGACACATTAATGGGATAATCCGTCAGATCCCGGCTAAACAGCCTGACAGCTCCACACTCCCCAGCCAGGGATTGGGAAAAGGCAGCTCCAGGCTCAGCTTTGCCATTCCCAGAGCCAAATCCCAGCGTGGATTTAGGGAAAATCAATCCTGGCTGTGTTTGGGAGAGTTCTGGCTGCTCCTGGGGGGATGGAGGGGTTGGAGCTGCATCCCAAACATCCTTTTCCCTATTTTGGGCTGGAATAAGTGATGTCTCCCTTCCAGCCTCCTATTCCAGAGCACCTGGAGGGAATTTTTGGGCACATCCCAGCTTTGAAGCATCCAGCTTCCAAAAGAATTGGGGAATTCTGATGTCCTTTTAGGGGAATTCCGATGTTGTCCTTTTATAACACAGCAAGTCCAGGAGCTCACAGGAACTGGGGGTTGATCCCTTCTCCCAGGATGAGTGGAAGCAACCTCAAGGTGTTCCAAGGAAGGTTAAAATTGGATATTTGGGAATTTTTTTCCCACAGGAAGGGTTGTAAAGCATTGGATCAGGCTGGGCAGGGAAGTGGTGGAATCGCCATCCCTAAAAAAACGTGGATGTGGCATCTGGGGATGTGGTTCAGGTTGGATTGGATGATCCTAAAGGTGTTTTCCAACCTGAACAGATTCCATGATTCCATGGAAGAGAAATAAATCCTTCTCTGAGCTCAGCATCACCACAGGAAAAATGGGAATGAGGAAGAAGGGAACAACATCAATTCTGCACCAGGACAGGGTGGAAGTGGAGAAAATCCTACAAGGAGCCACAGGAACGTTTCCAAACGGTGGGAAAATGGGAATCCTGGCCTTGGAAAAATTGTGTGGAGCCAGAGGAATGAAAAGTCAGGAAGAAATTGAGCTCTGATCCTTCAATCCCTGCTTCTGCAATTCCCATTTGCCTCAGGATAGGCCTGACCTATGCAGGGAATAATCTCCAAAGGGAAAAAGTGCAAAGGGTGGGATTTTCCCAGTTATTTACTGGAGATTTATCAAACAATTCCCAATCCTTGGCACGGAGATGGGGATTTTTGAAACCAGTGGCTGACACAAACCCCAAGTCCTGCTCCATAAAGATCAGGAGCAGGGAATAAACTCTTCCCTGGGATGGGATTCCCAGAGAAGCTGTGGCTGCCCCATCCCTGTGAGTGTCCAAGGCCAGCTTGGAGCAGCCCGGGATAGTGGGAGGTCCCTGCCCTTGGATGGGGTGGGAATGGCTGGGATTTAAACTCCCTCCAACCCAAAACATTCCAGGATTTTATGCTAATCCCATAGAAAGGCTCCCCAGGGAATGGTGACATTCCCAAGGCTGCCAGAGCTCCAGGAACGTTGGGACAACGCTCCCAGGGATGCACAGGGTGCGACTGGTGGGAGCAGGAGCTGGATCCATGATCCTCGGGATCATTCCCAGCTCAGGATATTCCAGAATTCCAAAAAGACCCCGCTCCATCCCCGAATCCCGACGCGGCCGCGCCACCTCGTGGCCAATCCCCAAAACCACCGAAATTCCCGGAAAAACGGGAAAAAAATCCCTGCGGCTCCCAAGTTTCTCTCGCTCCAAATAGGAAAGAACCGGGGTGGGGCAAAGCTTTCAGCGCTAATTAAGAATTCCCAATTAATCCTAATGAACCCTCCTCACTCATGGCTCGGAAAACAATTTGTAGGAATATGGGAATGCTTGGAGTTTCTATTAAATTCATTCCTTTTTTTTCCTGTGGGGGTGATTTTTCCACTGGAAATGTGATTTTCCTGCTTTCAGAATAACATTTTTTCCATGCAAACGGCATCACCTCGTTCGGAATTTCCCTCCCTGACAAATTAACCGTTAATTGCCAATAATTATTAGTAGAAATTAATAATGATTAGCAGAAAGTATTCAAATCTATTCCAAAATTACCTTTAGGAACACAAGGTTTAAGGGAATAATTGGAATTATAAATGGGCAGGTGAAGAAAAGACACTGAGACATTGAAGGGAGGCTGGAAAATCCAACTGGAAAGGGAAAAAAAATCAGGAAAAATGCTGTTTTTTCATCCATATATTTATATTTCTATATTAACGAACTGAAATATTCCCAATTCCATTTCTTCCCAAGGATTTTTTTCCCAAGAACAGCCCCACAAAGTTAATTTCTCATGGATGTTTATTATGAACAAACATTACAATGCAGCCATTCCCACTCCTCGGGACATTCCTGGAGCGAGGCAACTTCCATGACCTTGGAATCTGCAGGGAAAAGGGGAGAACTTCCCAAAAATCCAGGATTTTTTAATTAAAAAATGAAGAGTTCTTAAATGTGGGAAAGCTCCCAACCACCAAATTATACCAATTTTACAGAAATCCATGGAATTGCAGCATGGAAGTCAAGGATTTATTCCAAGATTATATCCTGAGAGGGAAATTTGAATTTAATTACAGGGCATGGGAATTTTTCCTCCATGCTTTGGGAACAGGAAGCTGAGATCCTGCACTCTCAGGAGAACACAATCCCCCCCCAAAAAAGGGAATAAAGATTCCATTCCCAAAGGCAAGGAGCTGGATCAAACTCCTGGAATCCACAGGGATTGTTCCCAGCATCCCACAAATGGCACCTGGAATGATTCTCAAGTCTTCCTCCAAATCCAGGGAATTAAAAATAAATCTGCAGTTGGAATTTTGGCCTTTAAATACAACCCATTTTTAGGGAAAAAAAAAAAAAACAACCCAAACCAACCCCACAGCATGTCCAAGGTTTCACCAAAGGAATTTTGTTCCCGATTTTCCACTCCCTAAAAACAGAATCCACCTTCAGGTGTAGCTTAAATCCCATTTTTTTTATGTCATAAAAAGCCTTTAATTCACTTTTTCCAGGGATTTTTCTTTGAGCTTGGTTAGGAACAGGTCCCAAAAGCTGCTCCCAAAGCCTCCTTTTGGGGATTTTTTTTTGTGGATAAAAATTTCCATGGGAGAGGATAAAGGTGGATCAGCAATGGAAAAAGGCAGGAAAAGGCAGTGGGAGAACACAAAAAGGACTGAGAGGGGTTAAAATCTCAGCTCCAGGTGCTTCTGCTTGGAGAAAAATCAGGGAAAAAACCAAAGCCAGCCTGAAAATCCCAGCCCTGCAGGAAAACCAGGACATTCCCACTCTTCCCAGCACAACTTTTCCAAGAGCTGGTCAAGCAAAAGAGGTAAATTAAAAAAAAAAAAAAAAAAAAAAAAAAGACAAGTAATAAATTAAGATTTGGTAAGAAAATAATCAAGGATTTATACACCTATTTGAAAACCTAGCTTTTTTTCCCACATCCTGAAGTCAGGAAAATCAGATTTAGGAATTTTTTTAGTGAAGATTTTCTAATCTCTGTTCTAATTTTGGGGATTCCTACCTAGAGCAGGGAACTGGTGACGTTTTGGGATGCTCTGAGTTCTGCCTCACGAGTTTTGCTTCAAAATTCAGGGGTTTGGGAGATTTTTTTGCTTAAAATTCCTCAAGGAGAAGCTAAAAAAGAAGAAATCTGGAAGGGAAAATAAAGCAGTTCTGAGAAGATTCTTAAACACATGAGGAATTATTTATTTGGGGCTTTTTAGAATCATTCAAATAAGACTTTACCATGAAATTCAGGGGGTTTAGCCCTGTTAGGACCCTTTTTGTGGGGGTTTTGTCACTTCTGGAAGGCACAACCAAGTTTGCCTCTAAAACAAAGCATTTGGAGAAAATGAATTTAAAAAAAAAAAAATCAAGCAAACTGAATTAAAAAAGAAAAAAAATCAGACAGATTTGGGAAGTTTAGTGTTGGATACAGTGAAAGAAACCTCAGTATTTCATTTAACAACACCTGAAGGGGAAGTGTGAGGGAATCACACCTAAAAGGAAAATATTTCCAGATTTTCCAATGAAATTTGGGGTCGAGGGCAAAATATTTCCAGAATCCCAGATGAATTTTGGGGTTGGGGTTGTTTTTTTTTTTAAGACTTGAAGCAAAACTTGAAGCAAGTGGAACTAAACTGAAGGTTTTCCCTCAGCAGATGAATTTTGGGGTTGGGATTTGATGGTTTTAAAGAGTTTAAGCAAAACTTGAAGTGGAATGAAATTGAAAGGTTTACACAAACTCAGCTGCCTCTGAGGGAGCTGCTTCGTTATTCCCACTGAAATAATTGGAATTTTTCCCTTCCCAGGTGCTGTTCCCTCCATCCCCAGAGCCAAAAAATGCAGATTTTTGGAACACACAACCAACTCTCTCCATGGGGTGGGTGCACTTTTATTCTTTGTTTCACCAGTGGCCCCTCGTGATGAGAATGAACTGTTACAATTTCCCTCCCAAAATGAAAAGCTCCAAAGTGAACAACTCCAAACCAACACTGGGTGTGGGAATTCCCACTGATTCCAAAGTTGTTGTTTTTGTTCTTTTTTTGCCTTGCTGATGGCCAACTGCATTTCCTGGAGGCCAAAGAAAACCTGCAGTGATGTTGTGACAATTTTGACAACGCATTTGACACATTTGGTGTTGTTTTTCCCACTCATCTAATCACTACTGACTAGATATGCAAGGATGGGCATTTTATTTGAAATTAAAAGAAACCAAATTTCCTGTAAAATCAATATTCACCAACCCCTTTTCCCAAGTCCACGTGGAATCTCTGTTTGGATCCCTGCCCACCTGCCCAACCTCTTCCCTAAGGAAAATAAAAGATGCAGGAACGATGGGATTTTTAAAAATTCAATGGAGTAAAAAGTATGTGCTGAAGATTTCCCAATTTCAAACCACAGATGGGAGGAGAACTCTACAAATCAAAGCACTAAAAATGTAGTGTCTCATCAATAATGCTTTGACTTCTCAGCCAGCAGCAAAATCCGCTTCACCCAAACTCCCAACGCAACCCCATGGCAACAAATCCCAAATTTTATCCCAGTGCCAGAGCCAACTACCACTAAAATTTGGTCTTTTGGGGGGTGTTTTTGTCCCCTCACTCTTGTGCTATGCTCCTCAGGACGTACTTGACTGTGTAGGCAAAGGCTGCAAAGCCCACGATGACAAACAAGTTCGCCAGGGCTCCTCCCAAGAGTCCGTGGTTCCTGTGGGGCTGCTGGAGCCCGGCGGGGTGGGCAGGGGCCAGGGGCACGTGCCCGTTCAGCAGGGGGTGCCCATTCTGCCCAAAGTGGGCATCCCCATCCGGAACAACATCGGGGAGAGGCAGCGAGGGCGGTCTGGAGCTCAGCTCTTCCTGTGCTTTCTGCTTTTGTTTGATCTCCTGCAGAGGGAAAGAGGAAATTCAGTGGTGAGAAGTGGAAGTTGTGGTGATTTGGGTGTTTTTGTTTCATTCTCTGCAGAGGGAAAGAGAAAATTCAGTGGTGAGAAGAGGAAGTTGGATGAGAATGAACTGTTACAATTTCCCTCCCAAAATGAGAAGCTCCAAAGTGAACAACTGGGATGTGGGAATTCCCACTGATTCCAAAGTGGTTTTGCCTTCCTGAAGCAGTTGGATGCTTTTGTTTCATCTCCTGCACAGGGAAAGACAAAATTCAGTGGTGAGAAGTGGAAGTTGTTGTGATTTGGGTGCTTTTGTTTCATCCTCTGCAGAGGGAAAGAGGAAATTCAGTGGTGAGGAGTTGTGGTGATTTGGTTTCATCCTCTGCACAGGGAAAGAGAAAACTGAATGGGAAAGTGGAAGTTGGATGAGAATGAACTGTTACAATTTCCCTCCCAAAATGAGAAGCTCCAAAGTGAACAACTCCAAACCAATGCTGGATGTGGGAATTCCCACTGATTCCAAAGTGGTTTTGCCTTCCTGAAGGCCAACTGCACTTCCTGGAGCAGTTGGGTGCTTTTGTTTCATCCTCTGCACAGGGAAAGAGAAAACTGAATGGTGAGAAGTGGAAGTCGTGGTGATTTGGGTGCTTTTGTTTCATCCTCTGCAGAGGGAAAGAGAAAATTCAATGGAAGTGGAAGTTGGGATGATTTGGGTGCTTTTATCTCCTGCACAGGGAAGGGAGAAGCTTCCCAATCAATGATTAAAGGATTAAAGAAATGATCAAGATTAAAGAAAGCTCAGTGGTGGGAAGTGGAGAAATGAGAACACAAGTTCTTCCAGAAATTTATAAGGTACAGTTCTTTATAATTGTCATAAATTTATACTGAACAGTTCTTAAATAGAATAAATTTATGTAAACAGTTCTTTAACTGTAATAAATTTATAGGGTAATTTCTCTAATTGTAATACATTTATATGGAGCAGTTCTTTAATTGTAATAAATTTATAAGGTATTTTCTCTAATTGTAATACATTTATATGGAACAGTTCTTTAATTGTAATACATTTATATGGAACAGATCTTTAATTGTAATAAATTTATAAGGTATTTTCTCTAATTGTAATACATTTATATGGAACAGTTCTTTAATTGTAATACATTTACATGGAACACTTCTTTAATTGTCATAAATTAACTGTGTTTCAATTGTACCAAGAGTTCCCCAACTCCTCCAAAATGACCAAATTCAGTGCTTGACACCAACAATCACTGGTCAAAATTTTGCCCACTTTATTTTTCGTTTTTAAGACTTTTTTTCAGAAATGTCAAGTTCTTGTGTGTCCAGATTGGTTTGAACACAAGACATTAAAAAAAAATTAAGGAAGCAATTAGAGGAGTTTAGGATTAGGATTCCAAGTATTCCATGTTAAAATATCTCCTGCTGCCTTCAGTTCACCAGGAAGCATCTCCCATCCTCTGGCATTTTTGGAAATGCTAAGAAAACACAATTAAACCCTTTCATTTCTAGTTCTTTCTGCCTGAGGAAGAAAGGAAACAGAGAAAAAGCTTTTCTCTTCCAAAAGACAACAGAGGGAGAATGGGTCCTAAATCAGAGCTTTGTGAACTCCTTTAGGAACAGGAAGAGAGGAATCAAATCTGAAATCCCACACAGCTCAGGGATAAGGAAAAACCTGGAAAAAGGCTCTTCTAATAAATAATTAACACCTTTTAAAAGGTTTCCAAGATTAACAAATGAAGCTCCAGTCTGGGAAAATCCTGACCAGGAGAAGCTGAAGCAGCACAGAAAACTGAATTATTGTAGGGATAATGAATGATGAATGAATATTCCCTTACCTCCACCACTTCAGGGAAGAGCTCACAGAAGACTTTATCTTTTAAATTAAATGCTAAGCTCTGTGCAGCCAGCTGCCTTTTCTGGGGAGGAAACACAGATTATCAGCAATTGCATGAAAATTCAATCACTATGTTTCAATTCAACCCCTGATTCCCCACAGGAACGGTGCAAACCTGCAGCCAAGCGGTTTGTAACACTTAAAACATCAAATTTCTGAGTATTATTCACTAAAATATATGTTTATAGGCATAAATTATGTTAATTGTTGTTCCTGTGGGATCAGGGCTCTGCGCTAGAGGCTGGAAAGAGGAACAAAATCCCAACCACGCTTTATCCCTGAGACATCCCAAATTCCCAAAGCTTCCCCCAAAAGCCCATCCCAGCCTCCAGAACTCACTGTGAACTCGGATGTCTCGATGCTGCCCAGGGTGGGGCCTTTCTCCACCATAAAACTGAGGAGGCCTGTCAGGATTGTGGACACTGACCAGGCTGGATTCCAGGTATCCGGGTGGAAATCCGTGATGGAAAGACACAACCTTAAAAACAACAACCAGGCACAGAGAGGGTTGGATTGGCCATGGGAATGCTGGGGAGTTGTGCACAGAGCTGGAATTGCTGAAGAGGTGGAAGGAAGTCCTTACCTTGTGTTACACTTAAACCTTCCATTGGGTGTAATCATATAAATACTAGGAGGTTTGAAGGGGAATTCTCGGGGGAATATTAGTTTTCCATGGTAATATCCACCTGCAGCACACAGAGAGAGAGCAGTCACTGCTTGGGCATCAAGATCAAGTCCTAAACTACCCCAAAAATGGGTTAAATAAACCCCTCTGATTTATT
>NW_024581114.1:2141793-2179157 GCF_017639235.1 Corvus kubaryi | reverse complement strand
TTCCTTCTCCTAAACTACCCCAAAAATGGGTTAAATAAACCCCTCTGCCTAATTCCTTCTCCCCCTCTCACTAAAGAAACCAAACTTTTCATCCTGGACCTCTAAAACTCAGGGATAATCATCCAAACCTGCTCTGGATTTACTCTGCAGGAATTTCCTCACATTCTCTCTTACAAACGGGGTTTTCTGCAGTCCAGGCTGGGATATATTTAAGGAAAACCAGCCAAAATATATTTAATCCAACACAAACTGGTCATTTTTCTAGGAATTAACTGAAGAATCCAAATTCCAAAGGCATTTTTGAGAGGCTCCAGAAGCCACTGTGAATTCTGTGACTACAACAGATCAATGAGGCTTTTACATTCCAACCTTTCTGCAGAAAAATTCCAAAACAGAATTTTAATCTCAGTTCACTGAGAACATTTCTGTGGTAAAAATGGGAATTTTGAGATTATCTTTGTCATAAATTAGAGAATGTTTGCGGCAAAACATCATGAAATTTAATAAGAATATTTTTCTTCAGTTTAACCTAAATTTTATTTTATTAAAGCCCTCGATAACAGGAAAATGATTGACAGCAGCATCACTGTTTCTTTATCTCTTTCCCATAGCTCTGAACCGGCACTGGAAGTTTTTGGAGCTCTTTTTAGTGGGATTATTCTGCCTCTTCCCACCCCCCTGGAATTCCTGAATTTCCATGCAAACACCACAGGCAGGGCTTTACCTTCATAGGGGGTCAGCTCAGGCCCTCGCACCACGTAGTGCCTGGAAAAAAGGGAAATGGAACACTGGGAAACCACACAATATCCCAAAAAAACCCCAGGATCAATCCCAACCACACAAAGCCATAAAAAACCAAAAAAAAAAAAAAAAAAAAAAAAAAAAATCAGGATCAACCTCAGCCAAAGTTTCCTTTTCCACCTCCCCAAACTCAAGGACAGAGGGAGCCAGACTTGAAAATCTTGTTCTGTCCTTGAGTGAGGAACCATCCACCCCAATTCCCTCCCCAATTCCTACCATTCCAGGATATTGGATGGGAGGGGCTCTGCACAGATGTAAGGCACTGGATCTTTTTTAATCCTCAGGTAGTCTTGTTTCAGCCTCTGGGTTGCTGTGGTTGGTGCTCTCTTATTGCTGTTGTTGCTCATCTAATCAAAACAATTAATAAATAGCATTTGAACAGACACAGAAGTTTGTGGACACTGCTCCAGATTTGTGCAGAACTCACTTTATGGATTGTATTTGAAATATAAATTAAATTATCTTGGGTTTTAAGGAGCAAGAATCACATAAAATCTTAATAACAAAACCCCAAGTGAACTGGGCGATCCTTGGGATCCCTTCCAACTTGGAATATTTTACTCCATTCCTTTCTGTCCTAAAGGCCTTTTGGAGCAAATAATTATAAATTTACCCCTGTTCTAAATTAAATTCATCTGCTGTTTTTACTGTTTTAACACACCCAGTTCTCTGAAATGAATAACAAACAAGAACCTGACTTGGGAGTGAAGGATTTTGAATTTCTGATGATTCTCTCCCAGGTAAATAAATAAAACTTCAGGGGGAGAGGAGGAAATTCCCTGCTGAATTACAGGACAAAGGAAGCATTATCCCTTATAACTCACCTACAGAACACACACTAATTAACAGCTGCTATTTAATTAACTTTCCCCTCAGGAGTTTGGGGAGTTATTTGATTTTACACAAGGAAATTCAGGCAGAAATAAATGAAAACACAAAACAATGTCTCCAGTATGACATATTATTAAATTTCTATAGCCCTCTCTATTACAAATAGGCAAAATGTATTTTAAAAAGAACTTTTAACCCATGAGTAACAGTTATATGTGGTCAAATATTCCACCTCAACTCAGAATAAATTTGTTTAACCTGAATTTTGCCAGAATTGCTCTAAATCATTGATACAACCTACAGCATTTTATTTTTGAAGTCACACCTCTTGAAATCAAAAAATTAAAGATTTTTTTTCTCTAAAGAAACCAGCTGTGACTTTAAAATATAAATTAAATAATACCTTTCTATTTTAACACAATTATTCGTTCTGATGCCCACTCCACAGCCACCTTCACCACGGGCAGCAAAAAAACCAGCGAAATATTTCAATTACTGGGATTTAAACACGCCTCAAACCCTCACGTGGATGAATATTTACATCTGAAAGGCGGAAAATAAAGGGCTACGACCGCAAATCCTCCTTTCCCATCTGGGTAAGAAGACAACGGAGCAGAAGTGAGGGAGCACAGGAGGACAAAGAGGGAGGGGAGGGATGGAGGGAGTGAAAGGGAGGGGGGAAAAGGGGGGAAAGAGGGAGAGAGAAGGAGGAAGGGGCTGAAAGGGAGAGGGGGAAAGAGGGAAAGGGGAGGGAGGGAATGAAAGGGAGAAGGGGGAAAGAGGAAGCAGAGGAGGAGGGAAGAAGGGAAAGAGGAAGGGAGGGACTAAAAGGGAGAGAGGAAAGGTGCAGAGAAAGTGAAGAAGAGAGGGAGAAAGGGAGTGAGATGGGAAAAGGAGGGAAGGAGAAGGGGAAAGAGAGGGAGAAGGAGAAAGGCAGGGAGGGGGGGAGAGAGGGAGGCAGCCCGCCCGTTCCTCCCCGCTCGCTGCTGGCGCAGGCCCCGCTCACCTCTCCGCGACCGCCAGGCCCCGGGCGGTCCCTCCTGCCCGCGGCGGAGGGAGGGAGGCAGGCGGGGAGCGGGCGGCCGGGCCGCGATGGCGGCGGAGCGGGCGGGGCGGGCAGCGGCGGCCGCGGCTCCCTCACGGCTCCAGCCAAGATGGCGGCGCGGGGCGGCGCTTCCGGGAAGGAGCGGCGGCGCTTCCGGGGCGCGCGCGCGGCCTCGCGGCGGGTTCTGCTTCCGCTTCCGGCCCCGCCCTGGCGGGAAACGCTGAGGGGAGGAGAGGCCGCGCGGGGACCGCGCTCCTTGTCGCGATATAAAGTGACAGAAATACGCGATCGCGGCACGTCCCGAGCTGGAAGGGAGCCGCAGGATGATCGAGTCCTGCCCAGCAATCCCACCCTGGGCATGGGAGCGTTGTCCAAACGCTCCCGGAGCTCTGGCTGTGACAACTGCTGGGTGGGGAGGGACTCACAAAGACCATCGGAGTCCAGCTCAGTGCTGTATTTGGAAGGGATCACGGCGTTGTCTGATTTTTCTTTCCTGAGGGATTGGCCATAGGCGGTTTTTTTTGCTATAAATCTGAATATTTTCCTCGGATTCCCGGTGTGCATAAAACGAAAGATGGAGAGAGGCTGTTTACAAGAGCATGGAGTGACAGGACAAGGGGGAACGGCGTTAAGATTTAGGTAGATACTGGGAAGAAATCCTTCCCTGTGGGGGTGTTGAGGCCCTAGGACAGATTTCCCAAAAAATCTGAGCTTGCATCCAACCCAAGAGAGATTCCTGGCCAAAAGAGCACAGAGGTTATTTCAAATAATCACATCCTGCCTTCGTGAATTCCCTTCCAGTTCCAGGTGCATGGGACATGCATCACTGCCAGCTCTGAGCTCTGAGCAGTGGCATTTGCATTAAAGCACCTTTCCCGTCTGAAATAGCCCCATTTCCTTGAATTTTTGTTACGAATTTCTCATAAAGTGCTCCTGAGTCAGTGCTCCTTTAATCTTTGCCCAAAAAGCAATTTAGAGGTGTCTTCTTTTTCTTCTTTTTGGGATTTGGTCCTCCCGAGTGGTTTTATTCCTTTAGCAGAGTGGCTTTTACTGAAAAAATTTCCCTGTGGTCACTGTTTTGTCACAGAAATACAATAGATTATTATCTAGCAGAATTGTTTTCTTTTCCAGAATCCCCCAAACCCGTTCCATTCTTCTTTTTCTCAACAGAAACTCAAACCTTGCTCATAAACATCTTTGACCCTCTGAGTGCCAGAGGAGGGCTCTGAGTCTCTCTGATTCATCGCTGAGCACGAGGAAATCGTTGCAAAGCTCCCATTTTTCTAAATGCCTGTCTAAAGAAGGGATAATTGGATTTATCCAGCTTCACTGATTCATCCTTTGGTGTCACCCAGGCTGAGCTCTCTGGAGCAAAGGTCCCACCTGGGTGAATCATCACCACCTTTCTTTTCCATCATCGCTGCTGCCATGATAACAATCAATGTTGTTCATTTATAGGACAAGTTCACATTCCCAGGCATCATTCCCGCTGGGATTTCCTCCCTTTCCTCCTGGCTGAGCGGCACAGTAGCCAGCCTGGGGTGACCCATATTAAATGACAGCAATTAAAGCCAAGCATTGCTAAATCCCTGATAATTTTGCTGGAATCAGAGCATTTTTTCCTTTGATTTCCTCTCCTGAGCTGAGGTCGGGCGTGACCTTGGTGCTGGGAGGGAGGAAATGATCCTGGCGTGATCCTGGCGTGATCCTGGCGTTTTCCTGACTCAGGAAGAGGAAAGCTCCATCCTCTTCCTTATTTATCCCCCCTGTGCTGGCTGAGCAGCTCCATCCCGAGGATCCAGCTCCCATCCTGCCTTTCCCAAGGGATAATTGGAGCCATCAGTGGCCTGGCAGTGACATCACCTGGAGGTGCAAAGCCACCTGCTGTGACATTCCATCACTTTCCCTGGCAGCCTTTCCCTGCTCCCACGTGCTCTCCCATGGCATTTGAGCTCTCCATCCCCAGTTCCTGGGATTAAAACATCATTAATTTATTAATTTATGTGTCCCTTCCAAAGGCATCCCAATGCCCGGGGTTTCTTTATTCCCAAACTTCCTTCAAAGCCAGGGAATCTTCACAGCAAATCATTCTTCATGGGATCAGTTGGAATTCCATAGCGAGTTTTTGTGACAAAATATTCTGAATGGTTTAAAGCAGAATAATAGAATAGAAGAAGAATTTAGAAGATCCTTGCTGAGCTGAGCAGGGCTTTGTTTCCCTCACAAAATGAGCTGCTTTCCTCAATTTTTGGGCAAATACTCCCCTCCCTCGAGCCAAAGGAATAATTTCCAGTGTTAACAGCAGGAATTGAGCCTTTCAGTGATAAAATACTCCCTGTAAATCCCTGCTCTCCCACTCCTCCTAATCAGTTTTTTTGATTTTATGCCTCCAGAATGGCTGGATCGGAATCCAGGAGCACATCCCAGTATTTTTCAGCCAGGAGTGGATAAAAGTTCCCCTCTTTGATGCAGTTGTGGAGCTGCTGCTTCTTTGAAGAAGAATTTTGGAGGTACTGGTACAAATAATTCCCAGAATTTCTCTTTTCCAGCCTGGTCTCTGGGCAATTTAATAACAAAAATACATTAAAATAAGGGCAAGGCAGGAGGAGAGTAACAGAATGATGTCCCACCTCTCAATTTATAGGGAATATTCATGGCAGAGTATCCTGGAGAGTTTTCTCCTGAGGGATGCTCTGAACTCTGGGATGGATCCATTTTGTTCATCCCAAGAGCTGCTGATCCATCAAGTCAAAATCAACATCCAGGTTTTTCATGGGATAGGATGGGAATTTGAGGTTTGCTCCCCAAACCTGCCGGAAAACTCTGGCAAAAATGCCAGGGATAATGGAGAAAACCAGGAAAAAAATGCCAGGGATAATGAGGAAAACCAGGGCATTGTAATTTTCAAAAGGAATACAAAAAGTATTGTAGTTTAAGTCAGTCCTTGTGTGAGGAGTGAATCCACCTTTCCAAGAAATTCAGAATGTCAGGAAAAACAGCAGGGAAAGGCTCTAAACTTTCCCTTCTGGAGGCAAATGAAATGGATTGCACAGGAAATTCAAATTACAAGTGTTCCTGATCTCCAGATCTCTGCCAAACAGGCCTGGAAGTGAAAATAATCTCCAGATCTGATGTTCTGGTGCTGCTGGAGCGAGAAGAAAGTCCTTGACATTGAGCAATGGGCACTGCAAGGAGCTCATGGAAATGTCTGGAAGCCAAAAAATTTGGGATCTGATGCTCCCAGCACCCTTTGGAAAGCACAAAATAATCCCAAAGAACACAGGAGCAGGCACAGCCTCTCCAAATGCCAGCTGAGCTCGAGGAATATCCCATAAAAACATCTTTTTAACGAGGGTGGAATGACTCCAACGTGTCCTGGTGCAATTACGGAGCAGTGGCAAAGCCGTCCCAGGGCAGGTGACATCACCAGGGCTCTGGACAAACACCAATTAACAATTTACCAATTAACCCCTGAACAATGCTGCCCCGTGTCATCAGGGCTGCCTCATGGGTGAAGCAACAGGGACGGGGGAAAAAGATTTGTCCAAGGTTGCACAGCCAGGGAAGGGAAGAGTTCAAGAGTTCACAGCTTCCCAGTTGGGTTTTTACAGGCTCTGCTGGAAGAGAGTTGGGAATTTGGGGATTTATTGCCACTGCTTTTGTGCTTCTGGTGAGTAGGGAAATTAAATCTCTTCTTCTGTGTTTGTTGTTTGTTTTGTCTGGGAGTTTTTTGGTCCTTTTCCTTTAAATGTGCTGGAAAATGGTCCAAATCCCCTTGGCAAACAGGATGTGAATTGAAACAAAATATTGTGAAGGATTTGTAGAGTTCTGCCTTTAGGGTCAATCCAGTGAGAAAACACTGAATCCCTCACTGGTTTGGGTTGGAGGGACCTTAAAGCCCATCCAGCTCCAACCCCAACACCTTCCCCTACCCCAGGCTGCTCCAGCCTGGCCTTGGACCTTTCCACAAATGGGGCAGCCACAATTCCTCTGGAAAATCCATCCCAGGGCCTCCCCACCCTCCCAGCCAAGAATTCCTTCCCAATATCCCATCTTTGAAGCCATTCCCTTTGTCATGGCACTCCCAAGTGTCCCTAAGAGCATCCCCAAGCTCACAAACCACTCCTGATGCATCCCTTTTGGGGTTGGTTTGGGGATTTCTGCTGGTGCTGATCAGACAGGTCAGACCAGGAATATTTGTGCTGTTCAGGTGCCCTCCTCACTCCGTGTTACTCATGGAGGAAATGGGGCCTGGCAGTCACGTGGCAGCATTTTTATTCTTTGACTGATGAGTAAAGTCTTTTTGGGGCATGAAAAGAATTAAAACCAGGTTTTTAATAGCAAATCTTAAGGGTTATCTGGTGCTTTCCATACTTCATGTATGGAAAGAATGTAAATAAACACCCCCCCCAACCATCAGAGCAGACAGACCCTGAGCACAGCAGGGGTTTTGGGGTCTCCCAAATAATTCCTGCAGGTTTGAATGATTCCAAACTAATTCACCTCAGCCGTTGCATTGGCCTGGTGGTTTGGATTGCCTTTAGCAGCATTTAAAGGCTTCAAAATGACCTCTTTTTTCCAAGCCACACCACTTCCCTGAGGCTTTCCCTGCATCCAGGGGAATATTCCTGGGCTTTTCCAACTTCTTCCAGAGCTGTTCATTTGCAATTCCCAACTCTGCCGTGGACAGCACTGCTGTGGGAGAAGGTGAGGAAATCCTCCAGATGGAAAACACGGCGTTGCAGCTGGATTTATCCTAAAGAAAAGCCCCCGTCGGGAGAGGAATGGCAGCTGACACAGGCACTTATGTAATAGCTGGTTTCAATTAGGATTTGCTAATGACTGTTTTGCCCTTGCGCAGTTTGTTCCCGGTTTCTTCATCCCCTCCTTCCCTTGGTGCCACACTGGAGCACCTCTTCCTCTTGTTGACATCTGTTCCAGTTCCCAGCGGGAAAGGCTGAAGTTCCTGAATTGATTAACCCCTGGGAATTGCTGCTAAGTGTTGGGAACCAAGGTTTGGGGACTATTCCAGGAGCCAGGAGCGCTCTCCACCTCTTTTTTCCAGGAGTTTGAGGCACTGCTTGGGAATTTTTGGCTTCATTCAGGACGAAGTGATGGTACCTGGGATTCCAGGATGGTTGCATCTTGCATGTCCACAGAGCAAGAAGGTTTTGCTGGTGTTCTCCAACCCCTGCCAGCCCTGATTGCCTCAGAATTCCTACAGACCCTGCAGCGGAGCTGGAGCAGGACAAAAACCCATCCACCAGCAAGCAGGATCTCATCCTGTGAATCTTTGGGGGACAGGTCTGGAGTGGGGGCACAGCGCTGATGAAGAGCTGGGAGTAAAGAAACCAGAAGAGGAAGAGAAGCCAAAAAAACAAAACTAGGAAGTGTTATCCCAAAGGGATGCCAGGAGCAGCTGCAGCCACCTTACTCAGAAAGGTGAGTGAGTGGAAATGAATGCTTGGTCATCCCGGGAGCCTGCAGGATTCTTTTTGGTGCTGAGGCTGGATTTTAACCCTCTGCTGGAGGCTGCACCGAGGGCAGGGCTGACGTGGAGCCTCCTCATTCCAGAGGGGTAATTAAGGAATATTTACACGGCTGGTGATTAGCAGATTATTCATGTGCTCATTGCTGGGCTCGAGAGGATGTGCCAGGGAGCTTTATTTTGGAAAAGTGGGGATAAAAGCATGGCACAGGGAGCCCAGCACAGGTTCAGGGGTGTTCACCTCTGCCTGGAGCAGGTTTGGCAGCGTTGGGAGCTGCTCTGGCAGAAGGGACACGCTGCAACACCGGGGCCATCCTGATTCTGCAGGCACAAATCCATGGGATTTCCAGAGAGATCCCCCAGCCAGGCCCCAAAGCATGCCACAAAAGGAGATTCAGGGATTGTCAGAGGAAATGTTGGTGTGCAGAGCTCCACAGACATTCCAGGAGATGAGGAAAACATCCAGAAACCAGAGGAATTCAGCAGTACTTTTAGGGCAGGATCAGAGGGAGATGTGAAGCAACATCTGGAAGCTCTCCAGGGCAGGCACTGCCTTTGTTCTGCCTCCTGAATAAACTGGAATTCTGCTTTGTAAGGATGACAGAGGTTTGGGAGAGCAAGGACTGGGAAAAACAGAGGAGGCAGAGCGTGCTGGGAGCGGAAAGAGGGAGCACTGGGAGGTTCCTGTTCCTGGAGTTGCCCACAGGAGTTTGGAGTGGGAGGAGGGATGGACTGGCTGATCCAGTGGCCGTCAAGAAAGCAGGGAGAGGGAGGCCCCACAAAACCAGAGACAGAACTCATTCCAGAGAGGAGAACTGGGGTGGTGTGTGAGGGGACAAAATGTGGGAAGAGGGTTTGGCAGAGTAACCTGGGGCGTTCCTGGGGAATAAACTCCATTCGTGCAGGAAGTAAAGCCAGATCTGCTCAAATGGAGATTAAACTGTCTGCAAAACCTCCTGAAGGCAGGATTTATCCCTGCTCCACATCCCCACCTCTGCTCCAGGGAGGGGATGCCCAGGGCTGCATTCCATTCACAATCCAGAGGGAAAAGTGGAAACCTCTGGGAGAGACAGCAGTGGAAAGTCAGGAAACTGTGGGAGAGCAGGATAATGTGGAACAAATGCAGTGAGGGAGAAAGTTCATCCCAAGGAGAGTTTGTGTGGTCAGTGGGCAGCAAATTACAGCGGAGCCTCCGTGTGGTGAGGCCCAGGGAAAGCCGCTGGAATTGGGATTTTCCGGGGTCCCTTCAGGTGGGGCTTTGGTTTTAGGCCCCTCAATGTTCAAGCAGCTGGGAAAGGCTGCAGGAAGGAGAGGCTGGAATGAGCTCAGGTGGGATTTTCACACCTCTGCCCAGTCAGAGCCTCCTCAAAGACCTCACAAGTTCTTCTTTGGGACATTTTCAATGATAGTGGGCAAAATATTTTAATATTTGAGTTCTAAAGGATGAGCCAGGCATGGCAAGAGAGGCTGTGGAAAACATCCCTGAGCTTCTCTCTTTCACTCAAGCCTCTACAAAACATTTTTCATGTGCACCAGCTGTAAGAAAACATTCAAGAATTTAAAAATTGATTGTCTGGCAGAAGATTTCCCTGATTTCTTGAGTCCATCCCACAAGGAACATGAATTTACTGCGTCACTTTTAGGTGAAGGAACTAAAATCTCCTACAGGATAATCCATGTGCCTCTCCTGCTATTGTGCCTGGCTGATACTGGCATCTTTTTATAATCTGATATTTATTTCTGCTTCAATAGTCTTATCAAATAGCTGAGAATCATTTTATCATCCATCTGAGCCTGTAAAATAAACATTATAATATATTATGGTATAATAATAATCAAGTGTAGGGCCAAGGACAGGGTTTGCACAGTTCATATGTGAAAGCTTCCAAGCCAAATGGCAAAATTCCTTAATTTTCTTTATCTCTGCTGTTTTTATCAATTAAATTGGATGTGATTCCATTAAAACCAACAAATTAAAAACACCCAGTGGGAAAAGCAACCTTCTGTACTTGCCCAGAGTTGCTGCTCCTCAGGACACACAAAGCATTTTCTCCTTCCCAGCTCTAATCAACATTTTCAGCCTTACTCAGGGTAATTACAGCCCTGCAACCCCACAGGACTTTCTCAGGGCTCTTATCTCCACAATCTCTGCATTTTGAAAGAAACACCACATTTTTAAGCAGCAAAGGAGGTTTTTTTTCCTCCCTGCTCCTCCCACTTCAGGATCCAGGACTACGAGCCAACAGAACTGGGATCTTTTTTGGAGGGATATTGATCCAGTTTTTCCCCATTTCCTGCAGGAAAAAAAAAAAAATTCCTGGAGGAAACTCTGAAGGGATTTTTCTGAGGTGCTGCCAGGGAATCTCATCATGAGGCAACAGGAGCTGTCTTGTGCCTGCTCCTTGTGCAATAATTCCATTGTCACAGATTTATTGTTGCCATTTTGCATTGCACAACGTGGAATGGAGAGAGAAGGAAGGGTGGGGGACAGAGACACGAACGTGACAGAATGAGGCTTCCAGTGCTGGGAGTTTTTTAATGAGATTTTAGCTAATGAACTCTTCACGTGGCTCTGCTGCAGCTCTTCATTCAGTTGGGTTTCTCTTTTAATCAAAAGTTTCCAAAATACCAGGGTTTTTTTAAATTTAAACCGGGTTCCAGATATGTGTTTTGAAAATTCCTTGTAATATTGAAGAGGGGTGGAACAGAGTAATAGCAGCTGGTTAATAGGATTTGAGTTTTTTAAATAATAATTGGAAAATTGGAGGGGAACGTTCTACGTGGTTTGGGGTTTCTAAAGCAAAATCCAGCATAAATCAATCAAATCAGTCAAAATCAGGGGAGTTTGTTTCCCTTCATCTTTGTCCTTTCTCCCTTCTTTCTGAATCAAATTTCACAAGAAAAAATCTCCGTCTTTTTTATTTTTTGCAAATGCTGATATTTCATAGCTTCCAGTGGGAGAGAAAACCCAATTTGGAAAGGCAGGCTCTTTTTTGTGGCTCTAAACTTCATCTGGATCCCAAATATTCGTAGAAAAAACTTCCTGCAGAGCTGCTTTCCACGTGGGAAAGTATCAGAAATAATTATGGGAATTTTCATCCTTCCAATGAATCCATTTCTCCATCACTTCTGCAACTCTTTAACTAAACCACCTCCTAAAACCTGATTTAAACGGGGTTGATTTGGTTCTGTTCCCATCTCAACACCTGAATCCTGGCTGGGGATGGGATGGGATGAGCAATATTCTTGGAGAAGCAGGAGGAAATCCATGTGTGCCTTGGAGTAGCTGATCAATTGAGATTACACTGAGGAATGCAATTCCTCAAGCACACCCTGGCATCCTGCCAGGCTCTGGAAAACAAGGAAAGAAGGCAGAAATATCCTGCCTAGATGGAGAAATCCAGAGTGGGAAGAACATCCTGGAATCCCTGGTTATTTCCCTAGAAATGATAGCTAAGAATCCACTCTGATCAGGAGGGGAAAAACCCGAGCTGAGCACGCCAGCAGCGCTTAAACCGAGCTTAACTCCGGTGTAAGCTTCATGTTAACCCGTCTGGCCAGTTTATTCACTTCCTATTATTCCCTGGATCATGCTTTGAATAATTTCCATGATCTGTTCCTCAAGTCCTGCCCCCTTTGATGTCACAGATTGGATCCATATAGGCTGGACAGCTCCCAAGGCCTCTGCACTCCCAAATCCCAGAGCTTTGGGCCAGCACTTCTGCTCAGGATTAAGCCCAGGGCTGGGTTTAGTGGCTTCTCTGAACACTCAGAGATCAGAGTTTCTGCCAAGGTACAGTGGGGAGGGGCTGGAATTTGGTTATAATTTGATTGTTGAATGTGTATTTTTAGATCTATTATTCATTTGTAGCTATAAATATGGGGGGGTGCTGTTTTCCACATTACCTCGGGATTATTTTGCTTTCTATTTCTTTTTCATTCTAATTATTTTAACAATGCAGATTTAAATGGGATGAATGAGCCAGAAACTTAAAATCCCACTGACAACGCCTGAAAACTCTGAATTGTTTCTGAAAACCAGGCTTTGTCTGGGGGTTTTAGAGTCACAAATAGACATTAAAAAAAATCTGTCTTTGATAAATCCTTTTAGCATTCACTTTGGGTAATTCTGGCCTTTTATTCCACATTTTTCTCACTGATAAAGACTCTGAGCTTTAATTCCATTATCACAGAGCCTCTTGCAACAATTCTTTAGTGACTTCTGCTCTCCTCATTCCCAAACTCTATCCCTGCATCCCTAAATTTTTTTTTTTTTATTTGGAGCTAAGGTTGCCCCAAAGTTTGGACTCAGTAAACTTCTCTTAATGACATGATGGGCAGGGTGACTCAGGGCTGCTGTAATGTTGGAAACTCACACCTCACAACACACGGTGTCATGTTCTGGACATGAAAATGTGACAACAATGTGTCCCAAACTGGCACCAGAACCCGGGACACATCCTCAGCAAGGCTGGAATTATCTCTGGAGTAGCACAGGAGGTGTTTTAATTACTGCAACAAAGGAAATGGGGGTTTTTATTTGGATTTATGCCACTCTTTTGAGTGATTTTCAATTTCTGTGCTTCCTTTTCACTGCTGTAAAACACAGAGAAGCCTTAAATTCCTATTTCTGTGGCAAAATAGCTGTTAATAATATTAATTAATATTTTGGTGCTCTCCAGAAACACCCTGAGATCGTTTTCTTTTCAGTGCTACCTACAAGGCTTTATCCACACCCTAATTTGGCTCATCCCCTCTGTGGTTCCAACTGAGGTGTTTTTCTCCACTTCCATCCCTAAATTCCTGTCTGGACTCTGCAACACCCCCTGTATTTCATCTTGGAGGAGAGTTCAGAGGTAAATGAATCCTGTTTATTCTACAGAATGGGAGATTCTACAGCAAAAACGAAAAACCAGGTTCTAATTTATCCAGTTCAAAGCTGGATTTATCCCAATTCCTTGACTTAAGGATGAAGCCATAGTAGTAGTTTTAAGCCAGTCTTGTTTTAGGCCCATAAACCAGAATATTCCACTAGAAATATTCCCCTAATCATGATTTATAAATCTGTATGGATGCCCAATGAGTCAACACTTCAGGATTAAACCCTGCTCCTTGGAGTTCTTAGAAAGACAAAAATTCCCCACCCTTTTTGGCCTCAAACTTCCCAGCATTACTCACAAACCCACAGTGGCAGAGAAATCCTATGGAACTGTGGGCAAACACCTCATGTTTCTTCAGCAGCATCACAGTCTGAGCTCTTTGCTCCTGCCTGGATCCAGATTCTGCTCAGTTCTTGTTGGGTTTTTCTGATTGCAAACCCATTTGGGGCTTGTTTGGAAGAGGCCTCTTTGGAAAAGGCCTCTTTGGTGTGTTCATCTTTTTTTCCCCTCATGGATTCCATGATGTTCTTCCCACTCTGAATTCTCCCACCAAGGGAGGATCCTTGGGAGAGGCCTCTTTGGAAAAGGTCTCTTTGGTGTGTTCATTTTTTTTTCCCCTCATGGATTCCATGATGTTCTTCCCACTCTGAATTCTCCCACCAAGGGAGGCTCTTTGGAAGAGGCCTCTTTGGAAAAGACCTGTTCAGAAGAGTCTTCCCCTCAGATTAATAAGATTTTTTCCGTCTTTTCCATGCCCAGAAAGACACTTAGAGGATGGAGCAGGAGCTGGCACGAGGAGAGGAAGAGAGGCAGGAAGGCCTGATCGAGTTTTACGACTCCTTCAAGGAGATGTTTGAGTTTTTCTGCAAAAACACCACGATCCACGGCACCATCCGCCTCGTGTGCTCCGACAGCAACCGCATGAAAACGGCTTTTTGGACCCTGCTGCTGCTGGCCAGCTTTGGCATGCTCTACTGGCAGTTTGCCCTCATGTTCAGCCAGTACTTGGCCTACCCCGTGGTGCTCACCATGTCCATGCACTCCGAGCCCAAAATGTTCCCAGCCATCACCATCTGCAACCTGGATCCCTACAGGTAACCTGGGCTCCTTCCCCTCACACCTGGATGGTCCCAAAGCTTTGGGAAGGGTCAGGGATGCATCCCCCAGGATCCCTACAGGTAACCTGGGCTCCTTCCCAGCACACCTGGATGGTCCCAAAGCTTTGGGAAGGGTCAGGGATGCATCCCCAGGATCCCTACAGGTAACCTGGGCTCCTTCCCAGCACACCTGGAGGGTCCCAAAGCTTTGGGAAGGTTTGGGGTGCATCCCCCAGAAGGGACAGAGGGATCTCTCTGCCTTCAGCCATCCCCATCTGCTTCCCCTCACACCTGGATGGTCCCAAAGGTTTGGGATGCATCCCACAGGAGAAGCAGCCAGGTCCCTGTGCCTGCCCCAGCTGGAAAGAGACTGTTGTTGTTGTTTCCAAACTGGTTTCCAGATAAAGATCTTGTTGGGAATTGTGCAAGGACTTGTAGCAGTGAATTCCATGCGCTGAGTCAGGACAGAGGGAACGGAGCCGAGGCACTTGGTGGAAGCTGCTGGCTGATTTTGGGCTCTGATAAAATCAGCCTTTCCCTGAAAAACGTGGCTGCTCCATGGATTCCTTCCTAAGCCAGCTCCTGAGCTCTGGGATGGTGCGTGTCAGAGGCAGCTCTCCTGGGTGTCCCACAGAAACGTGGAAATAACACAGTAAATGAGGCAAACCCCATGGAATTCTGTGTGGCTCTGCTTGTCCAATGAGGCTCACGCGACAGGGGCGAGTTAGCACGGAGTTTCATGTTACATAGTGAAGGAATTATGTAATTGCCTTGGAATAATTAGCTAATTGCTGACAGAAAGGCCAGTTTGTGCAGCTCTGCACAGCTGCAAGGTCTGAGGTTTCCAACAACTGGAAATTCAGCCACTGGAGCTGCTGATAAATTATTGCTGAGCATTGGCACCAGAATTCCCAGATATTCTCCCCCAGACTTCAAGGAACAACCTTTCCATGGATCCTGTGAGGGCACAAAGTGCTTTTTTTTCTGATAGAAATGTGAATGTTCCCAAATCCCTTCTGTTCCTGGCAGGTTTGAGCTGGTCAGTGAACACCTGGTGCAGCTGGATCGCATGGCAGAGGAATCCATCACCTTCTTGTATGGAATCAACACCTCAGCCAGGTTATTCCACATGAATGACAGGAATATCCACGTCCAGGGCTTGGCCAACCTCAGCAGGTTGGGCTTCAAGCTGAGCCAAAACTTCTCCCTCTTGAGGATGTCGGACCTCAGGTCAGGGAAGAAACATTCCAGCGTGGGCTTCAGGCTGGTGAGTGGGGTCCTGGCAGGATTTCACCAGGATCCAGGCAGGGAAAGGAGCTCTGGGTGTTCCTTCATGGACAGAGGGAGCCTTCCAGCAGGGCAGGATGGGGATTCACCCCAAAATACCTGAGTGGTGTCCAGGTCCAATCAAGAGTCCAGCTCATCAGGGAAATTGTGGAGCTGAGGGAAATTTAAGATCAGGGTAAGAAATTGAGTCTGTGGTGAGGCAGCAGCCCAGTCCCACAGCCCAAATTAGGGCTGGGATCCCCATCTGGGCTTAAATTTGCTCCTGGAAGTGTGGGTGGAAGCTCCAGGTGAGGCTGCTCAGGGCCTTTAAAGGTACATTAAAAAAAAAAACCAAAAAGACTGAAAAAAGAGATATTTCAGAGCTGGGTAATGAGAGATTGGGGGTGCTTCAGGACAGTTCATCCATCCCTGCCTCATCCCATCCATCCCTGTCTTATTCCATCCATTCCTGCCTCAATCCATCCCTGTCCATCAGTTTGTGCTGACCCAGGAACAGAAGCTGGGATTGATGTGGCTGGAAAGAGCAGCAATTTGGGGGTGATTATTGAACCCCTGCCCTTTCCTGGAGTCCTTCACCAGCAGTTTTGGGGTGATTATTGAACCCCTGCCCAGTCCTGGAGTCCTTCACCAGCAATTTTGGGGTGATTATTGAACTCCTGCCGTGTCCTGGAGTCCTTCACCAGCAGTTTTGGGGTGATTATTGAATTCCTGCCATGTCCTGGAGTCCTTCACCAGGCAAACTTTCCCCAGAACCCGTGGGTGTTCCCCTGAGTAAGAACAGAGAAAGCCTCTCTGGGCTCTGCTCATGATTCATGAGCTGCAGAGAATTCCCAGCCCTGTCATCCCTCCTCCCAAGCTTCAGCTCCCTCCTCCTGCCTCCTTCCCCCTAAGATGGAGCAGCTCCAAGGAGAAAATTCCTGAAATAATCAGAATTTTCACTTTCTGGGAAAACAGAGATTCCCCTCACCCCTGTCTCCAGTATTTCCTTTTCCCTGTGACCTGTCAGCCTCACCCTGAGCCTTTCCCTCTCTCCCAGTGCAATTCCACAGGTGGGAATTGCTTCTACAAGACCTATTCCTCGGGCATGGATGCCATCCTGGAGTGGTACAGGTTCCACTACATGAACATCATGTCCCAGCTGCCCGTGATCATCAACATCTCCCAGCACGAGGAGCACATCGAGGACATGGTTTACTCCTGCCAGTACGATGGGGAGCCCTGCAGGCCCAGGTGTGTGGAGATTGGGATTTGCAGGCAATTAACAGCTCATTCCCGTTATCCCAAAGGCATCCTGCTTTAAATTAAGGTGTTGCCACACTCATCATTAAAACCCCATCCGATCTCTCTCGGTTCCAGTGATTATGTTCACTTCCACCACCCAGTTTTTGGGAGCTGCTACACTTTTAACAGCAAGGGGACAGATCCCTTCTGGACAGCCACAAAACCAGGAATTCCTTATGGTGAGTGACCTGCCAAACTGGGGGAAAGGGCATTAATTAATAGAATTAATTAAATATGGCTTCTGTGTAGGATTTACTGACATATTGAGGCCTTCTTTTGGGTCTGGTGGCACAGATTATTGGCTTGCCACATATGACAGCCATGCCAGGCACATCTGGGCTTAAAAAAGCAGAATATTCTTTTTGTTTTCAAGCAGAATATTCTTACAGTCGCTATTGCAGAGTATTATGAGATTGTTGAAGGTTTGGAATAGGTGCCATTGCCACCAGGTTTCTAAAGAATAAAAATGGCTCTTCCATGAGGGATTTGATCAATGCTGACAGTTCAGGATGTTCTTCTTTCACCCCGAGCTGTCCCACACTTCCCTCTCTCTGCTTGCCAGGGCTGTCCCTTATCCTGAGGGCAGAGCAGAAGGATCACATCCCCCTGCTGTCCACGGTGGCGGGGGTGAAGGTGATGATCCACAACCACAACCAGACCCCGTTCCTGGAGCACGAGGGCTTCGACATCCGGCCGGGCATCGCCACCACCATCGGCATCCAGCAGGTCTGGCACTGCCCCGGGGCTGGGAATGTCCCTCCTGCTGGCACAGGGACGCACAGCAGCCTCGGGCTCCTCTCCTGCCTCGCTTCACTGTGCTCAGGGCCAAATCAAATGGTCCCAAACGTGGCCTTTTGGTTCTCAAAATGTTGGAGCCTCGTTTGATTCACACTTTTGAGGGTTTTGCACCTCTCCAGTCCCGTCCCAGCTCTTCCCAAAGAGCTGCCTGGGTGAATTGGGATCAGGACGAACATCCAGGAGGGATTTATTTGGACAGGATGTGTTGCTGTTGGTCAGCTGAGCCACGAGGGCTGAATCAGGAGGGGTTGGGCTGGAGAGCAGGGAAAGGTTCTTCCCCCAGAGGCTGCTGGGCACTGCCCAGGCTCCCCAGGGAATGAGCACGGCCCCAAGAGCTCCAGGAGTGTTTGGATAACAGGCACAGGGTGGGATTTTGGGGTGTCCTGGGCAGGGCCAGGAGCTGTGGGTGATCCCTGTGGGTCCCTCCCAATACTCTGGGATTCCCCTGCACTCTCCCACCTTTCCCCTGTCACTCCCTGTGGTTTTTATCCAGGTCCAGCTCTGCTGCTCATTTAATTCCCTGCCCTTCCCTGCTCCCTCCAGTGAAGCTCAGAGGGTGCTGGCTGGCCCCAATTAACACTGCTAATCACCCAGGCCTCTTTTCTGTCCCCACAGGACGAGGTGAATCGCCTGGGTGGCAATTATGGCAAATGCACAACTAATGGGGATGATGTGGATGTGAAACTGCTCTACAACAACTCCTACACCCTGCAGGTACAGCCTCAGGCCTGGCTGAGCCCAGCTTAGCCCAGCCCAGCTCAGCCAGGCTGGATGAGGAGCGAGCAGCTCATTCCTTCCTGTCCAGGCAGCTCTCCTGGCTCAGCAGTTTCACTGCTGGAGGTAACAGAGAGATCCCTGCCCATCCAAAAGGAGCTCCCAAAAAGGAGTTACAATCTGGGATGTGCTGGAATGAGTGGAGGATCCCCAGTGCCAGACCTGGGGCTCTTCTCACACCAGGCAGGGAGCACTCAGGGCAGCTGAAGTGTTCTAGGAGGATATTTTTGCCCATCAGGGCTTTATTTGTGTCAGGAATTGCTCCTGGCTCTGTTTTTCTGGGCTGTTTCACTGAGATGTCACTGAGCATCACGGAAAAGGGAGCTGGGAAAATTCTCCAACAGCCTTTGCAGGGGTAAAGCCAAGCACTGAGGAGTGGAAACCTTTCCCATCCTCGTGGCTGGTGCCTTTTGCTGTAACAAAATCTGTGCCTTGTCTCCTAAGAGCTGCATCCTACAGATTGGGATTTTTCTTTGCTTTATCCAATTTTTTTTTTTTTTGGCCTTCTTTCTTTTGCAGGCCTGCCTGCATTCCTGCTTCCAGCACATCATGGTTCAGGAGTGTGGCTGTGGGTATTATTATTACCCCCTGCCTGCTGGGGCTGAGTACTGTGACTACAACAAGCAGCCTGCCTGGGGTAAGAGCTTTTCCCTGCAAAAGGGGACACATTCCTGAATCCCTCTCTGCTGCTGGGACTCCTTGGATCACTCCCACTTTGTGCCCATGCTCTGCTGAGGCTCTTCCCTCACGTGGATTCGTGGACTCACAGAATATCCTGACTTCCAAGGGACCCACAGGATCACTGAGCCAACTCCTGGCTCTGCACAGACACCCCAGTGACCCCACCCTGTCCCTCAGAGCGTTTTCCAGATATTCCTTGAATCCCTGAATCCCAGCTGGATCCCTGGTACTTTCCTGGGCATTTGGATATCAAGTAGTGCTTAAAAATCCTGATTAAGGGCATTCGTGTAGGGTTAAACTCCTTCATCTCCTCAGCACCGTGCTGGTGTAGGAAATTTATGGATGAAATCCCTCCCTGGGAGGGTGGGGAGGCCCTGGGATGGAATTCCCAGGGATTTTATGGCTGCCCCATCCCTGGAAATGTCCAAGGCCAGGTTTGGAGCACCCTGGGATAGGAGAAGGTCCCTGCCTGGGCAGGAGGTGGGAATTGATCTTTAAGGTCCTTCCAACCCAGGATTCCGTGGTTTTATGATTTTAAGCTCCGAATTCGGATTATGAGTCAAAATCTCTGCCTAAATTCTCTGCTCCTTAAGCTTGGCCCATCCTCAGCAGATCAGATCCGTGCCTGGCACTCCGGTGCCCCTCTGGAATCATTCCAAAGGCTCAGGAAATCTCTGAGCCTGTTCCTTCCATCCCTTTTTCCAGGTCACTGCTTTTACCAGCTCTACAACAGGCTCAGGAATCACCACCTGAATTGCTTTGACCAGTGCCCCAAGCCATGCAGGTGAGTCCCAAAAGCAGGGCTCAGCAAGGGAAAACACACCTGGAACTGCAGGGAATTCAGTGGAAAATTCATGGATCAGCTGGCATTGGGAGATTCCAGTTTGATGTTTGCACCCCAGAGCTGAGAAAGCAAAAAGATGAGAACATTAAATTAAATTAAATCAGAGCTTTATCTGTGACACCAGAGAGATTTAAATCACCCTGAAATGTTTAATTAGGCCCAACCCAAACTCTTTGTGTCACTTTTCAGCCTGGAATTCTTTATTTTGACCTTTTTTACTGCCAATTTCAAAATGAAAAGATAATTTTAAAACAAAGTGTCAGATGTTTTCATTTTGGGTGCATCCTAGCGTTATCAGGACTTGGGAACCATTCTGATTTACCTGAACAATTTTCAGGCAACCTCTGGTTTTGTTTTGTGAGCTGATTTAGGAGGGTTCTCAAGAGCTGCCCCAGGAATTTTCTGCTTTGTTAAATTCCCCCATGCCAAGATCCCCATGGTGAAAATCTCTGCTTTTTCTCTCCTCAGGGAATCCCTGTACAAGGTCTCAGCTGGGACAGCCAAGTGGCCCTCAGCAAAATCCCAGGTACTGCACAAAACCCCTGAATTCCGAGCAAACTCACCCAAAAGCTGGGCCTAGGGAATGATCCTGTGCTTAAACAGAAGGATACAATCCCAGACTGTTTGGGAAGGGGTTGGAAGGGATCTTAAATCTCATTTTATTCCACCCCTTCCATGGGCAGGGACAGCTCCCACAGCCCAGAGCTTCAGTCCTGTTCTAATTCCTTCAATCCTGTTCTAATTCCCAAATTCCTTGAGCAATCCCCTCAGTTCCCACCCCAAACTGGAGTTCCTGGCTCTGCTCCCAGTGGGAGCCGTGCTGTGGCTGTTTGGGAGGTGCAAACTCCTCATTTCTCATGTTCTAATGAGCAGGTAATTAACTCACCTGAGTGATGATGGAGATGCAAATCCAGCCAGGACGTTTTAAAAGAGGGAACTGTGTGGTGGGGTTGCCTTTAAAGGCAGAACTTAATGTTGTGAACACCTCAAAATTCAGTTTTTCTTTGATATCCTGGCAAATATTGCTTGGATTTGATAGCTCTCCCTTTATGTTATCAATCAATCAATTACAGCCTTTTTAATTGCTCCAAACTGACATTTTAGTGCTTAAAAACTGCAGTTTTAAAAGTGTTAAACATAAAAAACCTCATGAGGCGGGGTTCCAATAAAAACAAGCATTCCAATAAAAACAAGCATTCCAATCACAAATATTCCAATCACAACCAACCTCTGCTGCAGGACTGGGTCCGCCAGGCTCTGAGGCACCAGAATGGCTACAACTCGACCAGCAACAGGTAAAACCAGGGCTAAACCCCTCATCCTTGTAGGATTTGGGGCTGCCAAGGGAGGGCAAGAGGAAAATGGGCAGGAAAATCCAATCAACTCCCAATTTTTCCTCACAAAACTCTGAAATACTGAGGTTTTTTTTTCCAAGCTCTAGTTGAACAACCTCAGGGTTCAGTTGGTGTGGGTGGGGGAAGCTCTTTTTTCCCAAAAGCCTGGAGCAGCAGCAGCACCTCCCAGCCAGGGAATGCCCCCCCAGTGCCAACTGCTCCTCTGTGCCCTGCAGGAAGGACATTGCCAAGGTCACCATCTTCTACCAGCAGCTCAACTACCAGGCTGTCAACGAGTCTCCTCTGCTCTCAGTAGGTTCCACCACCCCAAACTCTGTCCCCTGCCTTTCTTTTGGGGTGCTTGGGGTGCGTGGAGGGAGGGCTTTTAACAGCTGCCACCATGGGATTCTTCTCCTTGAGGAAAACTTTGGGAGTTGCACTTTTTCCACAATCCCATCGATTCTCCCTGGGTGCCAACAGCAAAATTCCTGTTCCCAGAGCTCTGCTGTGCCTGATAAAGAAAACTTTGGATTTTTCCCCCAGGAGAACCTGCTGCTGTCCAGCATGGGGAGCCAGTGGAGCCTCTGGTTCGGCTCCTCGGTGCTGTCGGTGGTGGAGATGTTCGAGCTGCTCGTGGACACCTTGGTCCTGTCCCTCCTCTTCTGCTACCAAAGGCTCAGGGCCAAGAAGACCCTGAGGGTCTCTCCCACCATCCCCAGTGTCAGCCTGGCCCTGGAGAACTACAGGGTGGTGCAGGAAGAGCCTGGGAAAGGAGAGGAGGGTGCCCGACCCTCTGGAATGAGGGACAGCACAGGGGAGCTGCAGCTGCAGCCCCTGCCCCAGAGGTGCCCAGAGGTGCTGCTGGATGGGTTTGGGTGCACCAAGGAGGAGGATTTGGGACAGGAGTGAAGAGCTGAGGGGCTTTTGTGAGCATGGAGAGGCTTGGAATTCCCTTAATGCTGTGGGAAGGGTGCCAGCGATGTCCTGGATCCACAGCTGAGCGTGGCAGCTTGGAATCCACCTGATGCTGCTGGAAAGGGGACAGGGACCTCCTGGATCCACAGCTGAGCGTGGCAGTGCTCCCTCAGCCACTGCAGGTTCCCCCTGCACATCCCTGAGTCCTGCAGCCAGAGATTTTGGATCCCAGGGAGTCTCTGGGAAGGGGGAGCTGCACTTCTGTTGTGGGAATCCTCATCAAAGGCTGCTCTCAGCTTTAATTTATAAATCCTGGTGAGGAAAACCCTCTGTGGCTCCAGCCAGGCCCAGCAACATTTCACAAACCTCCTCCAGAACTGGCTTTTCATGGGAAGAATTCCAATGTGTGGGACAGTGGAAAGGGGGTTGGAATGGGATGGGTTTTAGGCCCCTTCCAACCCCAAACCACTCCCTGGCCCCGTGCTTCACATCCAGGGTTGTCCTAAGGGGATCAAAGCAAGAGGGGGCTCTGATTCCACCCTGAATTCCCAGACACCTCCTCACCCTTGCAGGACTTGGGGCTGGGAAGGGAGGGCAAGAGGCAGAGGAAACTTCTCCTGCTGCCATTTGGGGCCAAGGCTCAGGATGCTGCTGCTGAGATGCTTCTGGACTCACCCCAGGTCACTCCCAGTGGGTCTGACTCTCCCAGGGGGAAAGAAAAGAGAAGAAAATGGGGTTGGGAACTTTTTTAGGTGCCAGAAAAAGCATCCAATTTCTGTGGAAGGTGCCACAGTGCTGCGTTTTTGTTGCAGCCCGTTTACAAATAGAGATCATGTTAATATTTGACAGTAATTTATCTGTACATAAAATACAAAAAACAGCTTTATTTTTGATGGTGACTTTGCACAGGAGCATTTTACTCTGTTGTTTATGACTTGCAGGAAACAAGAAACCCAAAAAGCTTTGTTTTTTAAAATTTTTTTTAATAATAAAAGGCTCTGGAATACAGATTTGGGGAGTTCTTTGTGACTTTGTTTTGCCTTCAGCTGATATTCGGGTTCATTTTTGCCTGACTGTTGTTTCTAAGCATCTTAAATGCCCAGACACCTGAATGTACAAAGCCAAATTATGATTTTGGGACCTCAGTTTGCTGCTGGCATCACTGAGAGCCAAGCCCCAACCTGATTTTGAGCCTTAATTTTGTTTGATTTGCTTAATCCTGGCCTCAATGCCCCCAAAAAAATCACTGCATCATGGAATTTAATTCCAGGAGGAGCCAATTTGGGGGCAGAGCATCAAATGCTCAGCCCAGGGGGCAGGAGGTGATTTCTGGTCTCGTGGTCAAATTTGGCACAGGAGGGCTGGGAATTCAGGACAGGGATGGGGAAAATCTGCCACCTTTAGTGGGATAAAATGGATTCTGAGCTCGTGGAAGCACAACCAACCAGTCTGAGGTAGCTCAGAGCTCTCTGCACTGAGGGCAGGGACAAATTTTGAGTTTAGGAGACTCCTCTTTATTCCAGAACCTCCCCCAGCCTGCTGGCTTGGGCAATCAGCCCCCCAAATTCTGCTTTAGGGTCACCCCTGAGGGCTTGGGACATCAGCACCTGCCCCAAATGGAGCTTTTCCACCTGAGCTGGGCCCTTCCAGCAAAAATCCAGGCCCCAGAGGGAGTCACTGACAAAACCCCACAGGAATGAACGCCAGGGGAGGGGATAAATCCAGAGCCAGGTCAAATCCGATTTTTCAGAGCTGCTTGGAGAAGGAACCAAACAAAACTCAAGGCCCAGGTGAAGGCACAGAGTTCAGGTGTCCCAGGACAGAACCTCCTGGGCAGGGATGGTTTGTGCTGCAATTCTGGGGGTAATTAAGCACCCTCATGCCATTAATGACGTCCCTAATTTCACATTTGAACTTTCTGGGGTAATTTTTACCTGGTGATGAACCCACAGGGGGAGAGAGAAGGGAGAGATCCCAGGAATTCGGTGTCCACCCTTACTCAGAGCTGCTGTGTCCCCTGGAGGCAGCAGGACAGGGAATTGCTGGGAGCTCCTGCTGATAAAATCACGGATAAATCCTAACAGGTCACTGATCCTCCTGCACCCCACTGAAATATCTGTTAGAACTCCCATTTTAAGACTCCCACTGTTGTAATAAAAGAGCAGCCCCAGGTTTTTGAAGCTATTTAAGCATTGAATTCTTGTTAATTAAGGAAAAAGGGTCAAACTTTTTCTGCAATCCCATCTCAGGCTGCAGTGTGCACCTTGGGGTGGTGTTTGAGCTAAAATCTCCATTTTAGGCAGGAAAACACAGCAGTGAAATAAACGGGAAAGGGACAGTGGGAGCAGGGCAGGCATCCCCCACATCCCCTCACTATAAATTCATTGTAATAGCACAGCTCTACTCCCATAAATGCCTAAAAAATGCTCCTGATTTCAGAATATTCACCTTATTTAACTCTTCCACTGAGTGAATGAGTCCCCCTGAATTAAATCATTGGGATCTATTAAAAAAAACAGAGATTATTCCCCAAATCTCCCTTTCCTGCCCTTGTTCTCCGTGCTATGCAGGACAGAAATCACAAGGCCAGGCCGGTCTTTTTTTCCTTCTTCTTTTATTTTTCTGCCACAGACACACAGGATGGGAGAACCCAGTGGGGAAGGATTGCCCTGTGTGGGGAAAAAAAGGAGGATTTTTCCACGTAGTGCAAGGACAGAGCTCAGGATCCAGCACAGGAAGGGGTGGAATGGGGCAGGGGTGACCTGAGCCTGTCCCTTTTGTCCCAGCCTTCCTCCAGAGCAGCCTGGAGTCATCATCATCATCATCATCATCATCTTCACCACCAGAGAGTCACAGAAACCCCAGCAAAAAAAATCAGAATATTTATGTGCCATTCAGTGCCCCACAGCTCAGCCTGGAGGGTGCAGAGGAGAAGGGAAACAGGTTAAAAAAGGGATTTTAGATCCAGTTAATCCAGGCAGCAAGGCAAGAAAGCCTCCAGCAATAAAAGCCAAGAAGGAAAGGGAAGGATTTATTCAGATTTTTATTAACAGTGCTTCAAGAGACCATAGAAGAGAAAGGAGGCGAGGGGGGGAGGAAAAAAAGGCCGACAGCACAGCAAGAGCTTTGAAATTGTACAAAGGTAATTACAGAGAGAATATCTGGTTTTCCAGAGGTATGGGCAGCACAGGCTGTGTGGGGAGAAGGATTAAAAAACCTGGTACAAAGTGGCACCGAAAGCAGGAGGGTGAGGGAGGGGAGGGGGGGAGGGGTGACAGCGGCGTATTTACAGCGAGGGCAGAGCCCTCAGGGCTCCGGCCTGGCCAGGAAGGGCCTCTGGGCTGGCCACAAAGGATCTCTGACCTGGCCAAAGCATCTCTGACCTGGCCAAAGCACCTCTGACCCGGCCCAAGGATCTCTGGCCTGGCCCAAGGGCCTCTGACCTCCCCAAAGGATCTCTGGCCTGGCTAAAAAGGGCCTCTGGCCTGGCCAAAGCACCTCTGACCTGGCAAAAAAGGGTCCCTGACCTGGCCAAAGCACCTCTGACCTGGCCCAAGGAGCTCTGACCTCCCCAAAGGATCTCTGGCCTGGCTAAAGCACCTCTGACCTGGCCAAAAACGGCCTCTCCCTGTGGCCACAGGACCCGTCCCTGTCCGTGCTGTTGGCAAGGGAAGCTGTGGCAGCCCCTGGCCAGCCTGGCTCAGGTGGCCCCAGGTCGCTCCTGCTGTGCCACCTCTGGCAACAGGAAGATTTCCACCCAAACTGCTCCATCCTGGGAGCAAGGTCCCACCCCAGGTGTCCTCTCCTGCCATCCCCAGTCCTCCTTGTGCCTTGGGAAGCGCCTTGGCTGCACTTCCCCCCTCATTCCCTCCCCATCCAGCTGCATTCCCCCTGGCACAGCCCCAGTTCCCTGGGAGGCTGGGGATCTGAGGGATATGAGCCCCATTCCGATGGAAACAGCACTCATCTGTTCTGGAATCTCCCCAAAAAATCCCCTTTTCCCCTCAGAACCCCCCTCTCCCTCAGCCCCTTGGTGCCCCGCCGCTGTCCCTGTGCCACCCCACACTCACTCGGGGTTGGCAACAGCTCTCCCAGGGCTCAGTGTCACCTCCCAGCCCGTTCTGTCTTTGGTTGAAAGCAAAAATGCTCCGGGCAGTGAGGGACACGTGGCCAGGGGACAGCCCAGCACAGGGGACAGCCGTGGCCAGGGCCACTGGGCAGGAACTCAGTGCATTTCTTCAGGAGCTCCTGGGGTTTTCTTGCATAAATCATGGCCTTGTTTGCTGCTCTGAGATGTTCCTGATCTCTTGATTCCAAAATCCTCCCTCCAGTTCTCTCTTTGAAGCTGCAGCATCATTAATTTGATGACCTCAGAGGGCTTTTCCAACCTTAATAATTCCGTTTTATGCCCATCACAGCTCAGCTTGTCACACTTTATTTTTGTTAAAGGCATAAAATCTTCCAGCTCCACGTTTTTCCTTTAAAATACTCCACGAAATTTCCCATCTCAGAGGCAGCAACACTGAAATAACCTGAGGCTTCCCTGGATTTCACTGGAGAGGGAGCACTGAGGGCGTTGCTTAAAAATCCAACAAGCTGAGCTCATCCCACCTGGAATGAGAGCCCAGAGATCCAAACCCAGAGACCCAAACCCAGACTGGATCCAAGTCCAGGCACTTAGTTACAGGGTTGGTCAAATAAAAGTGAGGATAGGGAGAGAAATATTCACCCAGATCCCCGAAAATTCCAAGGATGGAGGATCCTGGTGGCTGAGGAGGCTTTGGGCAGTGCCTGGCACTCTGCTTTCTACACAAAGGCAAATTCCTCCTGTTAAATGTGGTTAAAGTCCAGAGAAAACACTCACACACCCTTGGGAAAAAAAAGGGAGAGTGAAAAACCAGCAATTTTGGGCAGCAAATATTCCAAGCAGGGTTGTACAACACAAATCCAGCTGCGTTTGAGGCAGGAAAACCAAGAAAATGTTCATTTTCTCATCTTCCCCGGAGCCTGGAAATGCATTTCCCTGGCTGGAAATGAATTTTCTGTGCACCTTCCCCACTCTCCCCTCCAAGGTTTGGAGCGCACACACCCCCCCACACACCCCCCAAGCAAAAATAAAAATCAAAGAAACACAGAAAATAGGGAGAAGTGCCTCCTTAGCGTGTTTTTCCTGGAGAAATTTCAGTTGTAGGGACTGCAGGGTGTTCTCAAGTGTTGGGTTCTATCTCAAATTAGAGGCATTTAATGCCTCATGATGAAAACAGAAAGGGAAGGGGGGAAGAAAGGAGAATTAGGGGAGGGAAAAAAAGGCAGGTTTGGAAAAATATTCCCTAGCAATGCTACAAAAAAAAAAAAAAATCCTGACATTAAATACAGACCAACTGTATTGAATAAAAATTGCACTAGTCCTCTGGGCACATCAATAAGAATAAATTAAATACTTAACAATTCCACTGATTAAAAAAGACAGCACAAAACCCATAACAAAAGAACATAAAACCCCCCAATACTGTCAGGTAGGAAAAGTGCACAAAGTTGCTTTATACATTGACTCTAAATAAAGTACCAATACATGTTAAATAGATCAATTGTCTTGCAAGACGCTGCTTTTTGCATCAATATTTACATTTTTTTTTCAACTTCATCTACTCCAGCAGTGAGTCTGAGCTTCCAGGGAGCAAACTGGCCAGGATTTCTGGCCAGAATTCCCAGAAAAAGTGAAATAAAACGACCCAAAAGTGGAAGCCATGGTTGTCCTTGGCTCACAGAAAGGATCAGTCGGGTTTCTAACTCCTCCTAAAAGGCTGGGAAAACCAATTGGGGTGTTTGAAGTTGCTGTACAGGTAAAAAAAAAAAAACCACAATGACCGTGCTGAAATCCATGAGCAGAGCAGGACCATGGCAGTGGTGAAACTTCTACTTCACTCTCAAGAGCTTTGAAGTACCCTGAAAAGATTCCCAGCGTGGAAAGGGCACGACTCGAGGGGGAATCAGCACCAAAAAACCGCCCCAAGTGATGCAGATCAGCACAAAACGGGGTGCGATTGAAGAGGGAATCCCCTGCAGGAATCTCCCAGCTCCTAACCCGGGAAGAAGAGCAGGATCTTGGATCTGTGGAGCATTCCAGGTGTCCCAGGGGGATGTGGGGGCTGTCCCTGGGCACAGCAGGGTCCTGCTGAAGGCAGACTCGGATTTGGGGGTGGATTTGGGAGCGGGAGCAGCAGCACTTCCAACCCCATCCCAGCCGTGCCAGGAGCAGCCAGGGCACTGCTCAGGGCTGGCTTTGAAACTTTTAAACGCTGGTTTTAAACTTTTAAACCGAGTGCAGCAGCAGCAGCAGGACAAAGAGGCCGGAATGCCAAGGAAGAGGTGACAAACGGGGCCGTGAAGGGGCATCGAAATCTGAGGTGATTTGGGTCAGAAAAAAGACAAAGCCCGAAGCAAAGGAGCGAAAGTGGAGCTCCAGGAGCTTCTGTCCCTGCCCAGGAGACACTGAGGGGGCAGCAGTGCTGGTGACACCTCCCAGGGGGCAGGAGGTGTTAAATCCAGGGAATGTTAAATGGAAAGTGAAGGAGACCCCGGAGCAGCCCTGCCACAGCTGGAATCCTGAGGGAGCCACAGTCAGAGCTACAATCTCTGCTCCCAGAGCTGTCCTCTGAATTCGGGGTTTATCCATCCCAGCTTCTCTGAAATGGAATTGCAGCAATTTCTGCTTCATCCCAGGGGTGTTCCCGAGGCGCTCCTGAGGGTGCCGGAGCTGGGCAGGGATGAACGGACCACGGGAGCTGCCCCTGCTCAGCCTCCACTTCCCACTCAGGAGAGTTCAGAGGGAGCACTGCCTGCTCCAAGACCACAGGAGATTTCCAGCCCAGGCACTGAACAGCCAAAAAGGGGGAATTTTCATTCCCCAGGATCAGTGGAAGGAGATTGTTCATGATTTAAGGAAGCACAGGAGGCCCTGGGGGCAGATTTTGCACTGCACCAGGACCATTCCAGACTCGCAGCAGACACTGAGAGCAGAGCTCAGCCCTGGGAATTGCTCATCCCAAAGGTCCAGTGGGAATCGAGATTGCACAGACAGGAAAGAGCAGCCTGGCTGCAGGAAAACGTGGGACAGCACCTTCCTAAGGAAGCAGGAATTCCCTCGAGCCAAGAGAGACCCAGTGAAGGCTCTTTGTTGTGTGGGAGGGCTGCTGGCTGAGCCCCTGAGGGTGAGCAGCTGTTCCCTCAATATCTGAGGACACAATTCCAGCCCCAGGAACAAATCCTGCCAAGGTTTCTGAGCAGGGCAGCAGCCAGGAAGCAAAAACATCAAGAATTCCAGAGTGGATGGGATGAGAAATGGGATTGTGGATCTGCCGATGGAGTGCAGAGAGTGGGGACCTGCGATTCTTTGTTTCCTTGGAGCCCCTCAAGATCCTGGGATGATCCATAAGGCACTGTGGCCTGACCCTGGAGCCCAGGCAGGGATGTCACCCCCGAGCCCTGACAACCTCTGGTGCCAGCTGCAGTTGGGGACATTGGGGAAAGGCTCCTACAGGAGCCTCCAATCTCCAGACAGGGCTCCAGAGGTCCCCGTGCTCCCTAAGCCCTCCCAAGACGGGATGGGACAGCTCCAGACACACGAGACAGCAACAAAGTGCTCCAAGGAAAATTCCCTCACTCCAGCCAAAAACCTCGGGGAAAAAAAGGAGGGAAACACAAAATTCTGCTGCTCCCTGGAACTGGGGAGCTCCAAAGCCGCTGAGATGCTCCAGCATGTGGGGGGAGAGCACGGAGGGGCCTCATGCAAGTGGAATTCTCCTCCACAGAAACCTGAAGGGAGCAGGGAACCGAGTGGAGTCAGATTGCACCGAGCAGCTGGAGCAGCTTCCCCTCCCTGCCCTGAGCCCATCGCCAGCGACAAGCTTCTCCCAGCTCCAGGGATCAGCGCTGCTGCTTCCAGGAATGCTGCAGGATGGCTGCTGGAAGCAGGGCAGCTATGGCTTTGAGCAGCCAAGCACCCAGGGCAGCAAACGAGGGGAGCATGGCTGGTTCAGTCCTGAGAGCAGTGAAAGGTGAGGAGCTCCCGATGCCACCCGCTCCGCTCGGAGCATCCCTGCCCCAAAACCAGCCCGGGAGGGCACCTCTGAGTTCTCCCAGGGGCGCAGCAGGCTGAGGGCTCCACAATCCCTGCCCGAATTCCAAGCCAACTCTTCAGGGCCAGCTTCATCTGATCCTGGTGTTGGTGGCTCTCTCCTGGTCACTGAGGGCTTTTCCTTTTCTTCTCTTTTTTTTCTTTTTTTTTCCTTTTTTTTTTTTTCCAACTCTAAGCTCCTCTCCCACACTTCCCACACATTCCAGCCCACATGCCAAGGTCTGTGGTTATGCCCTGGGAGGCTCCTACTCCAAAAAAACATAAAAATCAACCATCCAGTAGTCAAGCATGAGAACTTAAAGCTCACAGGGAAGACCCCCTTGGCCTTCCTGCGGGCAGCTCAACCCGAGGGGTGCAGGCATCAACAACAGACCAATCTGCAAGGAAAACACCGAGATATCCAAGGATGGGGCTCTCCAGGGATTCAGCCCAGCTCCGGGGCAGCAGAGGGGATGGGGACTCGTCACTAACACTCGTCGATGTTAAGGCTGATGAACTCCTGGATGCATTTCCTGTACTGCAGCTCCGTGGGGCTGTTGCTGGGATATTGGCCCGGCTGCCCGAAGGGACCCTCTGCTTCCCGCATCTCCTCGTTCATCCGGGCCAGGCGCAGCCTGCGGCGGGACACAGAGCACGGGGGGCAGGATTTGGTTATTCCTTCCCCTGCTGCTGGCATTTCCCAGTGTTTCCCAGTCCCCAGGTGGTGTTTCCCAGTGTTTCCCAGTTCCCAGGTGGTGTTCCCCAGTCTCCAGGCAGTGTTCCCCAGTCCCCAGGCAGTGTTCCCCAGTGTTCCCCAGTCCCTAGGCAGTGTTCCCCAGTCTTTCCCAGCGTTTCCCAGTGTTTTCCAGTTCCCAGGTGGTATTCCCCAGTCTCCAGGCAGTGTTTCCCAGTCCCCAGGCAGTGTTTCCCAGTGTTTCCCAGTTCCTGGGCAGTGTTTCCCAAGGTTTCCTGGTGTTTCCCAGTCCCCAGGCAGCGTTTCCCAGTCCTCAGGCAGTGTTCCCCAGTTTTTCCCAGCATTTCCCAGTGTTTCCCAGTCTCCAGGCAGTGTTCCCCAGCATTTCCCAGTGTTTCCCAGTTCCCAGGTGGTGTTCCCCAGTCCCCCCCAGGCAGTGTTTCCCAGTGTTTCCCAGTTCCTGGGCAGTGTTTCCCAAGGTTTCCCAGTGTTTCCCAGTCCCTAGGCAGTGTTCCCCAGTCTTTCCCAGCGTTTCCCAGTCTCCGGGCAGTGTTTCCCAGTCCTCAGGCAGTGCTGCCTGCTGTTTCCCAGTGCTTCCCAGTCCTCAGGCAGTGCTGCCTGCTGTTTCCCAGTGCTTCCCAGTCCTCAGGCAGTGTTGCCTGCTGTTTCCCAGTGCTTCCCAGTCCTCAGGCAGTGCTGCCTGCTGTTTCCCAGTGCTTCCCAGTGCTTCCCAGTGCTCAGGCAGTGCTGCCTGCTGTTTCCCAGTGCTTCCCAGTCCTCAGGCAGTGTTGCCTGCCGTTTCCCAGTGTTTCCCAGTGTTTCCCAGTCCTCAGGCAGTGCTGCCTGCTGTTTCCCAGTGCTTCCTGGTGCTTCCCGGCGTTTCCCGGCGCCTCCCAGCCCCGGCAGCACTCACAGGGTGACGATGTCGGCGTTGGCCGCGGTCACGGCGATGCTCAGCGGGTCCTGCCCGTCCCCATCCACGGCGTGCTGGTTGGCCCCGCGCTTCAGGAACAGGCACACCTGCCTGCGGGGGCACAAAGGGCCCTCAGGGCAGGAATTCCAGCTCCAGAGGCACAGAATTCCAGGAGTCTCCACCTGAGTGTGTCCCGACTGTTCCCGCAGTGTCTCAGCAGGGACACTGAGGGATTCAACTGCTGTCCCAAAGTCAGGTTTGAACCTGCTGATCCCACATCCTCCTCTCCCTGAGCTTGCATCCAACCCTTGAGCAATTATCCATCCCATGATTCCATGGATTTGATTGTCTTAAGGATAATTGCCCTCATGATGGCGCATAGGGGATAACCAGGCCCCTGCACCCCCATTCCTTTCTCTGCAGTGTTTCCTGATTTAGGCCAGCCTAAGTGAAGCTGTGCCTGCCAGTATTTGTAGAGTTTTGCCTTTATTTAGGGTAAATTCAGTGAGAAAAGAGAGAATCCCACACTGGTTTGGGTTGAAGGGATCCCAAAACTCATCTCATTCCATAGGCAAGGACACCTCCCACTACCCCAGCTTGCTCCAACCTGGCCTTGGGCACTTCCAGGGATAGGACACCCACAGCCTCTCTGGGAATTCCATCCCAGCCCCTCCCACCCACACAGGGAAGGATTTCATCCCAATATCCCACCTAACCCTGTGCCACATTCATTGATATGCTCTAAAAGCCATATTTTACAAATCAATTCCCTAAAACCCCCTCAGCCCTGGCTCTCTGGGCTGAGGGGATTATCCAACTCCGGGTTATCCAACTCCCTGGGTTATCCAATTCTGGGTTATCCAGCCCCCTGGGTTATCCAATTCTGGGTTATCCAATTCTGGGTTATCCAATTCTGGGTTATCCAGCCCCCTGGGTTATCCAGCTCCCTGGGTTATCCAGCTCCCTGGGTTATCCAATTCTGGGTTATCCAGCCCCCTGGGTTATCCAGCCCCCTGGGTTATCCAATTCTGGGTTATCCAACTCTGGGTTATCCAATTCTGGGTTATCCAGCTCCCTGGGTTATCCAATTCTGGGTTATCCAGCCCCCTGAGTTATCCAATTCTGGGTTATCCAGCCCCCTGAGTTATCCAATTCTGGGTTATCCAATTCTGGGTTATCCAGCCCCCTGGGTTATCCAGCTCCCTGGGTTATCCAATTCTGGGTTATCCAGCTCCCTGGGTTATCCAGCCCCCTGGGTTATCCAGCTCCCTGGGTTATCCAATTCTGGGTTATCCAGCTCCCTGGGTTATCCAATTCTGGGTTATCCAGCCCCCTGGGTTATCCAGCTCCCTGGGTTATCCAGCCCCCTGGGTTATCCAGCCCCCTGGGTTATCCAGCTCTGGATCCCATGCCAGGGATCCAGACTCACCCGGTGTGCCCCAGGTACGTGGCGTGGTGCAGGGGGGCCCGGCCCCGTGAGTCTCTTTGGTTGACATCTGCCCCGTTCTGCAGCAGGAATTCACAGGCTATCAAGGAGCCCTGGTGAGGGGGAAAAGGAATTTCCACATCAATTTATCCAGCAGGATGCACAGGCCGGACAATTCCCGTGCTCCAAACCAGAGCCAAGGCCTCACGTTCCCAGCACAACGTACCCCCTTCACAGCCTGGATCAGAGGGGTTTTGTTCTCATCCTCGTCGTTCACCCAGTTGATCTCGGCCCCGTGGGCCAGAGCTTCTGCCATCAGGGGCAGGTTCCGGGCCTGAGCTGCCCTGTACATCAGCAGGCCGGGGTGCAGCTCCCTCAGATCCTCCAAATCCGACGCCTCCTGCTCGATCTCGGCTTCCCCGCTGCTCTCCTCCGACACCTCGCACTCTGCCAGGCAGGGAAGGGTGGGGAGAGATCAGCCCAAAGCTTCCCACTTCATTTTTTATATCCCTGCTCACCCATCCTGCCTAAGTGAAGCTGTGCCTGCCGTTATTTGGAGAATTCTGCTTTGATTTAGGGTCAATTCAGTGAGAAAACAAAGAATCCCACACTGGTGTGGGTTGGAAGGGACCTAAAAGCTCATCTCATTCCATGGGCAGGGTCATCTTCCACTATCCCAGGTTGGTCTTGGACACTTCCAGGCATGAGGCAGCCACAGCTTTTCCAGGAAATCCATCCCAGGGCCTCCCCACTGTCACAGGGAAGGATTTAATCCCAAAATCCCATCTAACCCTCACAGGGAAGAACTCCCTCCCAAAACCCCATCCAACCCTCCCCTCTGGCAGGGCCCAAGTTGTTGCTACGATATACAAGCTCTGTTTTACAAATCAATTCCCCCGAACCCCCTCAGCCCTGCCTCTCTGTGTTATCCAACACTGCATCTCCATCCAAGAAGATCCCAGACCAATCCCTCACGCCCTTCCCCGTGTGCCACCCACCTTCCTCTGTCACGCTGTCCACCACGGAGCCGAACACCAGGATGTCGGTGCTGCCATCGGTGCTCCCTCCCAGGCCGCTGTCACTGCTCAGACCTGCGGGGCCAACAGGACACAAACCAAGGCCACTTTAACACCCAGGCCCCCCCAGAGCCAGGCCCAGCTGAGCCCACGGGGGGACAGGGCAGCGCAGGACGTCACACACACACTGCTGGCACAGGGACAGGGGCGCTGCCACCCCGCTCAGCCCCCAAGGAGAAGCTCTGCAAAGCCTCACGGTGGCCGTGTCCCCACACTGCCCTTCATGCAGGGATGCTCCAACACTGCCATGGCACTTGGGGGCTGTTGGGGACAGCCCCTGCTGCAATCCCTGAGGGATTGTGACGGAGACTGGAGCGGAGCAGCAGCAGAGACAGCTCGGCAGGAGGTCGGGTGGTGTCACGGGCAAATGAGGACACCCCTCTGCTTTCAGCACTGACCATCCCAGTTCCACTCTGGGATCTCTCATTTGTCACTGGGGCACTTTTTTGTTGATGTGGTTGGGCCAAATCACATCTTGAGCCAAACTCTTAAAGCTCACCCACCTTCCCAACATCTCTTCCCTTTCCCACAGAGCTTCCAACCTTCCCTGCTTGGCCACTGAATGCTACAAGAGCTGACTCCATCCAAGAAATCCATGGATCACGGAATCCCAGACTGGTTTGGGTTGGAAGGGATCTTAAAGCTCATCCTGCTCCTAACCTGTGGGCAGGGACACCTTCCACTATCCCAGGTTGCTCCAAACCCATCCAACCTGGCCTTGGATGCTTCCAGAGATGGAAGTGAAGAGATGAAGCCCCTTGTCCAGGGACACACACAAGGTGCCAGTGGCGGGGAAACTTCCTCAGCCCACACCCAAAATTGTCAGGAAAACGAGAGAAAGGAAGGAAGAAGCAATGCAGGAATTGCTCCTGCAGGAAGAAGGGTGGCACATCCCCTGTGCCCTGAGGGGTGGCACATCCCCTGTGCCCTGAGGGGTGCCTGGCCAGCCTTGGGAACTCTCTCTGGATTCAGCTTCTTGCTGCTTTCACTGCAAGGCCTGGGAGTGTCCATCCCCCCAGAACTCCACAGGTTCAATCCCTATGCCCTGTCCTCAAACCACTGGGATTAGGAAGGAAAACAAGCCTGGAAAAGTGTTCCTAAGCCAGCTGAGTGCTCTGTGAAAGGAATAACAGCAGGAAAGGCTGCAAGGACCACAGAGCTGAGCCTGGAAAAGCACGGCAGAACCAGAAACCTGAATTTCAGAGGGTGTTGAACTCCCCAGAGCAAAATCCCGGATAAAAATCAGGCTCTCCATGAGTTCTCCCTAAATCATGGATCACGAGGAATCCTCCAGCACTGCTCAGCAGCCAGGGGAGGGAATGAAGGCACAACAGGAAAGGTTTCAAGCAGCCCAGAGCACGAGTGGTTTTTTTCAGAGCTGCTGCAGATTTTTATAGAAAGCAAACCCACGGCCTGGGGAGGAAGGAAAACGTGACTGCAGCGAGGCCTCATGGCTCTGCTCCACATTCCCAGCACAACAAGAAGGGAGGATCTGGCTCAGGGCACATGGATATGGATACATCACATTCCCAGCTCTGTTCTCAGGGATAAAGTTGCTATTTTCTTCTCCAGGAGCAAGACAAGGCTTGGAGGGATCTGAGGGACTCTGAAATCCTGCAATTCCCATGGTTTTTGTGGACTAAAAGCATGAAATTCCTTGAAACTGGAACAGCCCTTAAAGCCCTGATGCAGACAAGCACTAAAGCCCCTTTTTCCTTGATTTCAAGAGATAACGTGGACATGGAGGAAAGCCGGGGAGTTTCTGCTGTGCTGAACTCAGGGTTATAAATATTTATTGTAAATTCCTACAAGGACAAGCAACTGAGCCAGGAAATTCAGTAACTCCTGAGCTAAGGATGATAATGGAGCACAAAAACTCTGGGATGTGGAACGCTAAAGAAATAAAATAAATAAAGTTCCTATCTGAGATCCAGGATTAGATCCTCTGAGGAATTTATTGAAAGGGAATGCTTTTATTTATTTATTTATTTGTTTATTTATTTATTTATTAAAGGGAATGCTGGAAAGCCTAGGAAGCATTTTGCCTGTGGAAAAACCTGCCCCAGCCAAAGGAGCTGGAATCCCTGACCAGAAATCCATCAGTGCCTCGGAATTTTGGGGTGGAACAAGTGAAATTTGGGTGTCTCTTTTGCTGCTGGCTGCCAGAGCGTCACCTTACCTCCGTCCAGGAGGGACCCAGCGGGACCCATCCCACTCCAAGGGCCACCTGCCAGCGGGTGCTGCAGAGAGATGTGGCTGGCACCTAGAGGAAGGTGGACGGGAATGTGAGGGGAGTTCATTGGCACAAACACAAAAATTAAAAAAAAAAAAGAGGAAAAAAAAAAAAAATTGTCCGCAGCGAGACTCAGCTAAGAAAAAAATTTAAAAGTAATAATTAAAAAAAAATATGGAAAGCCAAAATGAAAAGCAAAATTAAAAAAAAAAAAAGCGAATGGAATGCGAAGTTTGGGAGTAAAAGATGCTGGGGGGAAAAAAAAAAAATCCCCAGAATGCCGAATGGCAGTGGGATATTAAAACAGGTGCAATAAAAGAGCAACGACGGGGCTGGAGTTTGTGCAACCAACTCCTCATCCCTCTGCTGGAATGTTCGGAATGTTCACCCTGTCCTGGCATAGCTGGCCTTGGCTCTGGGGCAGTGGGAGAGCTGGCAGGGAAGGGCAGGAGCTCTTGGTGGCACTTACTGCGAGGGCCGGAGCCAGCCCCGGTGTCGAAGTAGGAGAAGAGAGAGTCCAGCTCATCCGGGCAGAACAGGGAATCCCGGCGGAATTTCCTCTCCAGGGTGGCTGCTGCTGGACACAGGAAATTCGGAATTAATGCCGAGCAAAGGAGACAATTCCCCAGCTGTGCTTGCACACCCAGCACCACGCTTGTGGTCCCAGCACAAAACATCACTAATTGCTGGCCAAAGTCATCCCAGAGCAGCCAGAACCTTCCTAGGAACCCAAAATATCACAGATTTCTCACCAAAGTCATCCCAGAGCAGTCAGAACCTTCCTAAGAACCCAAAACATCACTAATTGCTGACCAAAGTCATCCCAGAGCAGCCAGAGCCTTTCCTAGGA